>NW_024962270.1:6097063-6691627 GCF_019238085.1 Lagopus leucura
GGAAAGGGAAAGGGAAAGGGAAAGGGAAAGGGAAAGGGAAAGGGAAAGGGAAAGGAACACAAAATATTTGAGCAGACCTTCTAAATTGAAAACCTGAAAAAGTAATCAAACAATATTAATTATCTAAATGACAACAAGGAGATAAATTCCAGCCAGCATGGCAGTTCAGAACAAATCATGTCATAGCAATTTTTTTTTTATTTTATGACAAGATAACAAAGCTTACTGGGAGAAAAGAATTAGATGTCAAAAGTCATCTTGGCTTTTGGATGACTTCTGACAGTATTTCACATGACGTTTTCAAAATCAAGCTAGGATGGCGTGTCTTAAGTGTAATAAATAGTTAGCAACAGCTTGTATAGGTACTTAAAATTTTTCCATGCCAGAAGATGTTCTCAATGAACTGCAGTTGAATTCTGCATCTGATGCTGCTCCGTATTTTCATTACAGACAGGTATACAATAGAAATAGGGTATAATCATCACATCGTTAACTAATAGCAAATTGACAAATTTGGGGAACAGAACTTAAATAGAAAGTGCTATCTTTCCCCCAACTTTTTTGACTTTTGGGCAAATTTGTACTTTTCAAAGACCTGCTCATACTTGCATGTGAGTAATTACCTGAACAAACTACAGGATAAGAAGACATAAGGTAACAGCTAGATTGTAATGTATCCCAAAAAAGCTCTTACTTGGAGGTGATGATGTGGAGGGAAAATTTAATCTTTCCTTTGGTTAGGGGAATGGAAGTGACAAGTTTTGTGGTTCGTTCCAGGCCTATTCTCTACTATTCTTTAAATTGCTGAATTATATTAAAATCAATTTCTGTCTTCATAAAGTACTCTTCATTAATCAACACAGCACACTTCATTAATCAGTTTATAGATGATAAATTCACTTTTCATCTTTATTTAATTATAACATGATAAAACATAAATGCCATTTAATTGCCATGTCCTGTTTAAACTCAGTGTGATCTTAAAGTGCCTCATTAATTGTGCCTGTGGCCAAAAAAACAAAAAGAAAAGCCCTTAATGATTAGGAAGCTTAGAAGCATAATATTGCATGAAAACCAGATAATGAAATGCATATTTTGATTTGTTGTTCTTGATGAGGCTATTTATATTTTTGTAGTGACCACTCTTGTGTTGGATATTTGTTGAAAGCACCTATGTTTTTCTTCTAATACTTGTGAAGTCCAGTTCAACCATCAGTTCAGTCATTACTGTTACTTACAGGTTATTATTTTGAGCTCTAGTTCACCCCATCCATAACAGCAAACTAGGTGGCAGTTAGAGGCATTGCTAGGAGACATTAGGCATCTTAGGCCTTTATCACAGCTGAGAACATCCGTGTGAGTTCAACTCTGAGGTTTATTGGATGTGCTTTAGCAGTGACAAGTGTCAGACAAAACTGCAACTTCATCAGTTCGTTTGTACAGCAATATTTACAGTGCAATTCATCGTTTTTTTTTTCTCCTTCTGATTGTGCTTATTCAAGAAAGCTACAGTCAGCCCCCACATAGGCAGACTCTCCCCCATGCAGCTGCTTGAGCTTTGACCCGCTGTTGGGAGGTGCCGTGGAGCTGGAGGTTGAGAGATGCTATCTCCTTATGCCAAATCGTAGGGCCCCTACATCACTTGGTTGAGATATGAAGAAAAATATTTCTGTTAGAAAGCCATTTTTGAACATAGCATAAAATAAAGTTGATGCACTTGTACTAATTGCTTGCTGACAACATGCAGTCAGTAGTTGTCCTAACCTCTACCTTAATATTCAATCTTTCCTAATAGTTCTACTGTAGTTGTCTCCTTTCTTAGATGTTGCTGGTAAATATAACATCTAAATATTGTGCAAAACGTTGTGGATCAAAAATTATGATCTTAAAGCGAATGGAACATTAACATGCAATGGAATAACAAAATAACTGTAGCAAAGGAAGAAGTAAACAACCAAAATGTACAGTTACTGAGGTGAATAGAGAGATTGCCAACTTCCTTTGAAAGTTCACACTGACAATTCCTTTAGAACTTGGATATCTGAAAAACAGCATATCCTTAATAATTTCTTTTTGCAATTTTGAACAGAAACTTACCACCTTTTCCAGTTGACATTAAGATAACTTTATGATTCATAATGAAATTAATTGAGACTAAGTTATTTAAATTATCCTGTGAATAGGAAGCATGCTTTTGGTGGGATAATTCCACTGGAAAACACCTCAGCACTTTGCAGGCCTTTATGATGAGGATTTACACTTCAGGCCCCAGGCTGCCTTCCCAATGGCACACTGCAGCAGTGCAGCCCCCTGAGAGTGCCACAGCCCTGTGTGCAATACTCGTAGGCTGAATGGGGGAGTTTCTAGTGATCCAGTGCACATTGTTCAAATCACTGAAAGGACTGTAGGAGCAAAGTTCAGCAGCTATTTCTTCAGATTCTTGGTGGCCATACAGTGTAAATAGAGACTTTTATCACAGTGATGTGTTAGTGTTAACATTTGCAATGCAGTAGGGATTTTCAAATTGAATAATGGCTTTCCTCCTGATTCAGAATAATCTGAATATGAAATTTTACTATAAATTTTATAGTGGCATGAGATGAACTCATAAAAATTGGGACTCTGCTAATATCTAATCAGTCTGGAGAGAGCACTAGATGTATATCCCTGAGTGTTTTATTATAATAGAAATCTATCTGTATTTAATGATGAAGTGTCTCAGACAAATCATTTAAATTAGTGCTATCTCAAATCATCATTCAGAGCGATCCTCCAAAAGAACTAACACTGTTCATTTCCATTGTGTAACGGAGAATAACAACTGAGTGAAATGTTTCAGTAAAAAATATACAAGTATATATATAGTATATATATTGCCATATAAAATCTCACCTTTGTTCTGATTTTAAACAAAATATTTTAGTTATTGTGTTTTTCCTAAGGCAGATAAGAAAGTCGTTGCTCATAAAAATTTAGCATGTAAGAAAAAATATAAATTATGTGGAATGTTCTGTTGCCTTAATCAATGCACACTCGAAGACTCCAATAAGAATTCTGAAATCATCGCTGCGATAACATGATTTCTAACTCAGTATTTATGTTATAAGATGATATTGGTGAAAATTAAAACTCTTTGAAGGAGAAATTCGGTGAAGTTGCTTACTCCTTGCTCAACTTTCATGTAGCTGGTGATAATATGTTTAGGTAATTTAATAGCATCTCCCTAACGAACAAAAAAGACATTATCTCAAGTTGTCAAAATGTGCAAAATGAAAAATAGTGACTAGATGCTGGATTTGGCATTTTTAGTTAGAGGACAGAAAACAGAAACAAACTAAGGTCAACAAATTTTGCTTAAACCCAACCATGATTACTGCCAGATGAAACTAATTAGTTCCGTGATTCTTACTTCATTAAGCATGTTTCAGAGAGACTTCTGATGAGAGACCATGCGGAGGAGAAGGCCTGCTTATGTGCTCAACTCAGTTTTGAATTCACTGTAACTCTAAGTGAACAGTGTAAGGAAGCATTAATTTAAACAGCTAACCAGTAATTGAGATGCATATTGAATTCCTCTGGAGAGGAAGTCAGAGGCACATCTGGCACATCTATGGCATCTCATGGGAGCTTCATACTGAGCAACTTTATTGGCATAGTGTAGCACCAAGCCAAACTAAATTTGTTTTATAGATGAGTCTGCCATCCTTAAGTGAATGAAAAAACAAATGAGGACAAAAAAATTAGTGCTGACTTACAACTTTGTTCCTTTCTGTGCTTTTCTCACTGCTTCATTGTGTTCTGATTGAACAGTCTGGCTCCTTCATGATTTCAAGGCTGTAACTTCACAGGAACCTGTCTTAACGTTACCTATAAATCCACTATGACAAGGTTTATCAAGAGACTGAGTTGGCTGCCAGATGATTTTACTAGGTCAGGCATCTCAGAGAGAGAGATCAAAAGCCCGTCCTAAGCCATGGTACTTGAGTGTAGAATAGTGGGGTTTCTTTGTAAGTAATCACATAGAAAGGAATTTCTGTCTTTGCATGTAGTTTTCTGTAAACTAGCTAGATAGACTGGAAGTAATCTTCAGTAATGTCCTCTGTGAGAGTTAAAATTCTGACTCAGAACAAGCATTTCAATCTTTAAATGCTTATAACAAGTATTATGCTAACTGATATGTAGGTATGGTTGATTTAAAGCTCTTCTTGCAGTCTTAGTTCAGTGTTACATATGTTTTAAATTACAGTTTATGACTCAGAGAAGCAGCACAGAATTATTAGGTATATTGGACAAATTGGAGGATTTTCTTTAGAAAGCTGTAGTGTGATGTCTAAAATAACTGCTGGTTTTATTGCATTAATTAAATTACTTTGTAACAAAAATCAATTTCTACCTCTTTCCTAACCAGTCTAAACCAAGTTTGGTGGTATTAAGATTATATAAATGACTGACATGTATCAAGGTCACTTAGAGCCCAAAACTTCAGTCACACAGAAGCTTTAGGTCACTAGAAGAACAGTAACTCAGGCCATAGCAAAACAAGGATTCAAAACTCAGAAGGGAGCACTGTAGCTATGGATTTATATTTTTGCTTCTTTCCTTTTAAACCACCATGCAAATTTCTCTTATTGCTGACTCCCTGTGTTACCTCTCTATCTGACCACCTGGTCAGGAGGAGAAAGTCATTTGCCTGGACTTTAGATGTTTGTCCAGGTGCTCTGCCTTAGTTTGGGGCTGTATTTGTGTAGTTAATACACACCCTGGAACAAGTGTTTGTGGAAGTGATCTGAGCTCTCCTGCCTGCTCAACAGAGAGGCAGGTGAGTCCTTGGTCATGGCAGACTGCAACTGCTTTCTAGGCTATCACCTAACTGAGGTCTAAAGAGGTAAAGGGAGCATGACCAACACAGTTGAAGTAAAGCCTGCTCGGCTGCAGCAATAAAGCAGATTATATGATGTGTTTTGGCAAGTCAAATCTGTCCAGGGGTCAGAAGGGTGGGTCAGAAATGCCATCACCAGACTTACTCCTTGTATTTTCCCTATGTATATGGCACAGGCAAAGCCTTTGCCTACATAGCTTGCTATCTGTATGTGAACTCAAATGGATCACAACTGAAGGTAATATTTCAACAAACATCCTGTTGGAAACAGAGTTTTCTAATTACAAAGCTTTTTCTTTAACACAGTGGTCATGGAAGAACTGAAAAAAAAAAACTAACTCCCACCAAAAACACAGAACGTGACTAAGATTAAATTACTGAGATATTTTTGTCTGCGTGTGTGTCTATGTGCTTCTCTATTTCTTCACGTTCTGAAATGGTGTGACAAGGAGACGCAGAGCTTTCCTGGGCATCTGTGCTAAATGAACACTGTAGAAGAGGTTTCCCTGGCAACGCAAACCATATGTAATAGCTCAAAATAGCTTTTCTCCAGCTCCTAGGATTTCTTAGTGGTTTGCTTATGATTTCCATTTAAATCAAGGTATGTTTTCACTGTTCAAAAAGGTTCATTTTCCCAACTTCTATTAAAATGAACAGGCTTTGAAAATGCTTGTCTTGCAAGAGTGCCTCCCTTCCTCTTGACTTCTAATTAATGAGGTAAACTCAAGCATAGCAAATGGTGACAGCGGCTCTCCACTTTGTCAAATGTATTCCTTTTGTGTTTGCTGTTCAAAACACTGTTATAACTGTGCTGGTAGTCACTATCACTGGTTGCAACAGAAAACTTCTAGTTCAAGTAGTAGTCTGACTTTTGTGATATTATAATCATGGGAGCTATATACGTTATGTGGTATTATCTTGAGAATTACATAGTATAATGCACCAGTTATAATGTACATGTTTAAAGTTTGCATGTTACTAGCAGGTTTTAGGCAAATTGTGGTGCTTGAAAAAACTAATCAGTTCTTAATGTGTTCATAAGAAAATAGGTATCCAAGGTTATCTTTATTATAAACAAGCAGTAATACCAAGAGGCTAAATTGTTTCCCTGCATTTATATAAGAAACACGTAGCAAATCTGAGATAGAATCCGTGGATGTTGATTTTGAATTCCTAACACAGCTACTCGTGAGGTCATATCTTTTACAAGTTAGAAGCAGTCTTGGAGAGCTTGTGTTTGGTTAAGTCAATTGCTAGTCCTTGGGAAAGATTCTTGTCCAACAAATTTCAAAACATGCCTAGCAGAACCAAAGAAAGATTGAGGACTCGTTCTTTTCCAATGAACATTTATTTAGCCTAAGTATGTTTTAGCTGATAAAATAATGAAGAAAATAATTGACAGTGTTCTATTTTGTTCTGTTTCATTTCTAAGTAAGGTATCCTTCTATATCTGTGCCCTATTTCTTGACAAAATGTTTTTAAAGCAAAGTCATTTAAATACTGTATCATATATTCTAACTTCACGTGCATATAATATCTACAAGTTCCTCTACATGCTTTTAGTTATCTTTCTGCCCGTGAGCAGTAGACAGAATTTTAGTGAATTATCCTGATTCATCATATAAAATGAAAACAGTTTCTAGAATGAAATATAAGATGATTTATGGTAGTAATTAGTGGATAAGCAGAATTGTTGGAAAGACCCTGGCTGTGAGTTCTTGTTCTATCTATTTTAATTAGCTTTGAATTGAATTTTGACTATTAAGCATTTCCTTGGGAAAGGGGGAGGAGGAGCATTGGGAGATTTGTCGGAGCTGAGTGGTGGAGTCTGAGCATAGAGTCATTGATGTGGGGCCTGATTACACACAGGAAGAAACTTTTACAGTTTTGATTTACAGATTTTTGAGTTTAGTTCCTATACTCCCTTTAAGCTCATTCTGTAAATCTGTACTTCAGCATTTCTGTATTTATTTATCTTGCATACCTACAGATATTATATACAAGGCATATTCTTTATTATATCACCTGATATAGTTATTCTTAAAATATAGTATCATTATTTTCTTCTAGCTGAATGAATTAGTATGCAGTGGGCTAACTCTAGCTGATTTACTGCATCAAATCTCTTTATTTCTTTAACTGTGAAAGATTTAGTAATGTTCCTTATGGCAGTATTGCAGATATGTTTTTTGTGCGTGTCTGAGTTGTTTACTTAGAACTATGAACATAAACTGTTCATTTCTTTTACATTTCTGTCTGTAATTTTCAAATCAAGCAAACTCCCCCTTTTCCAACAATGCTTCAATAATCGTACAATTGATTTCACATGCTATTGATTTCACAGTTGCACATGTTCAGTATGTCTGTAGAACATGCTCTGCATTGGTCACATGTGTTTAATCATCTCCTTAACTTTTTTTGGAGACATTAGGCAGAGACTTTAAGAACAGTAATTAGTCTTTAAGAAGTAATTTAGCAGCTGTCTTTGCTGAGAGCAGGCTGCATGGAGAAGAAATGAGAAGATAATTGAATCATAAAGAAATTGGTTTGAAATTGATAGAATTGTCATAGTTTCTTAAATTACTATTAAATGGTATTTTTTCCCTTGTCTAATAATTCATCTTTGAAAGCTATGCATGTTAAGTGTAAGCCTGTGTGTCAAGCTTCTCCAATGATGTTGCAGTAGAAGGAGAAAATAGGCATAAAATCTGCTGAAGAAGCTTTTGAGGCATTGATTCTCATTTCTGTACCGAGGGATCCTATATGAGGCAATAGCATTTGTTTAGTCCAAATGACTCCAGTAGTCACTGTTCATTACATTCTCACGTTGCCTGAAAAGTCCTGTCCTTCCTTGCAGTTTAACAACTTCAAAGAAAAGGGTAATTCTGCTTTTTGATTTCAGTTTTGCATGAGATGCCACTTACTAGAACTTCACAGATTTTCTACTTTTAGCGAACAGTAGATGTCGCAAGAAAATTTTCTCAGTACTCTCACCTATTTTTACAAACAGCTGTGAGAGAGTTACAGTAAAATACTATCAAAACTCACTGTAGCTCCACTAATTGTCTGTGTCTTTTCTCAGTTCATAAGTAAAACTGAAGTAATATTTGGCACCAGCAGATGCAGCATCTCATTGTTGCCAATGGGCTGTTCTTCCAACATTATTGCCAAAAATGCCATCCCCTTTCCCCGGCTGCAAACCTTTCTTTCACTGCATTAAAATATTGAAATGCCACATAGACTGTATATCCATCACTTCTGAGAGGAGATTGGCTACAATATCTTAAATAATCCATTTCCAATGTTCCAAGCTTCAAATATATTTAGCAGACAGTTACTTTCTGCTTTTTCCTGAGGTTGTAATGAAGCATTTTGGCTGTCCATAGCAGACTGACATAAAATCATCTTTTTAACGTATATTGCATATAAGTCAACATATAAAGTATCAAAGAGACTGCAAAATTCTCCATAAAACAAAAATATTTTCTTAGCTTCTATTTAGGATCAGAATTAAGTAATATTTTACTGGAGATGTTATCTGATAAAAATAAGATGATTTGTTGGAAGTACTATATTTAGGGACAAAGAACTGCAAAAATGTACAGATGGTTAGGGAACATGTCCTGGTGCAGGGCTCACATGAATCACAAGCTCAGCAGCTGCTCAGCCTGGAGAAGAGGAGGCTGAGAGGAGGCCTCATGGCTGCCTACAGATCCTCACAGGGCAGCGCTGAGCTCTGCTTGCTGGTGACAGCAACAGGACCTAAGGGAACCAACATGGAGCTGCATCAGGGGAGGTTAGGGGTCAGGAGAAGGTTCTGCACCAGAGGGCAGCAGGCAGGCTCCAAGCTAGCAGAGCTCAAGGAGCTCTTGGACAGTGCTCTCAGACATCAGTTTTTAGATTCCTGTGGGGCCAGGAGCTTAACTCAGTGCTCTTTGTGGGTCTTTTCCCACTTGGGATATTCCATGATAATGTGTCCTGTTGAATGTCTTTTGGGCTACTGCAACAAATAAAAGGGTATTTTTTATTTCAAGTAGCTTTTATTTCACTGTACTGTGAGCCAAGGCTATTATCTGCTAATGGAAATAAGAATTTTAGGGAAATCTCTGATAGTATGTGAAATAATCTTGTGTATATGTGTACGTATGTATGTACGTGTCAGTGATAGTAAGGGGAATTGTTAGTTATTTCCATATTGTTGGCAATGAAAAAAAGATGACATGAATTTTCATGTCTTACACAAAAGGAACTGTCAAAATAATTGATAGCAAGTAGTAACTACAGAAAATGCATTGCCTCTGTTAAGAAGGTGCTCCTCCTGAGTATCTGAGTACACCCATCAGCATCAGCTGCTTGGATTATGACATCAAAAGAGTGTAGTAAAATTAATTAGAAGTATATTTTGTTTCATATGGGAAATTAGAAAGCATATATCTTTACCAAAACTGGAGTTTGTCAACCAAGTGGATTTGTGAGGTTTTTCAGTCATACAATTACAAGAAGTGCATTAAAAAAAGTGTTGAATGGATGCTATATTCATTATTGAAATCCCACTGCTTTGGGTAAGAAGGAATAGAGGTACCCACACACTTTGCCAGCTTACATGGTCTTCAATAGTATACTTACAGAACCATAACATACCTTCCAGCAGGTGTGCATAAATTGATGTGGCAACATAGCATAATGTAAATAAATAATAGGTATGCTTCTTGCACTGTAAGATCAGTACAGTCATGTCTGTGAGTACAGAATTAATCAAGCAAAGTAATCAAGGTAATTTAATATCATGGATTCTTCCTATTAGGAGGTATGAATGCCTTTTTAGTTTCTTTGCACAAGTGCTTTTCCATATCTTGCACATGAGAATAAAGTTTTTGTCGATCATCAAACAAAATCTAACAGTGAAATCTTGGGATTTTCTACGGTTCACTTCCAGACCATTTTCTTTGAAAGGAATAGGATTTCTTCAAGGAATTTTGATATCCCTGGAAAACTTGAACTTTGTCAAGTTCCAGATAGTTAAAAGAAATCTGAAATTAGCAACAGGCTAGATAAAGTATACAGTAGGCCCATGCCTTATGAACTAGAAGCAATTCACAGTTTATTTACCACCACGCATTGTTTCAGAGCTCACTTAAGTTCCTACTTCCTTTAAGCCAAACCTGAAATATTTGATGTTTTTTACTCTTTATTTGCATGTCCATGTTCTGCAAGTTTAGCCTTATGACTATCCCAGTAATCCCACAGTATTTTATAGCAAAAAATACAGTGTACAAATAAACAAAAGAAGTTGGCATCTGTTCAGTTTTAACTGGTTTCTCTGTTTTTCACATGTGTGAAGGTCCTCATTCAAGGAGTCAGTTGGAGAGAATCAGTCTAGGCACATAAAATCCGTTTGTCTCCAAAACTACAGGTGCAAACTTCATAAGGATCTTTTTGCAGGTCAAGGAGCACCATTTAAAATGCTTCCAGAATATGTTTGATACTTTTTAAGTGTGTTCTTCTAGCAAGAAGACAGTCCCCAAGCACACTGGGAAGTTTATCCTAACCTTGTGTCAATAAGCAATTTATTTATCTGTTATGCACATAGTATTTATTGGTTGGTCACATCTTAATTGGGTATCGTTACTGAAAAAATAATGAGTTCTTATCCCTTAAATTCTCATTTTCTTTGTCAGCCATTTGTCAAGGGCTAGTATTCAGGAAGGAGCCTGTATGTCAGAAAGGTTTTGGGCTACTTATTTTGTTTGGGTACGGGAGCACCAAAAAGGTTGAAGAAAACAGGATTAAGTGTATTCATGGTAGAATATTCAAAATGGAACAGTTCTTTGGAACTTTATTTACCTTTTTTCCTCAGTAAACAACCCGTATTTCATCAAATTGACAGATCCTGCCTAAATAGTGAAGTCAGTAAGTTCTGAGGTTTCTGGAGAGAGATGTCTCAATTTATTTTGAAGAAATAAGGAATATTCTTCTAATGTTTCCTCAGCTTTTTTTGGTAGAAGGAATTAAGTTGCTAGTAGAAATTGTGCACGTATCCTGTTTAAGTGTTGGCCTGATTTCCTAACCTTTCCCACTGTTTTGAATGTTCAAGTGACAAGTAGTAGTATGTTCAGCTTGTCATTCTCTAGAGTCCAGCTGAAAATGGAACTTCTGTAGGCAGAGGTAAAATGATTGGATTAGGGTCAATGCTCAGAAGATAAGATTCCTTTTACAGAATAGAAGGAAAATTTGTATGAAGTCATTTTTAGTATCCTCAGGTATGAATGCAAAAGAGCACATGGAGGCAATAATTACATGGTTCATTATTCGTTGACTTTAGGAGTGTAAGAAGATGCAGTTAAGGGAACTTCCAAATGCCTGATTTTCTACCAAGTGATTAGCATATTAATTCTTGTGTGCCATGTGTTGGATGCTACAGAAAAAGAGAAAGACCGATTATTTGCTCAGCAGTTTCTTCTGATACATACTTAAGAAATTGGAGCTATGTTATAGCATCTTTAAGAATATATTTTAATTCCTTGAAATAAAATTTTGATTAGAGTGAAACACATAGTGGCAATTGACTTTCTAAACAATGTCTTATAAAGTCAGCGTTTAAAGTGTTTAAGGATTCCTTTATCCTACAACATGCATAAGATGCTTCTCCTGATAACTTTACAGAAAGCACACATGACTAAATAGGTTATGACACACATTCCCAAAATTCTTCTAAAATCTGAAAATTTGGACAACTCAACAGAAGAACGAAAATTTGAATGAATATGAAGGAACAACATTTCATGAGTCTTGGCATAAAGTTTTTACATGGGTGGAGAAAATGTCACATCTCATTTTAGAAGACAGTGCCTCAGTACCTTCCAAACTGAATTATGTTTTTTTTTTTTTTTACCTTTCTTCATCAGACAACAGACTTATCTTGATTATTCACCATTCTTTATATTTTTCAAACTAAAATTACTTTTTCTCTAAGATGCACCTATGTTTGCTCCCCCCCCCCCCCCCGGAAATATGAAGTCATTTGAAATAAGTTATACCAACAAACCAGTACATGATTGAGCATACGAAACTATCCTACCTCATTGATTTTATTTTGTAATGATTTTACATAGCATCCATGTTTTCAGAATGACATTTTGAAAGGCATTTTTTTCCGTTCAGTCTGCAAATGTTCCCTATACCAGATGTACAGCTTGAAAAACAGCAATTCCTAAAAATACACAAACTGTCAGCTTTGCTTTACTGAAAGAAACTATAACTTCAGTTGAGATGGATTTCTATTTAAGTAAAGTATAAATATCTGAAATTATTCCCAAAGACTTGATGGCAATCTTATCTAATGGTACAAATAATTGCATTGTAAATGCATAATTTCAGTCAAAGTAGGGATAAAGGAGAAGTAAATTTGTTGTTGTAGGAGCTATTACTGCTGACATCAGTTCTGAAAACATCATCAATCTAAATGGCATGTTTAACCAAATAACTTGAGCTCCTGTTTTCTTCTCCCTTCAAACATCTTAAAAATAGCTCTTTCTTTGTTCTTAGACCTTCAAGCGGGCATAGCTGTAGTATCTTTTAACCTGACCGTACAGAAAATATTACAGAATCACAAGGTTGGAAACGACCTGCAAGATCATCTAGTCCAAAATATTTGTCCCTTAGTGTGCCAAACAAGCTGTGAAAGTAATGTTATTTTAAAGAAACCTTCAAAAAAGCAAGTAATGATGCTTCCTTTCCACTTAGTTCAAGGTTAATTATACTTGTCAAGAAGGCACTGATAAAAGGCAGTGAGGAATTTGACAAACCGATGGCAACCACGCAGACTGCGCATCTCCAGCAGTTCTCATTTGTCAAAGTTGCACCCATTGATAAAGTCAGAATGAGGACAGCATTTCAGAAGGCTCATTTCTTCATTGTCTTTACACATAGTAAGTCAAGACAAAGAATTAGCATCTCATAAACTGTAATAGGAAAAATTTGACAAGCTGGTGGATTTTTTTTTTTTTTTTTTTTGAGGTTCTGAAATGACAGATTAAACCTCTACATTTCACAATCCTTCACTTCTTAATGTGAATGCATTTCTATTTGTATGAGTGTGGGTGTGCACATGCATAAAGTGAGATTAACGCAGTAAAGAATTCTGCTTAAGAACAAAGGCAGTTTTAGGGAATAACTTGGATAGAAGTACTGCTTTTGAAGTGCAGACTTTAAAACTCCTACCTCTCTGCAGATTCATCTGAATTTTCCTCTGTGATCATCTGCAACTCCTGTGGGGTTTTACTTGAATCTTCCTTGACGCAGTTTTCCTCTGTGTTTGCTTTGGGAATATCTTCATTTGATCGAAGCTGTTCTATGAGGTTTTGTTGGTGCCAGGTTTGAATCGATCGGTGGTGCGCTGGAGTTGGACCGGGCACAGGCGCCAATATATTGTGGTGGACAGGACTGCTGTTTTTCTTCAGCCCATTTCTGTCCCGAGAGTGGTTCTTCAACCTGTTCTGCACCGGTGTCCCTCTGTGCTCATATCCTTCCTGCTGGTGGCAGCCCCCGGTGCCTGCGGAGCTCTGCGAGGGGTGGCTAAACCACCTCCAGCGGAGCCTCAGGATCTGCTTCACATCAAACTCTTTCTTTCCAGATACTGACATTGTTTCAGGAAAAAAAGAAAAAAAAAAAAAAAAAAAAAAAAAAAAAAAAAAAAAAAAAAAGGAAAAAAAAAGCGACAAAAGCCTATTCTTCTAGAAAGGAAATGGATTCTTTGTTATCTCTTGTGTTTCAACTCCTCTTCTTAAGAAAAGACAACAAAAGAACAAATACC
The DNA here is from genome assembly GCF_019238085.1 of Lagopus leucura. Taxonomy (NCBI): domain Eukaryota; kingdom Metazoa; phylum Chordata; class Aves; order Galliformes; family Phasianidae; genus Lagopus; species Lagopus leucura. Next base: position 6,110,755 of record NW_024962270.1, read on the forward strand.
GGTAGCTCGCTCTCTCTCCTGATTAATATACTGCAAGCTCTTAGAGCCGATGCTAAGCTGCTGCTAACTGTATAGGTGGGAATCCATACTGACAGGATGATGAGGTCAGACCTTAAACAAGTAAATCAGCTTAGCACAGGAAAGCAGCAACCATAACAGTACCCAGCTGCTAGGCTTACACGCAGCACTATAGCACAGCTCCCTAATATATAACCTAGCCTCACATGATCCTGAGGGATCCTAAGCTGCAACTTAAGATGCTGAAGAGCACATACAAATAAAGTGACAAGACTTTCTATCTAACGGCATTTTCCATTGCTAATCAGCAATGCTGCATTTCACAGAAGATTTATGGAGAATTCTTTTACAGTCTCCTTGCACAGATTTTTTGTGAGGATTCACTGTGAAACTATCCTGCAGTTCATGTGTTTCCTTAAGAGGTTTCCATTTGTTTGTCTTGCTGTGTAAAATTCCTACAAATGGCCTCAGTGTGGTAGCACTTACCTAAAGGAAAGAGGTAGCATTTCAATATGCTGTGCAGAGCTATGTATTTTCTCACCTATAGATAGATTTCTTGTCATGATTGCAGGGGTGTGAGAACAGAGAGAGGGAGCTCATAAAATCAGAGATGTGGTCCCTGAATGACTGTATCTGTGGAAAACACAGCTTCCTGGCTAAGTGCCTGTGTAAACACCTCTTGTCATCCTCTTCTTAATTTCACACAGACAATGAAAAGAGTGTGATTATTTTTTTTTAAACATCTTTATTTTGATAATGTACAGTGCAGCATGTTTTCAGCAAATTTATTAGATGGCATATTCTCATCCTTTCATCAAGAGACAGGGCTGTGAGAACTGCCCTGCCTTGTGTTATTTCAAAACACACAGGATCTGTGTGTTTTGAAATGATGTACGTGCACTGTTTTTGCAATTCAAAATAAATAAATAAATAGGATTTTTTTGTTGTTGTTATGTTCTCCACAGTGTGCTGTTAATGATGTATATATCTGTAAGCAGTATGCAGAAACAAAAAATTGTAAAGCAGTCAGTAAGACAGGATTCAGAATTAAAGGAGGGTACCTCCCTCCATTACATCTTACATCTCTTTTTCAGACCTCCTTTTGACTTCTGTTGTGATGTTTTTTCTATTTCCTAAACTCCACTGATGGGGTTTTGAACCTTCAAACACTGAAATCCGCCTTCTCTTTTCTGGCTGCATGTAGTGCAAACAGTGAAATGTGAAGTAGAGTTTTGTAAAGAATCAGCAAATTGACATAATAGAACTAAGAAACATCAGCTCTTATGCTGGGCTGCAAAATTTCTCTCCTATTCCTGAGATTCAAGCAAATTATATCAAATGATATGCAGTCTCATGAAGTGGATGGAAAAATTCCAGGGCAAAAGAGAAACTGTAAAATAGTTGGAGAAAGTTATGCTATTTAGATGCATAGAGGGAAAGAAATGACTTTAGACAAAAGAAATTATGAGAAAAAGTTGGCCATAAAAGGCAAGAAGGGAAAAGCTGAGAAGAGAGGACGTTTGAGAGACCTATCTGATACATCTATACAGAATCATAGAATCATTGTGTTGGAGGGGACTCTTAAAGAGCACCTACTCCAACTCCTTTGCAGTGAACAGGGATACCTGCAACTCTATCAGATTGCTCAGAGCCTAGTCCAGGCTGACCTTGCTTGTCTCCAAGACAGGGCTCCCACCATCTCTTTGGACAATCTGTTCCAGAGCTTCACCACCCATATTGTAAAAAGCTTTTTTCCGTATATACAGTCTAAATATTGAGACTAAACTATTACATCAGAATGTACTTGTAATTCTGGCAAGAGGGCAGGTGTTTGTGGAGGACAGAACAAGCAAAATTTGGTTGCTAATAAGAGTCCTTTCTCATATGAAAAAATAATGTACTCCTACTTGTGAGAGTTAAAATAGAGGCCCCTGCTAGCCTTGGCATAAATGCTTCCAGTGCTGACCCCACTTCTCTGCTATGGGTTACTGCTCACAGCAGCTGCCAGAACTCACTTGTGTGCCTGAGCTGCTGAAGTTAAACATACACATGAACATTCAGTGAAGGAGGGCCAGCTCGTGCTTGGACATGAGCCTCTGGGTCTCAGCAGGTCTGGTGCCGCTGTTATTTCTGTCACTGTGATTTGCACATGTGCAAAGACTGCCACTTCAGCATTCCAAACTGTGCCATCCACTACTGAGTAATACTCTATGTAACAATTCTTCACTAATACAAACTATATTCTTGAATAATATGTACGTAAGAATAATATGAAAGAAGGATGTCTGTGTTAGAATATCAGGCTGTAAGTGTTGTTAATGGAACACAGTTTGTAAAAACTTCATTTTCAGTTTTTCAGGAATGGATAGAAATAAGAAAACTTGTTCAACTTCTTAATAGTTATATTAAGAAGTATATAAAGGCCTGATTGTTCATTTAATAAGCGGTTTCAATTTAAGCTTACTGAGAATGCAGACAAATAAAGAAGCCGCTCCCTAATTTCAGGGATTTTAAAGAATTTGTAGGGAGTGAATGGAAAAACAGAAATGCTGGCCATTGGGGAAGAGAGACCATTGTGTTTTCGGAAGTCAGAGTAAGATGTTTTCTCGCTTTAATGACAACTTTATAACAGCCTGAAATTTTCCTGGAGACATACAAGTTATGTTTAAGGCTGTGGGTTTTTTGGGTTCTTTTTTTGTTGATTTTGATGGTTTTTTGGCATTACATCTATTTAATATTGGATTTAATATTACTTAGCCTTTCAGTGTTAGCCTACATGCTTATGAATGTTCTACTGCTCACTTTTATAAAAGTAAAAATACTTAATGGTTTCTGTATATATTCCTTAGGATTGCATCTACATTGAATTGCCTTGCAATCCAAGATCTATTTTGAGACAGTCTCTCTATGATAATTTATGATAAAATTTTGTGAAGGTGAACAGAAAACATGGTTTCTTGCAAACTTAATAAGGCCACTGAGCCAACCCAAGCAGCTTTGATATTTCCACTTAGCAACAGCTCTGATACATTGAATCCATCATTTCTCATCATCTCACAAAGCTTCCGTTGGTTTCTTTTCATTAAATCCTTTTGCAGATGTCATCATAAGCCTATTACTTGGATTTGACTCGAGAATGGGAAAACAGAGCTTCAGTTTGTAAATAACTCTGTTTCCTACTAACTCAGCACATGTTTTGGCAGATGTAGAGTGTATCTAGCTAAAACTGAGTACAGATTTCCTGAAGAGACTGTTTTGCTCAAAAAGTCAGCCTGAGTCAGCATGGAATATGTTTCAGGTAGGGCAGATTATTCTTCACACAACTTGTTACCACACTGGCTAAAACTTCAATATGCTGTAATAGAACAGTATAACTGATTTAATAATCTAAAATTTCAGGCCAGAAATGATTAGAAATAGGTTTGCTGTTTTCTAGAAACAGCAGAAGTACTAGGAAAAATGCACTGTGTATTTTAGAAATACAGGAAACATCCCTTTTCCCCTGTGTTGACTCTGAACAGCACGCAAATGTCACACCCTCTCAAAATACATGCAGAGTTGAATTCTAATGTATTTACAAGTCGAGAAGTAGCCTGTTTATCTTTTTTCTTTTTTAACTTGTGTGATTTTTTGCTTATTCTCTAAGTATTCCTCTAGTTCATTCTTCTCTCTCTGCCCGTTATCTTTTGCAAGAGTATTTTCTATAGAGTTTCCATGTAAAAAGCCATTTTGTCAAACTGCCCCTCTGCTGCCATCTGTAATATGACAATAGAATGTAATGGAGTACTGGTGGGAAGGTTCACCCTCTACTGTTGCCGTATCACCAACATGCACCTCTAATGTCGTGAGCCAGCCTAATAAAATAGGAGTTGTTACTTTCAGAGCAGCCATTGTAAATACCGCCAGCTTAATTGCACATTTTTTCTATAGAACCTTTTATTTTACTAATAATCTGTATCAAAAATGAAGGAATTGTGAAAATGTGGTGTTCAGAACTGTGGAGGTATTCAAGGCAACACCAAACTGTTTATGCAAGCCTATCAGATTGTGAAACAGGAAGCACAGACTTACCTTTTTCTACCAAACTGTCATAGCATAATTCAGGTTGGAAGAGACCTCAGAATCTCTCTAGTCCAAACTTCTGTCCTAAGACAATAACATCAGAACCCTTCTAGGAAACCTGTTCTACTGTTTGAGCATCCTAATAGTGAAAATGTATTCCTTTTCATTGGTCAAACTTCCCCTGTTTTATGTTATGCTGACTGCCTGTTTTCCCTACCTGGCTCAGATTTCTGGATCTTGTAGTTGCTGGGTGATGCTGAACAAGCCCTGTTCCCCTCAGGCAATCCACTGGGCAAATTCTTCAGCCCCCAGCCATCTTGGTGACCCTCTGCTGGACTCACTCCAGTCTATTGCTGTCTTGTGCTGGTATTGGAGGGAGGATCTTAAGTAGTAGAATGGTTGACAGAACTTTTAATTGCTGTTATTCTCTATAACAGCTATATCAAAGCAGGCACTAATTCTCCAAAACTGCAAAAAGAATCATGATACCATTTTCAAGTAGAAAATACTTCAATTTTTTGCTTATTCACTAACAACTCTTATTTACCAACCAATTATTATCATCAGATACTAAAGAGTACAGAAAGGATCTGACATACCCTCCAAAAAACCTAGTATTTAGGTTTGACACTTGTCAGTATAAGTCTTTATCATAAGTCATCTCAAAGCTTTGACAGAATAAGGACTTATGCCCAAGGTCAATCTTCCCTGGTAAGTTTCTGAATGTGACTCTTGTTCACTGTTGCTTATAAAGTATTAAATGCTGTCTTTAATTTTAAGAGAGGGAGGCCCTTGAGGCAGTTGCATCTCAGTCCAGTGTAGAATGTAATAATTCTTAGCTACTTTTAGTGTTCAATCCCACAAATGGCTTCTGAGACTCAGGAATGGCACTATATGCTTCAGGAAAAGATCCTCAGAATGTGGCTCTGCCTGTCCTCCAAATCACTAACAGAGGTTTCGGAGTTCTTTGAATATTGATGGAAAAATTACCTGCCATTGGGCAGGTTGTCACAGTTTTATTATTTTTGGTTATTGGTGTTTCACATCACAACATCATGTAGTGCACTGGGAGTTAAAGAGTTAATGCTCCAGTTTCAGGCACCTGTCCCAGAAAAGAACTACATACCCCAGAGGACTTTGCATTTAGAGGGGGGATATAAGCTTTCATGGATCACCCGACCTGCCCTTTTTCAGCTTTCTCTCGTCCCCACTTCTTGACCTGGCTGCGCATCTCACCTCAGCATTATAGTGAGGCCTTTCAACCTTTCGGACACACTCTCATAAATCAAATAATTGATTTATTAGTTTCAGTTCTAATTATATTGTATTATAGTGTGTTATCTTGCATTCTGATACCGTATTTAGTAAATTTGTTTCTCCTCAGATTGTTGTCGCTGTTTTTAATTATTTTGGGGTCTGCTGTTTCTGCTTCCCATAGGCTCAGGTTTATGAATTCCTCTGCCCTACTGGTCATGGAACTGGGCCAGACCAGCCCGTGAATCATTGGCACAGGTGTTTGAGTGGTTTGAGGCAGTCATTTCAATTATTTCTGAAGGATTTATCTAACTTGCAGTACACATTTTGGTTCAACCACAGACACATATTCAGGTTCAGAAAAACTGGCCTGCTTCATCCATGGATGTGAAAATAGGTATTTTTGTATACATCTGTTTCTGTTTTTGTTTTGTTTTGTAGCATAGTGTCTACCTTTTTCCTTTCTTTATTTTCCTTTCCATTTGTCATCAGTTTTCCTATCAACTTTCCTCGACTTCTGATCTGTCCTTTGTGTTGCCATAACAGTGCAAGTGACATAATACTTTAAATATCTTATGATTACAGATATCGTTTTGAAAGCTCATCTGAAAAGGTGCTTTAGAGCAATATCCTCCATAGCAAACTATCTCACAGCATCCTACCACCAGGCATCCTTCTGATCCTGTCACCTGCAAGAGCACACATTAGCTCAGTTCTTACTTTGTCAAAAAGCCATACAGAATCACATCACAATCTTATTGTTGCTCAGCCTGGCTCCAGCTGTTGTCAGCTGCCAAGACGCCTTGAGGCTGCTCTTTCACTTTTTCTGATGCTAGCCCAGAATATAAAAACACGTAAATGTGATTTTAATCTACCTATATCCCAACTTTCTCATGCAAACAAATTAGGTTCTGTCAGTTTTCCATTTTTTTTTTTAGAATAGACAACAGAGCATCAGTGTTTGGGAATACTAGAAATGTTTTGTATTTTCATATTTTCTGTGGAAAACACGTTGATTTTGTATATATAAGTACCGTGCAATTATATGAAAACTGGAAAACAGAGTAAAATATAGAATGTTTTACCTTCATACATATTCATTAATAATAATAAAAGGTACTAAACAACACAGTGATCAGATTTGCAAGTGATAACATAATGCAGGGAGAGGAATGACATTCCCAAGGGCGGAAAGAAATAAATACAGTTGAAAAGAGAAAGAGCAAATGACACCTAGCAGTACATTAAACCTTACTGTTTAGCATGAAAGATGGTTGAAAAATGAAGCTACAGAATAGGACAGAGAAAGCAGCATCTCTTGTTTTAATACTAATTCTTCCAGAACTTTATCAATAGTCTTATTAGGTCCAGTCTCTTGTCTCTTAATCTTGAATGTGAATTTCAGTGTGATTTTTGCTATCGGTGACTATCTGAGACTAATCAGTGACTTATCTGAGACCATTTCTTATAGGTGTACCAACCCAAGTTGCTATGTTAGGATCTTTAGACAAGCAGCCCATAGAATAAAAACTTTAATTCTGTTTTATGCTTCCAGCTCAGCTGTGGACATTTTACTGAGATGCAGGTACTCAATAATGTATGTTCAGAAGAAAGAAAGCCTCCAGCACTGTGTCAGTTAGCAGGAGTTTCTGGTATTTCTGTGATTGTGTCAGATAGCATTATTTCCAAAAAAGTCCCTTTTTGAACCATAGAAATAAATGCAGAGCAGAAAAATCTGTTGCTGATGAGATACATGCACACAGATGAGCTTTGGAAATGGAAGTTAGCCCTCTTTTTCTTTGAATAAAGTTGGTACTTCCAGTTGTATACATTAGTTGTAAGAATTCTTGAGATAGCAAAGAGAGAGCTGTTGCAGTGTATTAAATCATTTTGCAAATACATTACCAGCGAGCTGTTCTTAGAAAAAAAATTAAGCTCAGCAAGCCTCCTGAAATTTAGCTTCTGCTGAAATTAATTGGCAATATCCAACTAGTATAATTTAGCATGTCACAACTGTAAATTCAGACAGCCACTGTTGGTTTATTATTACCAGTTTAAAAGGCTGTTTATATCAAATTGTTTTCAGGTCTCAATTTTAACATCGAGGATCATGAGGTAATTGGCTTTGGGCCACATTTCATTGTACTTGATACAGTTGGATTGACAATGTTTGGCCCTTTGGCTTACTGAGTTTCCTGAATTAAGTTATTGATAGTACCTCTCCTTAGTGAGTAGTTGATGGCTTTAATACGTTCTTGATACAACCAACATTTTAGATTACATTATGACTATCACTTACCAGCACAATTTAAATGCAAAATAAATTAACTTTAAATAACAAAGTCTGTAGTTGTGCTAGCGTTAATGTGGAATTAATGAACACAGGAAAAATATACCTACTGAATTCTGTTGCTTTAAAATACAAGGTTTAATTTAGCACTGAAACAAACAGTAAAGTCTGGTGCGTAATTGCCTGTAGATCATTGATTGTGGTGTTTTTTGTTTTTTTTTTTTATGCTTTATTTCATAATGTTATGGTTCATGTTAATGAGAATGTTATGTGAGAAACCAGTGGGAAAAGAAAAGCTATTTGACTGTTTTCTTAATAAATTCTTCTTGCTGATCACGTTAGGTGTTTCATTCCTTCTGAAATTGCTTTCTGTATGCTGGAATATACCTCATTGTTTTTCTGCCTGACACAAACCTAATCATTCTGGCTTGCAGACCTCTCACTTAGGTACTAACAATTATATGTTGCAAAAGAGGCATTTCTGTACTGCTAGGGTATATAGTCTTCGTGAAAATAACACATATTTTATCTTTTTAAGGACAATGCAAATAATTTATATATTAGGCTCTTTAATCACATAGTCTTCACAGATTTTGTAGAGTGCAAGAAGCTGTAATAAAAATGTGAAGATTACTCTGGGTTCTTTTCTTATTGCAGTATAACAATTTTCTTTCTGCAGTGATCTGCAGTTGTCTTCTCACCTACCTCTAAAGTGGTGAATTTTTTATCTGAAGTATTTTATTTTTGTCCATACTTTGAATAATGGTGCACAGGACTGTTGATATTACATTTTCAGTTTTCTTTTATTTTTTTAGTGTTTTTTTTAATATCATTACATGCTTCTGATACACTAGTTGTGCTCAGAAACTTCTGATTTACTTGTATGTTTGTAAATGTATATAGTCTATATTGATTAAATTATGTGAATGTATGTATTGCACTACCTCAGAACTTAATCTCTTAATGATTCAGGGTAATGCACTGCATATCATCTCTTCATTCTGAACATTCTTCCTTTAGAAACAAAAGTGAGGAATATTATATTCTGCCCATCTTATAAAACTGAGGATGCCAGAAACAGTCAGCTACTGGGGAAAACATTTGGAGATATTCCCAGATTTGTATTTTATGTTTATTCAGATGAATTTTTAGTGACCTATAGAATATAATCACTCATGGGAACATCTGCCTGCTTCAAAATGATTCCCGGAAGACTGGGTTTTTACAATATAAAAGCATAAAACATACATTTATTTCTTCAAAATAGAACAATTTGATACATAGCTGCAATTTGTTTTTAAGCAGAGGAAAAGGAGAGAAAGAATTAAGAAATTAGTATTCAGTATAATTTTTATCTAACATGAATTACTTGAACACCCTATCATTAGGTATAAATGAATCATCACCCTTATTGCTATTAACTAAGACAGTCACAAGTTTAATTCCAGGAGCTGTTAATCTGGTAATGTAGACAAAATCACAGGTGCTTTTTTCCTGGTTCTTGGAGAAAATGCAGAATCCAAACTGCACCATAAGTACTTTGTCTGTACTGCAGTAGATCTTAGCATTCAGTGGATGGACTTTTTTGGATGTAGCCATTGGTTCTCTGATTGTCAGTCACAGTCAAGGAATCTTGTTACAATCTCCTTCATTCACTGACTTTGATCTAAACTGAGTAGCATGAACTGCTCTGCAACACAGCAATTACTTTTAATTGTATTTTTCTAAATCACAGCATCACCTAAGATGATATTAGTACTTGTACACCATTTGCACTTACCACCATTTGCATTTACCTCCAGAACATTTCAGGTACATTAATCTGAAAAAATGTTTCCCAGACTTGATAACATGCACAGATGAGCTTTCTGGTGTTCAGTGAATTTTTACTGGTTACCTGTGAGAAACCTCCTGGTCATCAAAGACTTTTTTTACAAATTTTTACAAAGAATTGCCCCTTTTGTTTTTCTGTGAGCTGTTATATGCTAAAAAAAAAATAAAAATCACTTAATTTACTGAGATATTTTCAAAATAAGTAGGTGAGTGTAAAACTCCATTAATGGGCTATTTCCAGAATTTAGGGAAATCTGCTCATTATGGTATCTTTATGCAGCATTTGTGGAACTCTGAAATCATCCTATTAAAATATTTTTAAAAAAATATAATGTAGTTTAAGGAATTAAATAATGAATATAAATTACTTATTAAATAGAGAGAACAGGGCAAAACCAGTAGGTCTGTTCTAGTCTCCTCAACTTTTTTTTTGTGTTCAGCAGCAGCTGCTGATACTCAATCCAGCCCAGGATTTGTGAATTAGCACTTAGCAGCCATGGAGAGCTTTGCAGTGTGGGACACATCCCAGCTGGGCCTGCCATGAGAAATACGAGCTTCAACAACAGAATTCAGAGACTTTTCAAACTTTTGCACAGCACCTGAAGCTATCACCACTCGAACAGGACCTGCTCAGCGGGAATGAAGCATGCTAGCATTGCTGCACAGACTTTCCCAGAGGAGCATCGAGTTCTGGGATTCAAATAATTTCAGCCCATAGACTAAAAATACATTAAGAAAAAAGGAATAAAAAAGAAGTATCGAGTTCTTTGCTGGAGCCTGTTTAAAATAATCTGTCAGCAGTGTAAAAAGGAGGTACAATGAAGCAGAGCCACATTCTCAGTATGTAATGAGATCATCTGAAATAGGAAAACCACAGGCAACTAATTCAGGTCAGTGCAGAATTGTCCTCACGTTATGTTCTTTTTAGCAAGTTTTAAATGGAAATAGAGCATCTTTTTCCCTGTAAAAGGAACAGCTCGATGCTGTACATTTTCTAATAGCAGGCTAGTTTTCTTTAACTGCAGACTAAACTTTTTATGCATGCAGTTATCCTGTTATTCATTTAGAGAGTGTGGTACTAAATTCCCTGCTTCCATACAATGATTAGAATCTTTCCCTATTTCATTTTTTTTTTAGCTCAAGGCAGTTTTATTTTATTTTTTAATTTCTCTGTGCTCCCGATTTTTCTCAAGGACAGTTTTGATGTTTTTCCTAAATTAGTTACTTCTAGGCTGAATGTTCATTTCCCACCTCTTCCGTTTAGCAGAGGAATGTGAACACAATTATATGGGAAGTCCTATGTTGTGTTATATACCTATTATTAACTCCATTAATAGCCTAACTAATGCAAATTGTCTCTGACTTGAAATTGAACTACGTCCTGAACCACTTGTTTTTAAAGAATATGTAGTCTTCAAGAAAGTCTTTATTCCAAAAAAGGTATCATCCACCACTATGGTCATTAAGTTTGGTCTTTTCTTTTTCTGTCCTGTCAATAAAAACTATTAGGCTTCAGTGGTTTCTCCTCAATCCATAAATTTTTCCAGGCATCTGTTATTTCTTAATTATATTACATGGAATGCCTTTTTGCAGATGTTGCATAGTAAGTTGAAATGACAGGGATGCACAGTTACAGGTGTTTATTTGTGCTACCGAAGTTATGGGGTGACAATCCTGTATTTACAATTCTTTCTGAATTGATGAATAGGTCTTTTTGCTTGTATGCAGTTGTGAAAAGTTGTAAAGACAGATGAGTTACCATGTATTCGACAACTACAGGTTATATTTTTGTCTGTTTCATCAGCTATGTAAGAAAAGTTAATAAGATATTTCCTCTTGCTTTTAAGTGGTTGGAATGGATTAGTTATCAGTTATCAGTTTCTCCTTTTTCTGCTTGTGTAACTGCAAAATCAGCTCTACAAGTTTGTGCAGCTACAGATAAGATGTAATTAAATTCCTGGTAAACAAAAGCAGTCTGCCTGAAAAACTGAGATCTCTGTCTTAGGTTCTGCTGAGTAAGAAAAAGAACAGCTCATAGCTGAGGATAATCAGCACCATCAGGACCTGCAGAATAATTTAAACAAGGTTTTTCATTCCAAATGTCACAGTATTTGTCTAAAAGCTACAGTGATAATATGTACTGGGTATTTTTTTATTGTATAGATCTTAGACTCTAGAACTTCTCCAGAAATCTTCCTATTATTTTTTAGAGCAGTAATATGTTGTTATATTTGCTATGCAGTATAGAAATTACCTTTATGCTCTCTGTGGCTCTTCTCTCAGTAAAGAAGTAGATTACCTCATTAATTAGTTTGGCCTGAGCATTGTCCGTGTCCATATATGTGTTTCATCCAAGTAGGAATTACTTCAGGGTAGATACTGTATCAGCTATGCCAAAAATGTTTTCATGTTCCCCAGCCGCATTTATATGCCAAAGACAATCCTTCCCCCTTCTGTTTATTTAGATAAACAATATCAGAAGGATATACACCTTAATAGAAAAAAAGCTCAAAAGAAAATGATGTGATATTTCTTTCTGACCAGTAGGATCGGTTTAATCATGGCGTTGGGTAGCATGACTTCATTGTAAGGCATTTGGGGCAGGCATAGGATATTTGGTTTTCTGAAAAATTATGCAATGGACCAGAACAGCTTAGTGCAACTGGTAGGCTGCTTAAATTCTACTTCTAAAATATGGCACTCGAGTAATTTGACATTGCTTCTGTGAATACTGTGGCTTTTTGTATTTCAGAAAATATTATTGTCAGTAATATTTAGTAAACGTCACCCCTTGTAAAAACAAATATTCAGTTGTTTTGTAATCAAATGGAAGACTGATGTGCAAGCTTCTCAGGCTGTACACATACTTTCGTGGATGGCTGATGCCAATAGGAAACAGTTCTGTAAACAGAATTCAGTTTTAGCTGTTTAAGAGGAGAAGTTCCAAAGTTTGGTGTGCTTCCATAAAATATTTGGATAATACAGGTAGATAACTGACTACGTTAAGGATACCTGTTGTATACTGAAGTGTTTTTCACTGTTACATGATCCAAAAAGGGCTATGAAGTATAAATATTAGTTATTTAGCATCTCCAAAGATAGAAGATACTTGTGTCTTTCAGCAAATGTGCATTTCTGCAGTGCTGAAGTTTGTAAAAAATAAATTCAAAAAACGCATACCCATTACCAGGATGCCATAAAGAACTGATATACATTGTCAGTGAGACATTGGCAGATGGTTGCATCACAGTACAGACTTCTAAAATGCCAAAGTTTTATTTCTGGTATAGAATAGAATTGAGTTTATTTTGCCTTGAAAAAGTTATGGAAAGAACTGCTAACATTTTTACTGATCTCCTTGTTTGAAACTAATTTTTAAAATGACACCGCAAGGCCATTTTTCCTTGAATTCCAGAAGAGACAGGGCAGTGCATTTATTCTTCTTTCAGTCCATGTTATTTGTACAATAAGCCATCTAGAATGCAATACGTCACCAAGATTCTTCTTTAAAATGTTCTGTGAGGCAATCTGATTTATTTTCTGTGTATGAATCAGACAGACCTGTTGTTCTTTGCAATTTTTTGTCCCTTCTACATTGCTTTTGCAGCAAACAGCCCTAAATGATGTAAAACAGTTGGTGAAAGCTTTGTATACAAGTGCATGAAATTGTTAAAGGCAATTTCCTCATGCTTCATAAGATTTTACAGTTCAAGCTGTGACTAAATTGAATTTATTTGTAACCCATTAAATAATGTTGATATAGCGATGCCGTAGTGAAACACCAGTGATAGAGAACCATCATGTTCTGAAAGAGAAGAAAAATAGCCAAGAGCAGAATCCAAGATCCAGAATCCATCTATTTTTGCTTTTGAGATACTTTCTGGATGAAGTTGAGCACAGTCTTTGTGTACTTCTCATCACATTCATTTTCATTTGTGCCTTTCTTTGCAGAGAATGGAAACTGCTTACTTTATTTACCAGAGTTAGGATGCTACGCTGCTTTGTGCTGCAGGTTTCTGAACCTGGGGAGCAGTGTGAAGGTGCTACGCAGGCATTTCATTTCTGGCATAAAAAGGCAAGATGTGCAAGGCAGAACATCTGTATTGAAATTCTGGCACGCTGATGCCTTGCCAGTCGATGTACGGATTACTGTATTTGCTTGACAGTGATCAGTTTGAGAAAATCCATAGGCATATCCATCACCAAGAGGGATTTTAAAGATGATGAATATTGTTCTTATATAAAGTGCCAGTGATTGTTAAACTGCATCTCTTATTTTTAGCTGCTTCCAACTTTGGGCCCTTTTTGAAGACATAAGAGATTGACATTCTGAAGGAAAAAAAAACCCTTATGTACTTTAGCTCCTGTCATTCTTCCTCTGACTGTGGTTTTGGAGTTGTTGCAGTTTGTTGAGGGCTTTTGTGTTTTGGTTTGGTTTGATTTTTTTTGTCGCAATTTACTTTAAATATTCATTATCTGTTTGAGAACTTAGAGCTGGGAGATGGAAACCCAAATTTAAATGCTCTAACAGTTGGAATACAATGCTAAAATTATGCCATTGAGTGAAATCCTATCCCTATTAATTTTAAAACATTGCTGCCTTATCTTTTATATTAATAAGATGTATCTGATAGATCTAGAATTTTTTCAAACTACTCCAAATTCCATAAAATTATTTTGAGTGCTGGTAAAGTTCAGTGAGGACTACATGGGGCAGTGAATAAAGGTGCTTTGCAAAGCTGCAGCATGAGAACCGTTTTTAACTCTGCTACTTGCCAAAGAAATGGCCCTTATATCTTCTGCATGCTTGAATAGAGTGTATAAATATGGCGTGCCTGAATTTCAGCTGTAGTTGAGCTGTAACATCTAAATATCAGAGGAGCCAATACCATGGTGAGAAGAACTGAGGCGATAATGCTGTAAGAGAGCAATGAAGAACAGCCTGCTTCTATATGGGCTGGGTTTGTTTGAGAGGAAGATGATCGAATGTTTGCTTGTTTTAATAAGAGAGATTTTGGAAAAGACCTTGGTTTGAGTTCAGCTTTTAAGCTGGAGCCCCAGAGTTTGGCAGCGGCGGCAGTGTTGCCATGGCAACCCGTCCTCCAGCCCCGTGGTACCCAACCTCCTGCCGGTTCATCCAGCACTGAGAGCTGAAGGCAGCCTGAGAGGGTATTATTGGCTGTTCTGGCCTGAAACAGTTCAGCAGGCCCTTCCAAAAATAGCTGTTGATGTACTCGAGTCACAGCCCGTCTGTAAGAAAGGGGGAAAGATGGTTTGCTTCGCAAAGCTGAATGAACGCCCTATTTCTTGACAGCACATTGCCATCTTTTCAGTTGCACTATTGAGTGTTTTGCAGTAAGTGGAGGTGGCTTGCAGGCATTTTAAATTAGAAGAATGATTATGCATTTTGTTTTAGAATAGCCTCCAAGTTTAGGATGCCGTCATCTTCCTTTCTCCTGCACTGCAAGCAGGGATCTGAAGGAGGCGGAGAAGCGCCGTCAGCACAGAGCGATCGAGGTGAATCCAATTACAGTGGGTTTACCCTCCAACAAAGCACTGAGGGCCTTCAGGTCACAGTAAGAGGAGGTCCTGAGGTGGAGTTCAGAGAAAAAAGACTGATCTACAGCCCGTGAGTCCCAATCTCCTTATGGCTCACAGAACCACCATTTCATTACCCAAACAGAGTGTGTACTCCGTTCAGCACTGAGAAGCAATAGCAGAGATCACTGCAGCATGAAGCCACCTTGGCCCCAAGGTAGCACCATGCTGCTGCCTCAGCAGCCTGTTAGCTTCACTTCTTCCTGCAGCTTCACTCAGGGCTGTGCCCGAGTCTGAGTGCCCTGCTGTGATGGAGATGCACTGACAGCTCATGGCAGCTTAAGCTGAGTATTGGCCGTCCCTTCACTACTGCGTTGTATTACATTTGTATAAACAGGCCAGCTGGTTTCAGTGGAGCACCTTCAGTCCATACTATTTTTAACCTGTACAGTCAGATGGGGTCCTGGGCAGATCTAGTGGTTGGCAACCCTGCCCATGGTATGGGGATTGGAATTACATCGTCATTAAGCACCCCTCCATCTTAAGCCATTCTTTGATGATCCTAAGAGATCTCAGTATCCCATATTAGTCCTTAGGACGTTGGGTTTTTTTCTTACAAACTAGTACTGTGCTTGTCACCAAAATAGCCCTGAAAAACTGAAAAACAGGGCTTCAGGACTTTCACATCCTCAGGTTTCATAAACTCAAGGACCATTTTTGTTACAGTACATTTGTTTGCTCTGGAAATGTTTGTATCTATTTTGGCATTCCACTTTGCAGACTCAAGGTGTAGCATTGTTTAGCCCCAATACCTTACTGCTCTCTGTTTCTCATCTCTGTATGATTGCTTTCTAAATGGTTTCTTTGTTTTAAATTGCTTGCACTGTGATGCACTTGTCAAAATGTGCACAGAAATAAGCCCCAGCTAGAAATGCATGTCAAGTAGTACAAAACTGACAGTCTCATTCAAATTACTGATAACTGATAGGATTTGCCACAAGCATCAAAGCTTCCAATAAAAGTTCTTGCTGGCAGCAGGAAAAACAAACAAAAACACTTAGCTTAGATGGTTTTGTTCTTTTTCCACTCAATACTACAGAATAAACAAGATTTAATTCATATTTACACAAGTTCTTTTGCTATCCAGCTCATGATCTAGTTTATATCCGTGCTGTTAAATAAAATATCTCACCAGATCTTAAGCTTTTTACAGTTTGTCTGTAACAGAAGATTAAAGGAGGAGTTAATTCTGTTACTGTCTTTAACTGTATGACTTTTTTATTCAGCATTTATCAAGCCTAATTATTTTCTCAATAAGTGTATATATATTAAAGTAACTGTGTGTGATCTGTGTGTGGAGGAGTGGTTTTGAGAGCTTATCTTTTGAACCCAGGGAAAGATTAATGTAAAATTCAGGGAGTGCTTTGTTATGTATTTGAGTCTGAAGCAGAAGAGGTCTCAAGCATGTGGATTAGTGCTAGGATTTCTGGTCAGTTACAGGTACAGCTTACAAGAAATTGAAGGTGAACATTGGCTTCTGATGCAAAGGTGCTACAGTAGTAGCAAGGATAGGAAATATCTCTGCATTCCACACTTTAAAACACTCTCTATACTTTTAAACACAGAAAACAGTAGTTACAGCTGAATTTTATTCTCCAACTATTTCTGTTGGTTGTAAGCTAAAAATCTTACTGGTGAGCACTCATTATCAAAACTGTAATAGTTTCTCTGAGTTATTGATGAGCAATTGATGAGTGTTTAATGCAGTCTTACCTTTTTGCCTTTCATTCTGCAGGAAACACAAAACGTAAAATAGAAGTTTATTTTTTTCTCCTGAAATTGTGCTCTGGTATCACGAAGATAGAATTTTAAGTTATTTATACCTTAGATGATTGAAACAGCACTAAGCAAGGAAATTTATAGGTCACCTTTGTCCTTGCAGGATTTTCTGTTTGCAGTAAAGAAAAGCAGCCTGGAAGCTGCTCCAGATTTAGCAAGCACTGCATGGTCCGAGCAGTGCAAGGGATTGCTGCCACCATGCTGCTCCCTATATGCAAAAAGTCAGCTTGGCTTCATGGCACGGGAATCTCAACAGAACCAGTACTGTTTCTTACTACATAAAGCAACTAAAATAGAAACTAGGGGTAGGTACATTCTGAATTTCATCATTTAACCAGCCTTTTTTTCAGAGAGAGAGATATATATATATATATTAATTTTTTACAATTTTAAGAATTAGCTGTTTACTACAACACTCAAATGACTCATGCACTGACTACAAGCTTCCTTATCATAGATTTTGTTTGTGCTTGTTAGGAAGCTAGATTCCTGTAACTTCATTCCTCCCATTGGGCAGCTGGGGAACTAAGGGAGGGTGACAATCCTCGTTAAGCTTTTCTTCTCTTTGCCTTTGAACAGAGAGGTATTTGTATTAGTGAGGATTATCATACAGAACAAAACATGGAAAAATAAATGGAGCATGGGAGCCAACACAAGCCTGCCAAAGTCAGCAGTTTTCATAATAAATGGAATGCATGTATGTTAAAATATGATATGAAATAATCTGTTATTTTATCCTGTAAGATTTACTGTTTAGATTATATGGCAGCTTCAGTAGCTCTTGACCTATTCCCAAGCGCACAGCATGCGGTGTTTTGTCTGGGAGGTTCATAGCTGAACAGCTTGAAAGTAAAGGACATCTCAAGGGTAGACTAAGTGCAAAGATCTTTCTCTCTGCATCAGGAATGAGCAAAAAAAAAAAAAAAATCAACCTTCCAATGCCACTCCCTGTGCTAGCTAGCTCCTTCCAGTGGTCCTCCTCATTTTTGTGTAGCTTGTGGGAGCAGTGTTGAGCTCTGGTTTTCTGTATTCATGGACAGTCATAGGAACAGTCAGCAGCACACAGCCTGAGGTTGCTTGGGACAGAAAATCAGCCATGACAGGGATGGACTGAGAGCTCTGTAAAGCTGGGATTGCTATGGCCACTATCAGTGCATGCAGATACCCTGGTGACTCCAAGAGCTGGGGAAGCTTACTGAAAGGCAGTAATTGCTTCCTGCTCTGCACTGGGACTATCTGGGTCTCATTTTTGGCTCCAAGCTAGCCTGCTCCCATCCCTCTATTATACCACCCCTGCTAACCTCATCTTTGTAGCAACAAATCGGAATTTGGCCGTTTTGCTGCTGAGGAGCTGAGCCAGTTCTGAGTGACAGTGAAAATCCAAGGTGTAACAAAAGCTTTTGGAGGAGAGCAGGGCTGAGGAAAACTCTCCTCTTGTGTGAAGGTACATGGGATGTGCCTTGGTGTCATATGGTTTCATTCAAACAATGAAACACAAATGTTGTAAACGAAAGCCCAAGAATTTTGCGATTCTCACATCTCTCCATTTACTGAATGCTCCTTCTAAAGACAGGGGCTAATTTGGGTTTCATGTAAATTCCTGCTGGTGTATGTTAGCTCTATATTTGTAGCATTTGTAAATTTTGATATTTGAATTTGAAAACTTATCTTGCCAGATTTTAATGATGCTGCTACTCATTCTTATGTTTTTTTCCTCCAAAAATGTAAAGCAATTCAATATTTAAAATAACTACACTGTTCATTTCAAGGCATATGTTACTGCATATGTTTCTAGTTCTGCTTTCCAAATGAGTAAGGTGGTTTTTTTCCCATATACTGGTATTTCATTCTGGACCTAAAAGGAAATCTGTTTTGAATCACCTTTTGAAAGTGTTTTTTTAGCTCTGATTGTTAAACCTTCTCCACTGGATTTAAGGAAAGGAATCTCTTGCACGCCTTTTTACCTTTTTTACATCGTTGCTTTAGTACAAAGGAGATCAGATGTTGTAACTCCTTTATATATTCAATTTAAGTGCTATAAATACCTTATTTTGCCATGCACAAAATGAATTTTTAGCAGTGAAACTTAGCCAATAGAAAATCCAAATTAACTACTCCAACTAAAATGATATCTCAGGTAGTAATAATCTTAAAGGAATAAGTGTCTCTTAAACCCCTTTTGTATCTTCAAATGGGGGGAAAACAAATGGTTTTTAGTACCAAGAGTAAAATGGTGGTGCTCATGATGGATTTAATTTTTTTTTTCCACCTTCAGTTTCTGTTGCTTGCTATTATAATTTCTTTACTTATATATTTTAAAGTTGTTTTTTTCATCCTAAATTAACAATGCAAGCTCTTTAACAAGTCCAGAAAAGGAAAGTGTTAAGCTTCTATAATGGTAAAAAGGTTTCTTTTTTTTCTGTCTCCAGTATTTTGTCAGCTGTTAACTTCTGGTCATCTGTAGTAAACTGTATGTTAACTGTGTCACAGTTGGCAGTAATGATATCTTACAGACAAACTAGGAGAACAGCTAGCAATTGGTGTAATCAATATTTCCACCACATTTTCCAAGTAACATTGGATCACTTCTCTAAAAAGACAGTGTCCCATATTTAATTCAGCAGGGAATTTTCCTGTCTCGCATCCCTCCAGAACTGAATTAAATTTTGAAAGATGTATATTTAGCAAAAAATATTTTGATATCAATGTGTCACTCAACATTCCTTGCCTGTTAACCATGAAATAATTTTCCGAGTAACATCAACAAGATAAAAAGGAAAATCTAATAGATAGCCTTTAGCATTCAAAAAAACAGATTTCAGTTTTATTTTTGCAAGCCATGTAAAGTGAAGTCCCATTTTCAGTAACTGCACTTGCATTCTGACAGGCAGAAAAGCTGTAGGATTTTTCCCCACATGCTGCCTGTTCAATCAAAGGAACTCATTACTGAAGTTGATAAAGAGTGAGTATTAATACTAAGCATGTCCATTTCATATTAAACGCATTATACTGGCAGAAGAATATTTTCATCTCCTGATCACAGCAGAAGTAATTAAAATTCAAGGCATTAATTATACTTTAATTAAACCAAACCATATTTCATATGACTGTTTTGGCAGTATGAGGAAGAAGTCTGTCTCCTCAACAGCTAGCGAGATGGTTATGACAAATTATAAAACCACTGAAGCCAAGTAGAATTGTTCCAGTCAATTAAGTGCATCTGTGAAGGACTATATACAGCATGCAAGCAAAGGGAAGAAGTACAGCAGTATTTTAAACTCCTTCAGAATCGCTCTGCCATCATTTAAAATCACAAGTAATGAAAATTTCTGGATTTTTTTTCTCTCCATTTAATTTAAGAAGCCCGTTGTTTTTGAATGAACCAGTTAACACGTCAGGCATTAATGGCACATCTGCTGACCTCTTAACCTGACTTCTCAAATTTCTCACACGGTGCTTTGCAAATGTATATTATTCTTCTTTGCATTCAGTGTTTTGGTTTTTTTTTGAAACTATCTTTGTGTACTAATGTGGAAATGATCTAAAAAAGATTTTTGATTTTGTGTTTAGAATTGTGTTTCAAATCCTACCATGGTACGGAGGATTGGGTTAGAGTGACTCGTAACACTGCAGATAGGTGACAGATACTGAAGCTTAGTGTTCCACCAGTTGCTTTCCAGCTCCGTGTTTTCAAGCCTGCACTTTGGTGAGCAAGAACTGCACAAGCAGCTTTGTGTTCTCTTTGATTAATTTTGGTCTTTTATTTATAAAAGGCTATAAACAAGAAAGCTTTGGAGATACAACCCTTTTCAGTTATATCTGAATATCCTTCTCTTCGCAGAGATAGTGGCTGGTATTTAAGAAATTGTGGCCATTTACTTGGAACTGGAACATTTAACTTCTTTTCTGCAGACTTTATGAATTTTATTCAAGACCTTGGTTATGGTAGGCGTCTTACTTCTGCTTTTACTGAAATCAGTCTAGTGAATAACAGTTTTGGGACTTCTGAAGAGGAATGTTTTTCTCTTGCGTAGTAAAGAAATTAGATCATACATCTAATGTTGATCAACAACATGTTGGCAAATGGCAAATGTTAAAATGCACAGGTTTAACAAAAATGTGCAAAGTGCTGACGTAGCAAGGACTTGGTCAAGTCCTGATTACACTGTTTGAAAATCTGAGTTGGAAGAACATTTGTGTTTAACTTTGGTAAGTAGAAACAAGTCACTATGTGACTTATCATGGAGCTGCTAGCACCGTGTCCAGCATGTTGCTTAGTTAGTAGGCTTTCTCCATAGCGACAGTGAAGCTACTGAGCTCAGTTTGCTGCAGGTGACCTTGTTAGTCGTGTAAATGATGCCTCCTGTAAGTTAGCTCCTAGTTATAGCAATTGTGGTACTGCCAACAGTATTTCCCAACAGACTGACATGGATACTTTGGAAATCTACATGGATTATTTTAAGGTGTACTGGCTACATACAAAGTCTAATATAACTGTATGTCAGTTTGAACTTTCGTCTTCAGTATAGGAGCAGGGTGGTCCAAATTAGAACTGCGACAGGAAGTAGATTTGAATAAAAATAACTCACGTTAGGGAAAAGACATAGGGCTTACCAGAGGGATTACTAACACACTTCATCTTCTTAAAACTTCCAATAAATATCTAACTTGTGTATAAGTTCGTTATAATGTCTGCATAATATATGGCAGTGGCTGCAAAGGGATTTGAACAGTGATGTTCAGTCATATGAAATATTCCATGTTATTTCTTGGTAGTTTTTGATAATAGTCTCTGTTATTTCCCAGGTTTCTCATACCAGATGATGCTTTATGAATAAATCTTACCCTGTTCAATGAAGCTGAGATTTTTAAATAGGAATTACTCAGAAGATGCTAATTGAAGTTAAGCTTTGGAATCTGATCTGTTTATTTTCTGGGCAGTTTGCTTGAACATACAGCGTTGTTCTGACTTTGATTTTGTCCTTTTGTATGATACACTGTTTTGTAATTTAAAGAACAGTCGAATTTATTTTTGAAAAGGAATTGATTAGCTGTGAAGGTCAACATTTTTTTTTGCAGATTTGTCAGTTACATAATTCCTATGATGGATTAGATTTTCTGTAACAGTACACAATGGAAACATCCTGATAAGTGAAAAAACCCCAAACATCTTCTAACTGCCGTTCCATACTACTTTTCTTATTTAGAGTAGTTAATGAACACTTCTTGCTGTTCTGTCTCATTTTTCTGTGAAGCAGGCAGGTTCTTGGAAGCTGTTAGCAGCTTCATTTCAGATCAGTTCTGTTCCTTTTAAATGTTTGGACCACAAAGTGTGCTTTTCATACAGATGGCATGGTGCATGAGAGAGAGCTTCACCAGGGAAACTCTTTCCCTGTGATGTAAATGCTGTTTATATGCTAGACTGTTTTCATAGATGCAACGTGTAAGACTGTAAATAATTAGTCATAGTCTTGAGATTGTAATCAGTTGGAATTCTTAATATTTCCTCCTCTACAAAAGTGCATCATCCCCATGATGAGAGTCACTCACAGATACCTTCCAATTAAAACAGTTCCATTATTGAAAATAATCAGTGCTACGCTTGAGAAAGTAAGAAGAGGTGTAGCTCTGTGATTCAGAGATTAGAGCACTTGTTTTGGGAGTGCTATCTTGGTTTCTACCTGTTTTCCAGTAACAAGTACTTTATATTAAATAATCCTAAAGCAAATGTGGAAAAGGCCAATCTTCTCTCCAAGATAACTGCCCCAGCTGCTGTTCACTTTGTTCCTGTCCTTGTCCATTTAAAACATTCAAGTTTACACTAGTCTAGCTACAACAGTCTTCTGCTTTTAACAGGCATCTCGTTTAGTACTGATTCTTGAACAACAGAAAAAGATTATTTTCATTAATTTAGCTATAGACTAGACCACTCATCAGTTCAAAATCTTTGATGTCCCATATGCAGAGTACAGAAACATCATTCCACCCTGATCTTCAAGATGATATGAAATGATGATCTAAGAAAAAAATATCAGAGATGCAAAATGCTTAGCCATGTGAGAATAGAAAGAGTGAAATGTTTTCCAACCATGTGCATGTGAGAGCATATTAGGAAGACTGCAGTGCCTCTTTGGTATGAGCCAGAAAGCTGCTTCTATTTAATTATTACATTATTTATTTTATTATAATATTCAATTTCTTATTTCATATATCTTTACCAGTCTTTTTCTTCCCTCTAAAACTGATTGATTCCAGTTACATTATTTTATGGCCAAACATAAAATTGTCAGTGAAGTTAGTAATGCCTGTTAAATAAGCTGTCAAAACATGAACTGTTTCATCCCTTAGAGCTCAGAATGAAAGACAATTTTATGTAAATTAAAATTAAAGTCTTTCGGTGTCACCTTGTTGGACAGCCTGGAGATAGATTGCATATAGCTGCTGTTCATTATGATGCATCTGTAGGCTATTCAATTTCAATAATAAATGGTGAAAGAAACATCATAGTCTTAACAAAACTGGCATGATAAAAGAGTATATGTTTTAGATGTGCTGTTTTTGTGTTTTTTTTTTCCTTGAGGAATATATTCTAAGTTAAAATGAAAAGATTATAAATGGGGTTCATTAGATTGCAGTAGGATTTGGGTAGATACAGGTAAGACATCTTTATGTGGGACAGAGAATCCTGGGTTTCAGAATGGTGAAAAAATGGCATGTTGAGTGAGCACCTGGTACTTTATGGCAAGTATTAGACTTGGTATGTTGGCATTTCTACCAAGAGGTCTTTGAAGTCAGAACAAAGGTAATTTTATTTGATGAGAATTTCATATTGAGTCAATTGCACATGTAAGCTGTATTTCATTTGCACATACTTGATAGAGAACTGTCTGAAAGATAGCAAAATTAAATAATGGCTGTAAGTAAAAAAAGTCAGGCTTAATATTTCAGTAGAAATAATTTTATATTTATTGACTTTGAAACTCTGAACATCAGTTTTGTCTTTTAAATTCAATTATTAGAAACTAATGCTGTCTACATTAAAGTCAAAGTCTGATAGAACCCAGTTGTCCTGGGCTTGTTCTTATGTACTTGATTTGAGCACCTTCCTGGGTGCCAGAGAATATTAATATCAGATGGGCTTTAGATGTGTTTCTAGATTAGTAGCTCCTCTGACAACAGGAAACTTCTTTGATAATCAAATACTTGCAAAAGCATTGGCCCTTTAAACTGTGATGGTTGCACACGCTTATTTGCTGAAGTGCAGATGAGCAGGGACATTTTAACTGTATAGGGCAGTGACACCTCGTAGAGGTTCTGAGATTTTCAAATATAATGTCATTTGGAAGAAAAAATGTAAATGGTATTGATTTCTTCTAAAACAAATATCTAAATAGAAATTGCAGTCCTGACCATTAATTGCTGTTTAGGAAGAATGCCAGACAAGAGATCAGAAGCCAAGAGAGTAAGGGTGTCCTTCTTTAAGCAGTTTACATAAATTTATAAAAACCTTTTTGCAAAGACCCTCATAGAAGTTTCAAGGAAACTGTGCAGCGCTAGAATAGGAAAGTCCATAAACGGATATGTAATTGGATGAAGTGTGAAATGACAAGTGGAAGTTAAAAAGTTGTTTTTAACACTGGGGGAAATTGTTAGTAGAGTTAGCTAAGGATTTGTGCTTGGACCTTTGCTGTCCAGCATATTTATAATAACTGGGCAATGGACTTGGTAAGTTAACATTTCCTGGTGATGCTGAGTAGCAGGATAGCAAAGACAGAGCCTGAGATTGAAACATGTCAACAATGCATTAAAATGGCAGATGAGATTCAGTACAGAGAAATTCCAAATTATGCACTTGTTGTAAAAGAAAAGTATCAACTTTACCAATGAAATGATGAGCTTGTTACTCAGTTGAGTAACAAGCAGTTAATACACACAGGAGCAACAAAGGCATCATATTTGAGCAGAAAAAAAAAAGAAGTAAAAGAAATACTAGAGATTCTGTTATTTTCTGAATCCTTCACTCTTTCACTTATGAAGTGCTTGTTATAATTTCTAGTTATAGTCACATTGCTCATATCAACAAAACTAAATGAAATAAGATGGCAGACAAAACAGTTTGCAGTACTAATGCAAGAATCCCTCTTAATTTCAATGAGTTTCAACTGTCTCCAAAGATTAATGCCATAAGCATTGTTAAAATGTATCAGTTGGTAGAAATTTAATTAGTGCAGTATTGTAAATTTTGGCAGCTTTTAATATAAAGCAAACAATATTAAAAATGACAGTCATTGTGGATGCCAACAAAAGAGAAAGACACTTAAAGGATCTGAAGAAAACAGTACATAACTTTAAAATGTTCCGTGGACTTCCTTAAGACAATGAGAAGGGCTTTATTTGTTTTTTGGGAGTGAAAAGCCATTAATCCCCTGTAGAGCTTAAAGCAGATAGAATCCTACAGGCAGTATTTTTACTGGGAGAGATTTTAAATTAAAGAGGTTTTCATACAAATTTGGTTTTGGTTCTGAGCATCAGCTGTAGTTTATCTGCTAGTCAGCCTTGGTCAAACCCCTTAGGGTTAAAATTCTATTGATCTTGAGGGATTTCCTGCCTTATAGAGTGAACTGCTGTTTTAACAGTAAATGCTTTTAGAAATATATTCCCTACAGTAAGGAAAGAGTGATTAAAACTAAAAAAACTTGACAGCTATTGTTGGAATTTGCAAGAATTCGTTGCTATGGCTGTAATTAAAATCCTGAATGATAATCAAGCTTTTAGTCAAGCTCATGCCATATATGAAAAAACAAATACCAGATTATTCCAAAAACATTGTCTTCAGCACATTTTGTTGTTTATCAAAACAAATACTGATGTAAATGCTGTGTTGAATTTGTTAATTATATTCCCACCATTATACCAGACAGCATTCTTTCAGAATACTAATAGCTTTATGCAAATTAGAGAAGGGTTTTTCAAAATAACTTTGTTGTTTTAAATCATTATTCTATGGTGTGAAGCAGTCCAATTTCAACTCAGTTCAGGATGCTTGTCCTCTTTACTTTTGTCATTACCTGAGCTGCCTTCTCTACCGTAGATAGTCCCTGTTCATTGTAGGGGAGTTGGACCAGGTGCCCTTAAAGGTCTCTTCCAACTGAAATGAGTCTATGACCGTTCAGATGAGGAGTCGGTTCATAGCTTCTGACTTGCATTACTTGTATATCCAAATTTTCACGTGGGGCCCATTCAAAACATTCTTAAAGATTCCAGTCATAACCAGGTCATTCCTGCACTCTGGCTTTCAGCAGTCCTGTAGTCACAGGGCTCTCCCATTCTTGCCTGTCATGCCCATTCCCATTTGTTGTACTCCAGTATCTTTTTTTCCGTACCGAGATGGGAAGGTGAAAAAAGAACATAGTCCAGGAAATGGATTTCTTAGACTTTGAAAGAGTTATTATTCTATCATATTATTATATCACTGATGCTTACTGTATGCATTTATCTAGGAAGCTTATGGTCTGGCATTCATCTAGTCCATCAAATTCTTAATGATAAGTTGATATTTTAATGTGTTTATCTTAATTTTTAGAATTAATCTTTTTGAAGAAAAATGAGTGTGGATTTCATTTTTGGAAAAAAAAATAATCAAATGGGTGTTATGAATAATATCTCTAAGAATGAAATAGCAGTCTATTCTAAACCTAAATCATTCCTAACTCAAAGATGTGTAAAGCTAGATGGACAATAGGTAAAACAGCTGCTACCAAGTATGTACTTCCCTTCAGCACACTATTAACATTTGTTGTCTAAGATTTCCTGGAAAGTAAGTCTAATAAGACTTGTTTTGTTTGAGGTGTCTATTACACAGTATTGTAATCAGTTAAGAAACAGATCTGCTGTGGAGCTTAGAAAAAATCAGAGGAAGTAGAAAACTCTTCAAAACAAGCTGTCAGGAAACTGTTGTGGTGTGTCTAGAGACAGTCAGTTTGTGCCACACTGACATTTTAAACAGCACAAATGTCCTTTGAAGCATGGGAGAGTCTTCTGTTTGGCTTCTTAAAATAGGCCGGGATGGAGGAGGTACAGAAACCCTGACAGTTCACATGAAAAGAGCAGCACGTTTAGGAAAAAGGAAGATCTGTGAGGACTGGAATGAGGTTTAGAAGTTATTGTTGCATTGATGTTTGACATCCTTTGTCAGCACAAGGATAAGGGGACAGTTGGGTTGTGTTTACACCACAAACATGAGAGCAGCTGAACAGCCGGATTTATGAGCTGAGCCAGGAGCTGCTCACAGAGCTCTTTGTTCATTGCATTGTGTTGTGAGCTCAACAGAACAGAGCACATTAATTCTGTGTGATGATAATGAACTCTCAGAGCAGGGTACGAACAAGATGAGGAGAACCCTGGGACACATGGTAATGGTTTTGTAAGCGTGCTGCTGTTTCCTGTGTCTGCATTATGTTTCACAAAGACATTAAGATAGGTTGTTTCCAAACAATGAGTTTCCTGAACTGAACAAATCCATTTAAACATAAGCTAGCTCTTTTGCCGTTACAACATAATAATAGCAACCCTATTGGCCCCTCTTAAAATACAGTTATAACTGTTGCGACTTAATGCTTCCCACAGCGTGAGGAGGGCTGACAGTCAATTAAATGCTGAAGGAGGAATTAACTATTGTAGCAGGTGAATCAAAAAGATGAAGTATGTTATTATTTCTTACCTAGGAAATGCTTCAAACAAAACATACTTAAAAGAATCATCACTGAGAAAACCTAAATGGGGGGATTTATAGGTTTCTTAAATAACTGACTTTTCATTTCTTATTATTTCAAACAAGACCTCCGAATGACTCCTCTTGGAAAATGTATTTTAGCAATTCAATAACAGGTATCAGCAAAATAATTTTCACTATCTGTGAAATACAGGACTCAAAAGCTCCCCTCTTCATGAAGTGGGGAAGTAAATTTCATACCAAAAAGATTTTTCTGCTTCTTTTAACTCACTCAGCAATAGCTAAGACTGCTCTACTTGTTTAAATTTTACACCCTGCTGTGGTGTAACGAGTAGGGAAAAAGAACTCTCTGTCCTTTCTGCCTTCTGTCCTCTTTAATGTAGTACATTGGATATTTTTCAGCTGAGCTTCACAGCAGTTCAAAATTTTACCACATTACAGTGAGAACTTAAATGTGTTTTTAGCTATAAACTATGAAGCAAAAATTCAACCCCATTTCTTGTGAAGTATTCTTGGATGGGGCATTTTACCGGTAAAAATTTCACTGACATAGTTACCTGTGTTTAAAAACATCAGCAAAATTCCCAATGGAAAGAACCACAATAAGTAAAGAAGTTTGAGCATAAAATAAAACTGCAGACACTGGAAAGCAGTAGAAGGCAAATTTAATTCTGCATCTACTTATGGTCTAAAAAAGTGATAGAACATCATTCTTTTAAACTGCAAACTATTAATTGGAGAATCTTGCGATTTTTTTCCATACTTTAACTCTTATGCTTCCTTGTTTATGGTACATGCTGACAGAATGGGAGGCACTTCTACTGAAATACTGTTTGTAAGAATGGCAGTAGGACTGGAAGCCTACTTAAATACATTTCACAGTACAAATACTCTTGCTGTGATGCTCTTAATGACGTGAATAACAGTTGTAGGGTGAGAACAAGTGTCCTAGAGCCAACATAGTTGCTCATAACTTCTGCTTAATGAATTTAGTAGCTTTAGTAGGCTACATCATGGCACACATTATGCATTTGATCTTACTAGTTGCTGAAGATTTCATGCTATCAGTAATAGAAATTGAGATAGTAATTTATTTCCTGTTTCCTGACTCTAGCATCATGTCATTATGTACAAATCTCCAAAAGTATGTGATTGGATAAATTGGAGCTCTTTCACCACGCACATTTAGAGATCTAAATTTGTGTTCAGCAGCTTTTCTAGTGCAGTAATGTCAGAGTTCAAAAATTAATTATTAATAGATGGTATTAAATAAAAGTATCTGACGTCCAACTGTGTCAGCAATACTACACTCATTTTTGTGGCTTTTTTTTTCTGTGCCATGCATTAGGATTTAAAGGAAGTCAGCTTTAAGCTTTTTATAGTCAGATGCTTAGTATTTTTAGACAAGTTAGACTTCCTACTTAATTACAGAGGAGAACTTATTTGAAGTATGACCTGAGTTTACTTCCATACATTAATTTTAAATGAAATGCTTTAGACAGACATTTGGAAAGCAATCCCAGTTATCTTATAAAGTCACCATTCTTTTTCACAGGCAGCTTTGATCTGCTATTTGCTAAAATCATGCTGCCTTTTATTTTTTAATGGAGGCTTTGTACTGCATATATGTAGGAAACCACATAATATATATTCAAATTCTTACTTAACATTTACTGAAAGACTCTAATCCATACAATATGAATAAACAGCGAAATAATAACAACTCAGAATAATTGTGTAACAGATGAATAATAAGCAGTGTACTCCAAATAGACAAAATATTGATGACTTCCAGGAGAAAACAACCTTTCTGAAAAATTACAGAAAGCCAGGTTTCAAAAAAGCTTCCAGATATTTTTGAAGTGTGTGAAGATTGACATTTTCTAACCTTGCTCAGCTTCACAGTATTTCTTCCTAACGTTATCACTTACTCAGATACTCATTGCCATCATCTCATCATCTGCATTTGCTTCAGTAATGCCAACAGCTTCACCATAGGCAAACAATTCTAAAATTGTGAAGTGGGTAGAAGATGATAGGCTCCTGTCCTCACACTCAACTCCTTTGCAAGCAGCTTGTACTCCATCAGGAGCGGCTAAAAAGGCGACGTTCTGCAGTGCAGGCACAGAGTGAGCCAGAGGGAAGTGGCTGTGGACAGCAACCTGAACGATGTGACAGCACCACAGCCAATGTGTTGAGGGAAGTGATGCCCCAAGTGCTTTGAGTTTTGAAACGGGGGTGGACATTTTTTCTGTAAAATCTGATTGAACAACATTTAGAGGAACGCTTAGAAGGAGCCAGTACAGCTTGTGAAAAGGAAATAGAGAGATACATCATCAGATCTTCGGCTCACTAAGCATCTCAGTGTTTATTCTGAAGTCTCACTGAATAGTTATGTAGATAAAATGAAAAAGTACTTTGGTGACATTGAACTGTGGATTAAGTCAACAATGAAAAGCTGAATGTGGATTAATTTCTTTATTTTTTGAAAGATACTTTTTCTTTATGTCTCCTAAAACAAGAATGGATATTAAAAAGAATCTAATTGTCTTTCAGATTACTCGAATAGGTATCCTTACAAGCAGAAAAATTTATAGCCATTGCAGATTATTTATCTTTTATGAGCTGTTTTATGTGGTCAGCACCATTTTCTTTGACTATTAGTAAATCCTTCTTTTGTAAATTACAGCATACAGTTTGCTTGTTGTATTACATGAGTGCCATCAGTATGCTCCTGGAGATTCTCAGTGTGTGTTATATCAGCAATTGCAAGTTGATAACAGTGTCACATGGTGCTTTCCATTTTGAAGTAGTGTAATACAAGCTGTTATACAAGCTTCCATATCTTGGACTTCTTGATACAGTCCATTCATTTTGAAATTTTATAGATACTGTTACAACTAAAATGAACTACAGAAATGTTGACAATATGAACAGTAGGCACAGGAAATAAAGGGATTGGAACTGGGAGTGTTGTATTGTAATATCCATGTTTTGAATATCTGGTTGTTAAAGTTATTTATATAAAATTAAAATACTTAAATGCCTCTAGTTAAAAGCTGAAATATTATTTGCAATGCAATTTACTTTTCTCAAAATTTTGAGTTTTCCTAGGGGTGTTTCTTGACATTTCTTTATATCTAACCATGTCAGAAAACAAAGCCACACCACATACTATTATACCAGGTTGCCTGTGAGAGTCATTCACTGTTTTTCACACCCCAATCTATGACTTGCAGTAGTTCAGAGAACATGAGAACATTTTGCTCTGCATTGGAAATGTCAAGCAATCTGTTCAGCTCACATCTGAGATATGATATTGGCAAGATATTTTCTGCTGTACCAATAATACAGGCTGTGCTGACATATGTCTGAGATAAGTCGCAAAGGCCCACACCTCAGTCTGAACTGCTCAATAGCACATTGCTTTCCTCTGCAAGACCTTGAACCAGGTTGATTTTTGGTTCTGTTTTACAGTTCTCATGCTCATAAAAGCATAACAAATAAATGGGGCTGGGGGGGAAATATGTGCCATCAATTACTGAGGGTCACTAATAGAAAATCTGTTATGTATCTATGTAAGTCATTATTGTTCCTGTTAAAGTTACGTCTCTAGGTATCTAATTTTGTTAAAACGTCATGCTGGCTATTATTTGATAGCTGACCACGATTGACAGGAAGGTTGGACAAGATGGACTGGGTCTTCAAGAGGACCCTTCTAGCTTGAATTAGTCTGTGATTCTAAGCTGTTCCAGATGCAGTGGCAAAGATCTCTGCAATATATGACAGTCCAGAGTTGCCTAGAGAAACAGGATCCACAGGACTGCTGCCATGCATGGAATTTATGAATATTGTTGTTGTTTTGCCATAAAGTTTACAAAAAAACCTTAAAAGTGCTTCAGTCTTCAATCATGCTTTATCTCTTCTCAATTCAGGCAATAAGTCATATATTTAAGAATTCCTAGAGTTTCATCAGTCCTAAGCAAACTGCTGCCTTAAGGTACTTTGTGTGTGTGTGTGTGTGTATGCATATTTTTGCAGGTTATTTACAGCACAGAGTTATTTCTAGTGTATAATCCAGAGTGTTTGAGATATGCTGGATTTGTATACAGGGAAAAATGAGAAAGTGTTGGCCAGACTATCTGCTGCTATATCACGTGCACAGTATATTCTTTGGTAAGAGAAAATGAGATGGATGCAAATTCTTCCATCCCACTGACCTTGTTCAGTGAGCCTGATCTAGATTATGTTATGCCAAACATCATGCCGTCAGATCTGGTTGTAAATATGGTATGACATATAGACTTTGATGGAGCTGATCTGTCCTTCTGGGCATTTACATTTCAGTCTGTGGTCTATAGGGGCTTTTTCTGTCTAAAAATCCTGAATATGCAGTGTAGAGAGAGGGTAAAAAATAGCTCCTCCAAGGGCTGGTATTACTAGATATTATTGTTCCTTGGACATTTTCCATGTAATTTAGAGCATCTTCAGTAAATAAAACTGATAATGTCTTATTATTTGACAATGTAATTATCCAACATACAGTAAACAAGGTTTTATGTAAAGACATCATATTTTCACAAGAGAGACAGACGTGGATAATCCTGTTCCTTTTCTGAGCCAAATACTGAAATTTTATTGAAATAGAATCCAAATAACTAATTCCTGCCTCATCTGTTTTTGAAGATTCACTGTGCCAAATTGTAAAACATAGCTGCCACTGTTATCCCTAAGTTTTAATTTATGCATGTATACTTGAGAGCAAAGTAAGTACCGCAAAACTATGTGAAATAGATCCTGTGGCAGTTTGGTCCAGCATAAAGTTGTGGGATAGCATGGCAACTTAGAACCATTAAACTATACACACGCATATATATGTGGTTATAGGCCAAATACAGGATGATGCTTTCTGATGTAGTATTATTTGGTATCTGTATAGGATAGCAGCATTTTATAGAACAGAATTAACTGGAGTTTAGCAGTTAAATGTTTATCCCATATGTCTATTCTGTACAGAAATTACTTGTATCTTCTGTGCCCCAGGAGTTTCTGGTTCTCTAAATTGGACATCTGTGAATTCAATCTTTTCACATATAGTGTATTCACTGCTTATTTTGACCTTTTATATTTATGGAGAGAATATTTGACTCATACAGGTTTAAATCGAGTAGCACACATCTCATTAGAACAGAGTGTTAAGGAACCCTTCTTCGCATAGCTGGAAATACGTTAACAGATGGCTTCAAATGGGAACTGGACAGTTCCTCCAGTTCTTCTACTGTAGGATCTGCTCCTATGAATACAGAAAACTTGCTAGAGATAACAAGTGTGTGCACAAAGTGGTATTTGATTCATCACCTTGTTCTGTGCTGAGCGTTTCTAAAGGTGTTTATTAGTATTTTACGCAGTTTGGTTCTAGGTGTCCATGAATGTGATATCCTGTTGTTGCTTCTGAAATTGTTCAGATTTTAACAAAAACAGAAAAATGTCTAAATTGTAGGACTAGAGAGCAATAAATACAGTGACCGCTTTTTATTAAGTTTCACAATATATGTATTAACAGTGCAATGAAAAGTAGAACTAACAAACTATTTAAAAATAAACAGCCAGAGTGCTAGATATTACAGTGAAGCCTAAACTTTCCAGTTATCTGTGCAATGAGGTGGGCAAAAGGACCCCAAATTTCCTTATGCCCTGGATATTCCCAAACTTATTCTCCAAATCTAATCCAATGGGATGCATCTCTACTTGATAAGAGGGTAAGGCATTATTGCTTATTATTGTCAGCAAGATGGTGGTGATTTTTACATGAATTCTGATAGAGAAAATTATCTGAATCTGATATCACACTTCATAAAGGCATTTGAGTACTTAGCTGTCATCACTACCTACATGGCTTTAAGATACTCAGTGTTTAAAAAAAGAGAACCCTCTAAATATACACCAATGTTGTGAAACCTGGAGGTAACTGGATTTTCTTCAAGCTTCTCCCATTTTATTAACTCTTTCCTCCCTGCCAAGTCATTTGATTCATCCGTTGGAAAATGTTCAGTTTCTAGATTATTTTGGCACTCTTTCCATTTACTGGTGTGGCAGAGCAGTAATATATGTCATTTTTGCATTCTAGGGGTCATCAAACTTTATTAAATACCCTTAGACTGTTTTTCCTCATTTAGGAGAACTTTCTTAAAGATCCACTTCCTCTGTTGATGTACAATAAATTAAAGCCTACTTCAGAAATGTATTAGGCATGTAAGTGCACTATTGAGTTGAATCTTTCATGATGAAGTCATTTATTTATCTATGTTATAAATTGAGGAAAACATGATATGAGGAATGATATGATATGATATATATGATATATATATGATATATATATGATATGATATAATATGATATGATGATGAGGAAAACATGATAGCATTACTTAATCTGGAAAGTGGAGTAAGGGAAAAGATACAAGCAGTGAATAGAGAAGGAAGACCAGTTAGTGCAAGATTGCAATCATACTGATTATTCTTGCAGGATGTTGCTTCTTTCTATCTTGCTCTTTTTTGTGTGTGTATATTCTTGATAGCAGACACTGTGGGAAAGATTCACTTTCTGTAGCTCTATGAGCCCTTTGAGTGCAATTTAGAACAACAGGCCTAATTTTTGTGCCTTTAAATCAC
The DNA here is from genome assembly GCF_019238085.1 of Lagopus leucura. Classification (NCBI taxonomy): domain Eukaryota; kingdom Metazoa; phylum Chordata; class Aves; order Galliformes; family Phasianidae; genus Lagopus; species Lagopus leucura. The sequence continues at coordinate 6,144,992 of NW_024962270.1, forward strand.
CCTCTGGAGAAGCCTCTTTTTTTCCATTGAGGAATCTATGGTTTTGTTTCATATTATTGGTATCTAGAATTAAGCAATGTGAATATTGCATATCGTGTACTTCTCTTTCTTTCCCACTGTGTTTTCAGAGAAACCTGGAAAGCATCTGTCAGACTGAGGCCATTCCAGTAACGTTTAGTTGTATAAAACATAATGCAACATTAATTGCAGCAGCTGTGATTTCTAACATTTACATTTAACTTTGAGAAATTTAATTATAATCAAAGTGGACAATTTTAGATGTGGCTGATGGAAGTGTTGTTGGTGTATTCCCTTTTGTGAGGACATGTTGTTCCATTCATTTGACCAATAGTGCTGTGGCAAAATTGCCAGTAGTTAATAAGCGTTTATTTTCTCTTCACTCTAAGCAGCTATTTTTCTTTACTATCTGCAATTTAAGTTATTAATGACGTTAAATTTATTTTGAAGTTGACCCTAATATACATGTTCTAAAATACATTTTTGCAATTAAGGGATTCGTGGGATTTACTGCATAGTTAAGAACTTCAGGGTTAAAAATGCGGCATTCAAAGCACGCTCTCTGTCCCCATTGAGAGTTTGTGTTGCATATGAGGAATACCCATTTCCTCTTTGCATGAGCTATCAAAGGGACTGCTCCACTCGTGTCCCAACATGGCAGGCTCAGCAGTGACAGCCCTGCAGAGAAGTACTCTGCCCTTTGTTTGAGAAGCGCCCCTGAAAGATTCTGACTGCGCCACTGGTGTTTCTCTGTAGAGAGCAGCAAAGTCAACCAATACAACTTTGCAGAGTTGTACAGTTTACATGGTAAGTTCGTACTTTTCTATGAGTTATTCCAAAGGTCCAAGTAACAAACACACGTGTGATCCATCAACATAGGAACCAAATTAAACTTTCCATCCTACCTTTTAGAAGTCTCAATTGGAAGTTGCCAACTTTCAGATAAGGGCACAGTGCCGCAAAAGGAACCAGAGCTGTTGAGAGGCTTTGAAAAAGAATTGCCAACAGACAAGTGTGTTTTCTCACTTTTCAGGGACAGATTATTTTAGAGAACTCCCTAGCCCATTTCCTATTTCCTTTGCCCTTGGTGTGCTGAGTAATATTTGCATTTTTCCCTGAAAAAGCTTATCTTCCTCTCTGGGCAGGCATTTTTGATAAATGTTTTCCGTTGAACTTCCTTCAACATCCACACTAAATAATGCCTTTGCCAAAGATCATTTCCTGAGGGCTTTACTTTCTGCTTTCTGAGCAGCATGTAGCCTCAAGATTTGCCTTGCCTGCCTGCTACCACTTTGTGTTGCTTGGGATTGCAGGAAATTTTCCAGTCTCTACATATAGCTATTTCAGAAATTGTTATCTGACTGTTCTATGGGGGATAAGTAATTTCAACTTTATTTAACTTTGTTTAATTTAATTTTGGTACTGTCAACAGAGATTAATTGGAAAATGCTGAAACAGGATGATATCAAGAAAATTCCACTTAATTTTTTATTCCATATTTCCAGTTTGGAAATATGTTCCAACAGGATATAGTTATGTCAGAAGTTATCCAGCTAGCTTTAATCCCTTAAACAATACCTGACCTTTAGATCTTGGTCATTAGCATTCATGACTAGATGAGAACGTGATGGCACTTTTCCTTTGCTTCTTGCTTTTGAGTTGTAAAGGTGGCATGCTTTGTAAAGTATGTGTTTTTTCTTTCAGAAGCTGACATGATTTTTAATAGACATGATGGAATATTGTATGTACAGCTCTGACATTTTTAACTGTTTATTTAATTGCCTTCAGGATTAATGTGAGAAAGGTAGATACAGCTTTGAATTTTACTGTTGCTTTATGAGAAGCATATATAAAATGAGAAAAACAGCTAACAATTGGTCAGACTCAGGATGCCAGGTATTTTGGTTTAAGTTAAGATCATCAGACACAAAAGTAGACTCTGAAAGCTTACTGGAACTTCTTGTTGTTGTTTTTTTTCCCCTGAAATTGCATCCAGTAGCCTAGAGAGATAAGGTATCTTTCTTATCATTTTTGTTTTAAAGGCAGATGCGTAAACTGAATTTTGCAACAGAAAATTGCTGGAAGTCAGCATGGCCTGCTACGTGGTCTGATTCAGTAAACATGCTCCTTCAGTTCTGTTTTCTTTAAATGTTTTTTTAAATGTTTTTTATTAAAAAGTAGGTGTTTGGGAAATACGGAAATTTTTATTCTACCTTCCTTAAATTTACGTCTCAGAGCAGAAAAGCCTTCTATTAAAGTCTGAAAACTCTTGAATGCATTAAAAATGAATAATAGTGAGGTTGTTTGGTAAAGGCTTTCATTTGTTTTACAGAATAGCAGTCAGCAGCTTTCATGCCACTACTTTCAGTTTGTTAAAATTATTTTTTACTTAGGCTAATTGTCCTTTGAGTCTCAGTGTTTAATAACTTTGCATTTACAACATCTAAAATTTAGGGTTTTGTGTACACACTTCAGTGGAATCTAATGATTTATTAGAGTTCTGCTATAAAAATAAAATTGGTAAGTGAGCTACACTTACAAGGGAATGACATTTAAATTAGAATTTGTTAGAGTGATCCTTTCAAGACAGTGTGTGAAACGTTGCCTTCTAATTTGATGCATGAACGTCTATCAGTTTACATTTCCTGTAAAAAATTACTTTATAAGCAACACCAAAGTAGATCTTTGCTGTAATATTCATCAAAAAGGTTTGTCTTGGAAAGGTGATTTGCTTTTCCTTTTTCTAAAAAGTAAGAAAAAAAAATACTTTCACAACAAATTTTCTTCTGATGACAACTACAGAGTGTCTCCAAATGAATGCTTACCTGTGCTGATAGATATTATTCTTCAAATATTGCATGAGTATTGGATTGTCAATAATGCATTTCATCACAGAATTAGCATCATTCTCCTCTAGGGGGTAAAAAAAATAAAGTGTAGAATACATTCTTTTTTAAACATTAGCTTATGAGTACATTCTTCACTGAAACAATCACAAAGAATTACTCTTAGTGGAATGTATGTTAGCTTATATACTGATCCTCGTGTTGAGGCGTAAAGAACTGTACTGCTGACTTACAAGTAGTATTCTTAAATCTCAGTAATTTACCTTGAAAGACTCCACTGTGAATATTAGAGAGCATTGTGAGCCTGATGCTTTATTCTTCCTGAAGTGCGGAAATATAAAGTATTGATTTTTGTTTGGTTTGTGTGCACTGAAGACAAAGAAGAAATGTCATTTTTTAATACCAAGGGTATATGCCCATTGTTATTAAATGAAATTAAAGGTATGTAAGGCAATAGTTGAAATTGCTTTGAGGGGAAATAAATGCTATTGCAATAAAAATAATTCTCAAGTAATGCCACTGAATATAATTTATAACAAGTTCATCTCTCCAGCTGAGATTTCAAAAAATCCTTTCTCATTGGATTCAAAGGAATATACTGTCTGTAATAGATATTGTGCCATCTCTAAGGCATTTATGGCCTTCTTATGGCTTTGTACAGATTGACACTAAAGCAGGACAGTATGTTTCCTCATTATTTCAGGTAACAGGTAGTTCAGTCTTTTTTATTATTATTTTAATGTTTCAGACTTCTTTTGGATGTTGAATTTTGAGATGGCCATCAGCTTATATGTCACCAGTACAAACAACAGAAGTGCTCCTGTTCCCTCTTCTTCAGCGTTTATCAACTTCATGTTCATGGTTGTCCATTTTAGGGGCTCTAAATGACCATCTAATTGTTATTTGCTACTTTTTGACACCCCTGCTGTCAGCAGCCAGCTATTTTTTCTGTTTACTTCTCATTTTTGTTTTGCCAAGAAAACATATGCGTGTATATACTTTGAAAATTCTTACTAAGCTGGGAATGCAGTGATGCTTCTGTGCCACTTACTGATTTTATATATATATACACACATGATTGAAGGACACTTCAAATTTGTTTCAATATTAATAATTACTTATAACATTTTGTATTTGCTAGTTAAAGCAAATGTTAATTCTTCATAAAGATGCTTTGTTTTAAGTACTGTCTTGTGGGATTGAGCTGTTGAAACTTTAGCACAGGAGAAAGGAAGCCACCTGCTGATGATAGGTAGAAAGTAGTGTTCTCACATCAGCGTTTTAGAGTAAAGACAGCTTTCTAGCAGAGATAATGCACAGGAAGAAATTACATATTTGAGTTCATTTGGAAGTACGTTTGTCGTATCTACAGTATTCATGCTGTTAGATGCGGTGCTCAAACATGTTGATGTACTGTGAGGTCAGTTTTTAGCAAATGAGGTATAGCATTTATTTTCTATAATGTGGAACTGGGCGTTTTGAAGATCTGAAGATTCAGCAATGAAATACAGCCCAGAAGCTTTTTTTTAAAAAAAGGAAATGTTTCTTAAGACTTTTAGTTCTAGATTTATCTCCCCACAAGTTCCTGAAGTGTAGCACTTTTAAGTTAATTTTGAGGTGTTTCTGTAATTCCAGGATGATAAGAATGTAGACACTATTGCTATAAACATGCTGGAAAACTGGAAGAGGTATGACTATGAGAGGAGATTCTAATTTATGTCATTAATAGTAATTGTATATGAAACGTTTATAGTTCCTCAAGTTTACAGTGACTTACATGTATATGTCTATGTGCTAAGAAATTTCTGCAGGAATGCTCAGATAGATTTGGCAGATTTGGAAAAACAGAAAAAATTTCAGATATCATTTCTCTCTCTGTCTGGTTTTGCTGACCATATGCTCTCTGCCCAGCAAATTCAGGCCATCCAATGAGGCTTTCAAACTAGCTTACAAGTTGCTGCACTCTTTTTGTACGTGATGATCAAAAACTTAGTGCAAGTCAGTTGGGTAGGAATTAGCATCTGCCATCTGTCTTCAGTGTGATAGCTGTCACATTGTTCACATTGCTTATGTGGAGAAAAAATACCCTGCCTATTGATGGAGTGTATTTCATTTCTTTCTCCTAGTGCTTGAGAAAAGAGGACCCCAAAAGCTATTAGGACTGTTAAAATCAGAGATCAGGATAGCCTGTCAGTAGTGGAAAGCATTTACTTCTAACATTTAGATTGTCTATCTTGTTGAAACACTAAATAAAAAATTTATCAAGAAAAATTACCTAATACTGTTCTGCCATAAAATAATTCTCTGCAAAATGTTTTCTGTTATTTCCTGTGTCACTGTTCTAATACATTTATAAACTTGTCCATCATCTTGGCGTTCTTAATTAAAAATTATTTCTCCAAATGATTTCTTTTTATTTAACTCTAGGCGTATTTTTACATGTTCAACAAAATTGATAAAATACATTCACATAATGATACCATCTATTCATAGTAAGGCTGTGCAAGTATAAAGACTGAGAGAACTTGAGTAATTAAGATAACATAGATAAATGAGTGAGAACTGACAGTAAGACGAGGAAGGAAGGTTCAAGATAGCCTGATGAAAATGAGGAATCTTCAGGCAAAAGGCACAGTGTGTTACACAGTTCTGTTCAAGAAAGCAGCTCCCTTCTCTCTTACTGTTATTAATATCACGGTCACCAAAAGGGGTCTCTCTATCACCATTAATAAATGGGATTAAAGATAAATCTGCAGTCAATTTCCAATCTAATCACAATAAGTTACTATACTGTGATTTTTGTCCATAAATGAAAGACCCGTGTGCTTAAAGTTAAGGGTTTAGCTGAATCCAGACTGCTTTTTTGTGTGTAAATAACCTAATTTCTGAAACAGTGATTGTGACTATAAAACAAAATGCTTTTCCCCACAACCATTTTGTGTATGTAGTACATATCAAAGAAATACAAGTTGCTTAAACTCGTATTGGGTGGAAATCAATTTGATTTTCAGTCTTGATGTAATTGTGTAGGTATGTTATGGCCTATGTTGTGAAGTACCATTTCATGTGTAATAAATCGTAGAAGCTGTGGGGCACTGAGAAGGAAACAGTGCAACAAGCACTTTCTGGATTTGCATTAGCAAATCTTATAGGTTACAGTTTCTTTTTAGAATGAATGCTCTTCAAGCGTGGGGTTTTGTCATATTGCAGTGTGAATAAGCACTGGTACAAAGGTTTTATCACTCATGAATAGAAAAATAATATTGGGGGATCTCACAGAATTAAAGAATATAAAGCAAAAAGTTACAGCACTGAGTTCCGATAATGTGAAAGAAGAATAGCTTATACAACAGTCTGAGTGAGGGGGCTGCCATGGCAACTGCTGCACAAGAGACATTCGCTAATAAGATTTCCTCTGAAATTAAAGGTACATCTAGGAAGTTTTTGCGTCAGAACTGTACTTTCTAAATTTTGCTGCTAGCGCTCAGCAGCTTCAATTGCAACACTGTAGGATGCTCTCTGCATTCAGACTTTTCTCCTGTGCTACTTCAGTTCGAGGAGATGGTTTTCATATGATAAAATTCTGATGGATGTCCTGTTTAATTTTAAGGCAGACAATGGTGTAAATAGTTCAGAGGCATTTTTGATGTTTATTTCTTCATTGCCATAGCGCTGCTTTCCATTTTACCATCAGCTGGTAACATACAACTTGTCTTGCTGAGTTTCTTACCTGTAACACTGACATAATTTAGCAATTTAGAGAGGGTGGTACCTCTCAGCCAGAATAATCTGTAATTTAATGTAATTCTTGAAAATAATATACTACATAGTTTACTACAAAGTAACTTTACATCTTTTTATTGGACATAGACTTTAGACACAGAGACTTTATAATTATGTTGTAAGCTTCTCTGCCTCATAAATATTCCTATGCTTCTTGTGATTCTACTAATTTAGGCACAGAGTGCAACTGTGTGCCAAAATCTAACTTCTGGGATTTGATTCAAGGGTTATTTTTAATTTTTAACTGAAGGGGTCCCTCTGCTGGATCATTTTGTAATTTATTGAGAAGGCTGTGGGGGTGATTATGTTTGGAATTGGAGTATTTTCATAGTGATGCAAATAAGCATTCGTTTTAGCAATCAGCTTTAAGAAGACACATGCACAAAAAGATTATTTTTCTAATGATATATTTATGATAAGTAAAATACAGTATTATTTCTATATAAGAAGAGAAGAACAAGAAAGATAACATCTCTCTTTTAAATTCTTAGGCTTTTTTGGCAGTCCTCAAAAGGAAATTTTGTTAGAAGCAGAATGCAAAGATTAAAAATAATTCACCTGAATGAATGAATGTCCCTGACTTTGTTTAGAGCATAATTCCTTTTTGAGTTAGATTGTCTATAAATCTTTGAAAGACATCTAGAAGATAAATGCATTAAATTTTAATATCTATCAATATTGTTCTTTAAATGAATAAGAGAAGTGTGTCTTAAATATGAATATGGATACTCTCTTGGGATTTTAAATACTTAAGTTCAGTTTTGGGTGACTTTGATTAGAATTCATATTAAATTTATATAAAACCACTGAAATGAAAAATTTTAATGAAAACATATAGGTAGATAAATAATGTTTCAACAACGTATGGATTTCTGTTGATGACTTTGTTTTGTAGTTTCCCACTACTCACTACCATATGAAGAATTAATATGAATTAATTAAGAAACTCCCTGAAAAGGAGACTGTTAGCTTTGAGGAACTCTCACTTAAAAAGGGGATTGTGGGACTCTGAATGAATCACGTAGCGATTTCATATGTGTATGATAAGTATTTAAATAGAAAGTGTTTTTTTTTTAGCTAAGCAAATCAAGACCTGACTACAGTTTCTCATGCATTTGGGGCCAATAAAGATGCTGTAGTCTTAAAAAGAATCACATCCTGCTGTGGCTAAGTTCACAGAGCTCGTAAGGACAATTGTATATTCTCTTTCTGTAAAGACTTCTTTTCCTCTAAACAGTCCTCTGATCACCTTCCATTTTACATGATAGTCCATTACATTATAAATCTGCTGGTCTCTGATGGATTATATGGAGCTGTGTGTATTCAAGACAGTCAGTGTCTGGCTTTACCTCTGTGTCCTGCAGCTGTGACTTCATGGAATTTACTTGTCAAATGACTGTCGCTTTCTCAGCAAATGGCCACTCCCCAACTGTCATTCACTTCTTGGGAGGTTCGATATAGAATGTATCAGATATGTATATATATATTTATATCCTCCTCCACCGTTGAGAAAACTCAACAGTGAACACATTCTTCAGAGCCTGGAAGGCCATTCAGACAAGCAGTTGTCTCAGGTCACAGAGCTAGAGGCCTCTTCATATCAGGGTTTTCAGGCTCTGTTCTGTCCATTAACACCAGTTCATTCTATTCTGCTGACGCACACAACAGCTGTGAGTGTGCAGTGTCACCAGTGAAGCCCATTTCTAAGCAATTAATATATTCATCCTTGTCCATGTGAGCAGACAGTTCCCACAGCTCCTGTAAGTACAGCCAACTGGCTGTAGGTTTGTGTATTACCAGATGCAAAAGAAAATGAGAGAGTCCTGCTTATAAACAGGATCAAGTATCTTTATTAGATCCGTTCTGGTTGAAAGGTCTTGAAAGATTTCTGTATGCTTTTCCTTTGATTATCTTTCTTTTGCAGAAGTGAGAGAGCTTGTCACTGTTGATAGTCATTCTTCTCATCATCATCTTTGTTTTCAGGATCTGTAAGAAAGCTGATCCAAACATCAGGAAAATGTGCAATCACTTTACATAACTATGATGAACAGAATCATTTTTCTCCTCATTCTAGATAGCTGAGGTCTAAAACTCAACTCATTGAAAGATTTTGTGATCATTTTTTTCTTTTTTCAGACACCACATACAATATTGTAAGATTGCCCTTTATTCTTTATTCCTATCACTAATAGCTTCTCCAGTCCAGATTAGGATGTACAAAGCCAAGAAGTTTAAATAAACTCTGTAAGAGTGCTCTGTATGCTTCCTGACAGCACTGCAATTGTGTTTTCTGCTGTTAGATGTTTTTCCATTCTATTTATATTAAAATACTGACTCTAAAGCATCAAAATTCCAATCAGTTTGTTAGCTATTCACATTGCAAAGAAGAATATTGCAAAGAAAAATATATTCATTTCAGAACAGACCACAGAAGCTGTTTTAAGAAGTTTGAAAGACTCTTTCATCTAGCTATTATTGTATAACCTAAATAACCTGCCGGAATTCATGAACATGCAGAACTCCCCCCCCCACACACCCTCTTTCCCCACTCTCAACCCCAGCAGGTTTCTGCTTGGTAAAAGCCATCACCTCTACATGTTTCCATTCCATTTTTCCTTCTAAAGGTCAAAAGAAGGTTCAAGTTGGATGAGGTTACCAGTATACTTACCAGCATGTACCAATATCTCAGCTGTTTAGATCACCAAGGTCAAGATATTGCTATTTCCAGATGTCTTACCTTACAGCAAAAGAGGATTCTGCATCCTAGCCTGGAAACCCTATGCACAATAGTATGGTGAGTAATCTGCTTGTTAATGTAGACCATATGTTTCAAGGTATCATTTTGCAATTTAGGAAAAGCTTGACTTTGAGATTACTCATTTTATTTGATACCACAAATATGTAAGAGGAATCAAATCACAGTGCTTTTTACTGCTCACTGTTCATTTGATTATGATTTCAATCAGGAGTAATGCTTTGAAGTCAGCTGTAAACCTAGACATCAAGAATAAATCAGAATAGATACTCAAGGAAAACACTAATTACTACTCGTAGACTGTAATTTTCTTCTTGATTGGAAAAGAAATTCAAAGCACCATAATATTTAGAAAACAAAACCTGCTTTGCCTCAGAACTTCCAGAGGGAAAGTGCCAATCTCCCTTTGTTTGAGCTCCATCATCTGTATTCAGTTCCTGCTGTTTGAAGTATATGTATCTGGGTATGTAATACTGTTTGTACCTGAGTTTCCTAGAAGGGCAGGAACACAGCAGAAGAAACGAGCAATTACTTGCAGAGCAGCAGCTGAGTGCTATTCTATTAAGTCTGCTGTGATACATCTGTGGAGCTGATCAGAAAAACTAGTTGACAGAGATTAAAATGTTGTCCTGAGACATTAAGGAAGGCAGCACGTACAGGGGGATTCCTTGGCCTTGCTCTCTTCTGCTGGGTAGTGTTGCCATTTTGGGGGAAATATTGGTAAACTAAAATACCTGTACTGTTACTTTCTTCAAATGCACATTTTTTTTCTCATCAATGCATGTTTCTAGCAAAAAGGTGAACAAAGACAAAGGCACTTAAGTAGATATGGAACTGCTAAGTCACAGCCTAAACCATTGATTGAGCACCTGGGGAAAAGACCCGGTCGGCCTTGAGAGCACAGGTGAAGGCAATTCAGCTGTTTGACCAGAAGGGGTAGAGCCTGGCTTCATCCCTCTTAGAACTCATTTAAGAGCTGACTTCCAGTAAGGAAAGATCTCTTTTTGGAGGTTCTACCTTTGTGAAGCTTTCCCTAGAGTCTTTTGATACAGGTGAGCAATCTTCTCTTCCTTTATAGTACCTGTCTATCATACCGGTCCTTCTGTCATTGCATCTATGTTGTAACATCTTTGCTCATTGTATTGGTCTGTCCAATTGCTACAGTATAATAGATACTGACAGAGACCTACCTGGTGTAATGTTTCCTCCAGCCTCTTGTAAAAAGAGCTGTGAGGATCAAAAAGAATTTTTTATCATTGTTTAATAGGCTGTTTGCAGGAATAACAAGCAGGGTAGGAACAGTAGCCGCTTGGTATGAAGTGCTTTCTGTCATCTGCTGCTCCCCTTATTGTAAGTGGGCTGGTGACCGTGGTGGCAGCTAGGCACTCACCTGGCTGTGCTCATATCTGGGGAGAAAGTAAGAAGAAGTTTATGGCTAGAGATAAAGACAAAGTGATCACTTAGTTACCAGTTAATGTTGCAGGCAAAAATTTGTTTGTTGCTAATTAAGATAGAGTTGAGTGGTGAGGAACACAGTCAAAAATAGCCTGCTCTCCTTCCCTTCTACCTACTCTTCCTCATCACGCATTTCCCTGCTCCCAGTGTGGGCTCTCCATCTCTTGTCAGGAAATGCTGCCTACTTCTCCATGGGTTGTGGGGGAATTCCTGTGTGGTACCTACTCCTCCTCCTTCCTTGGCCTAGCTTTTCCTAGCGCTGTTCCTCCTGCTTCTCTCCTTACTCCTTTCCTCAAGCATGTCTTTCCTGAGCCAGCACTGCTGCTTGAGCCAGCTGTGTGTGGTACTGGGCATCCTGGCCTTGTCTCACAGATCCGTGTAGCTTTACCACTGCCAGAGCTCAGTACCTCAGACCCTCTGCGCTATATGGCTCTGCTGAAGTCTCCTCAGGCCTTTCCTCTAGCAGTGCTGAAGGGTATTATTTGCAATCCCACTAGCAGCACTGAAGGGTGTTAGTTACTTGCAATCTCACCAGCTGTGCTGAAGTGTGCAGCTCCTTCAGCTGCCAGGCAGCTGAGGGCAGGCTGAACTCTGCACCTGTGAGTGCTCAGGAGCACAGCAGAGCAGCTGAAGTCACCTTGGGTACAGACAGCTCCAGCAAGATGTCTTGCTGGTGAGTATCAGCCTTAGCAGATTTTTGTTCACTTTTAGTTTTCTCAAGTTTATTCTCTCTTCCTTCTATCCACTGCGTTGTTTTGGTAAGAGCGCTTTTCAGTATTGAGTTTTGCCTATGGGGCATGTTGGAGTAGCACCAAAATGAGGTGAGACTGAGGAGGGGGGAACAAACAGGGAAAATGACTTTTTAGAGTACTTACAAACTAAGTATTTACACAAGGAATGGAAAAGAACTAAGAACTCTGAACTGTATTTTATGAGTTTGTCAAAGACTTGTCTAACTAACTAAATTCAGAGAGGGCCCTACTGAAGTGTTGGTACGTTCCTTTATCTTCAAACATACGTTTGCCTTTGTGGAAGTTGTAAGTTCAGAATTTGTTTAATTACCTGCTTAAGTGTTATGTAAGATACCAAAATGGCCTGGTGTATGTTGAAATATCATACACAGAATGTCATAAAAATAGTAGGAAAAAAAAGACTTTGTCTGTACTAATGAAGGTGGACGCTTAAGGCAAATTTATACTATTCAAAACCACTACTGTTATCTTTGCTTGAGTAACCATTATGTTGCGAACAAAAGCAAACTCTAACCCAAAAAGGTAAATAGTTTTATATGTCTAAATCAATAACCCTAAGTATAGTATTGGCATTTAGATGTAGAAAGTAAGTTTAGACTTGAGCTTGAAGTAATCTGTAATGAGCTGATGTTTATCTTCTGCTGTTGTAATTGAAAATAGTGGCATTTTAGTTTTCCTTAAACACATCTGTGTTAGCCTGTTAAAATAATTAGTTGTCATTTCCACAAGGACAAATCAATTGAGTAGAAAAATGTGGCAGAAATGTTGTTAGTACAGAATCTAAGTTGTATCTGCTGCATAGACTACAAAAAGAATCAGATTACAAATGATCAAGATGATCCAAAGATCATACTTCAGAGATCTGATGATTACCAAGGTCTCTTTTCTGTTAGTGGCTGCTTTTTATCAATAGCTGAAGCTTCAAAAGAAGTGTTTGAAAGCATACAGCACCTTCTTTGGATTTCAATATTTTGGGTGATATTAGATTACAACAATGTATGTGATTTGAGAAACAAACCTAAACAATTACTCCCCTGTAGCAGGAATGCAAGTCACTGCTTGAAGCAGTGATTGAGCACCTGGTGGGAAGGCAGGGCCAACCCAGGGGAGCTCAGGTGTGTGCAATGTAACTGAGTGACCGGAGAGGGTGGACCCAGGTCTGGAAGTGCTGGAGCTGCTGAAGGAGGGGTAGAGCACAACAAAGTGAGAACTCATCCTTTGTGTTTCAGGGTGGTGAAGTCCAGGGAGCTTTATAGGATGACTTCAGGCTCAGAAGAACTGAGAAGAAGCATTGACTATTGGCAGATATGTCTTGATAATTTCTCAATACAGACAGATTAGTACTCTGATTTCCATGATGTGGTTGTTTTGGTGTTTTCTTTTTTTTTTTTTTTTTTTTTTTTTAGAGCTGTGTTTTGTTTTGTGGTATTTTTTTTAATTTTACTAAGGCAAGAAAATTTCATGCAAAAATACAGTTAAATACAAAATATACAATGAAGTAATTTGAGAAAATGAGCAGCTGACAAACAGTTTACTGTGATTGAGAGGAAACATTATCTGCTTGTGAGAAGAGCAGGTTTATAGTCATATGTCTCAACAGAAGGAGAGTGATAGTGGAATATTCCCTGAAGCAGGGGCATTGGAGCATTGAATGGAAAGGAAGCATGGCTTTTTCCCAGAGAAGTGCGGGCTTGTTTTCTTGGCCATTTCACAGCCTGGATTGAAAATTATATAGATGTTTTGTCACAGCTGAATGACGATACGCTCTGCAGGGCAAACAGGTTTTAGCCAAGATTGTCACTAATATCCGTATCATACATGTTTCTGAACACCAGTGGCACCAAGGCAGCCCTATTCCAGCCAGACCTTTTCTTGGGCCTTATACTAAACTGCACAAGCACCACTGAAAACGTTCACTCTGAATTATTTATTATTGTGGGAAAAACTTCAGTGACATGGTCTCTGGGTTTTTTTTTCCCAGACATTAGACCTGGCTCTTCAGGTATCAACTTCTGGGCCTTTAGATGGTGTTCCAGCAGGTGCTTGTGCAGCACAGCATACTGTGTATTCTGAGCTGCATGCTGCTGTTTTTTTCCACTGTTCTGGTGATGAAGATTTGCTGCATTTGAGGATGTAAATAGGGGCACGGTATATTGTTTTGTTTTTGTTACTTCTATCTTATTAGGCATTTAAATGTATCTCTGATTTTTTTTTTTTTTTTTGAGAAAAGCCCCAAAGCTGTCTATTGCAAATTCGATTTCTGAGTGCCTGCCTAGCAGTAACCTAGATCTCATGGAGAATTGTTATGGTTGGATTTTAATTGCTGTAGTAGCCATATTTAAAGATGTGAAAGTTCAGCTAAAAATAGTGTGATATCAGTGATTTACAGAAAGTATTTGCTAAGGTCAGCCAGCATTTTAATTATTAATGATTTAGTAAGACCTTTCCATGGAACCTTCTGACTGAGAATTGGCATGAGAATACAATGTTAGTGCAGATGGAAATGCTTTGTCATGCAGACTGGTTCAGTTAATTTACATCAGTATAGTCCAGTGTTTTCTGTCTTTCTTGGTAGATGAGAAGATGTTTTTGAGGCTCCTGTCTATCTAACTACTTATTTAAAATCACGCTAAAAGCTTACATGTAAGTGAAAGTGCTGTGAATCCATTGCCTGATCCAGGGTTGGGACAGGAAGATTTGCAGGCATATGGTTAGGTACTGACTCCCATATACTTTTCCAATATTTGACGTGTTAATATTTTTATTTTCTAAGCTCTGAAATTTGTATGAATTTTAAAGTAATTGGATTTTATAAAACTAATAGAATATGAGCTTGATTGAACTTGGTGTTGCTCTTTAAGCAGGAAGTAAAGATTGTGTCCACTTAAGTATAAAGTGAGCTTTAAAACTTTAGACTTGTTTCCTTGATTAGTATTAAATTACAAGCACGGAGTACCTTCATCAACATTGAATGGTGTTATTTCAATCTAGTTCTCTTAAGCTTGCATTTGTGGTAAGAAATATTTTACGCTAGTAGCTGTTTAAAAAAAAAAAATCGCTGTGGCTTTCTCCTTATATTGTATCTCATAACCTAAATAATTCAGGAAGATGTAAAATAAGGGTTTTTTTTTTTAAGAACTTCAACTGCTAAAGAAACATGAGAACTTCGCGACTTCTGTTTGTGTCCGTCTCGCACTGTGCCACTAGAGGGCGATAAAACATTTTCATGCTTTTTTTCTGCTGTGGGGATTCTTGTTTAATTCCTTATGGTCAAACTCTTGTTGAAATACACTACTTTGTAACACAGTGATTTTCAATGTGCCATACTCAGCGCATCCAGCTGTTATGAGTTATTTTTTACTTTTGTAATAGATCTTGTTTTCTATTTATCTAATCTAAATCCCCCTCTTTCAGTTCAAAGCCATTACCCTTTGACCTGCCACTACATGCCCAAAGTCCCTCCCCAGCTGTCCTGCAGGCCTCATTAGGTATTGCAAGGCCACTATCTGATTTATTTATTTTTTTTCCCCCCCATCCCAGTGCCTTCTCTCCTCCAGGCCAAACAAGCCCAGCCCCTCAGCCTGTTCTCACAGGAGAGGTTGTGTTAAAGACTGGGTGCTGTAGCAGGTTCCTTCCAGAGAGGGGTACGGCGCTCCTGTTATAGGCCAATCAAGCCAGAATGGACAGTAGCCTTTTATGACAGGTACTCAGCAATTCAGAGTATCATTTCCATAAAAGCAAGCCCAATTAAGATATCTCATGGTAAGCATACGAAATGCGAGGCTTTGGAAATTACATCAATAGTTACTTCTGAAAATCTAGATTGCGCATAAATTTAGCTGCCTGCGTGTGACTATGTGTATTGATTTTGATTAAGTGCAGGAGGATTGATTTGGGAGTGTATCTTTAGCTATCGATATTCAATTTTTTTTCTTGGCTGTTACTACAGTGTTCCCCTGCTGCCAGTATCTGAGCTTAATATCCTGCCTCTAACCTTTATACACAAGGATAGGAGTAAAGTTCATGAGGAGTATAGCTTTTGAAAAGGTTATATTGTAAGAGGAAAGGAAAGAAATGTATGAATGTCCATACAGTTTGGTTTCTATAATTATTTAAGTATTGCAGTGCACATATTGTAGTGAAAAATACCATTGACCCAATCTGTGCAAATTGAGTCTGCATGTAATAGACCATCCAGTACTACTGTGTTCCTGCAAACCTCATAGTATGCCAGGCAACTACATTTATCCAAAAGGACTCTCAGCTATTTGGTGTGTAGCATGCATGACTTATGCAGTATGTGGTATTTTTTGGTTGCTGTAAAAGTAGTCTTCTATTTATTTCCTTGGAAACTACAACAGATACAAAAAGCACAATAGGGGTATTTGATAGAGCAAATTCTCAGCTGCGACACTGGTTTTCAACACAATCACTGCCATTAGCTATGTATTTTTGCCAGTGACGATCAAGAGCCTGCTTGCCACTCTACTACAAATCTGTTCCTGTGTGAGCATTCACAGGACCCGCCTAGTGCAAGCTTTGCAGTATTCCAGTGTTGTATCATTGTTTTCAACCTGTTGAAGCCAGTATTCTGTTCTGTACATGGTTTCCCAGTCATAAGCCACCAGTTCATGTAGATGAGCTGATTGAGATGCTCTGCGTTTTGTGGTGTGACAGCTGTGCATGGCCACCTAGAATGTGGCTTGTCTTTGATGTTGCTGTTGCTACTGCTGAAATGCACCACCGGCTCACTGCACTATGTTCACTGTTTGGTCTCAAAAGTGTTCAGCTAGCATTGATGAATGTCAGTGGGTGTCATTTTTTTCACGTGGAGGAATTTAGTGGCACACTTCTGTTTCATACTGTTGTGGTTTAGTTGATTCTACCACAGGTGGTGGTGGGGTAGGGATATACAATGGATGCAATCAAGACAACGAAGGATAACTAATTTACTACAAATGATAATAAAATTAAGACAATCCCATATGAAAAGGAGTTATGGGTAATAAATCAGACAAATGTGGAGAGAGGAGTTCTGACTTTGTTGCTGCTGTGCAACCAGGAATGAAAGAGAGCCTTTTCCCTTACAGCTGTGCTATTCTACGTCTTCTATCTAGAATCAGAAATTATATGGAGAGTACTGGAGACCTCTGGGAACTGTAGTCTGTCTCTTCTCAGCATGTCTTCCTCTTGGGGAGCCAGAATTCAATGTAAGAGTAGGAAGCATAGGAAGTTCTGCACAAACTTGCACAAGAACTTCATTACAGTGAGGTGACGGAGCGCTGCAACAGGCTGCCCAGGGAGGTTGTGGAGTCTCCTTCTCTGGAGACCTGCCTGGACGCCTACCTGTGTGACCTGGTGTAGGGAACCTGCTTTGGCGGGGGGTCGGACTTGATGATCCCTGGAGGTCCCTTCCAACCCCTATGATTCTGTGAGGAATGGCTGATGCTGCCAGGACCAGGAAGTGTTAATGGTTGAGACTGCTAAGGGCTGACCCAGGAAGGCACATCTCCCTAAAACTATGTTCCAGCACTTAACAGCTTGCTACATGATGTTATGATATTGATATGAATACTGATAAAACTGGGAGACATACTCTCATCAATGTCAGATGCCTTTTCTTAAAGTGCCCCTCTGCTGCCATCTGTTGCACAGCAACAAAATGTCATGAAATACTGTCAGGAAGGTTCAGCTTCTACTGCCACAACACCAGCATCCCCCTTAGATTTTTGTGAGCCAACATAACAAAAAAGAAGGCATTACTTCCCAAGCAGATATTGTACATAAAAATACAATCTTCTGTAGGTTATAATAATTTGATGTAAGTTCTAACTGGAGGTAGATATGTATTGGCTTATGGAAGCATGTTGTAGAACTTTGTTTCATTAGTATACAGTGTTTGTATGTTGTTTCCTATCCTTCTTTAAATTTTCTTAACCAGCTGTTTAGATAAGTTAAGAAATGGTAGTACTTGGCCATATTATGCTAAAAATGCTGTCTTTCTCAAAAATAATGTTATCCCACATAGAAACCTGATGTTTTGATTTGAGCAGCTATCATGGTGGCCTTTTTTCTTCCTGCCCCAGTGCCTCTTCAGGAAATCTTTTGTGAGATGCAGATGAATGTTTTTCTACAGCTGAACCAAAAATAGAGATTTTTGGAAGGCAAGGAGGGTTTGTCCTAATCTGCACTGTTTTATCCATTACTGAAAATTCTTACTTGTGGGATATTAATTATTACACAGACGTTTGCACATATGTATTAGAGATATTTAGTGCAGTGAACAAAACTGAATAATTTCTAGGTAGCATGTTTTAACTATGTTCTTGTTAATGATTATCTGGTTCCATTTGAGTTTTCTCTTATTTCCTATCAGTTTATAATTAGCTAGATTAAATGTAAACAAGTAAACAATGTAAATCCCACATGTTTCAATCCTTTGCACTTCTGACAGTGTTTTGTGTGTTTGTTTTTTTTCTTGCCCATCTTCATATATCAGGTAGTTTTTTTAGATGAGATTCAATAGCCTTTATTTTTCAGGTGATGTTTTGCTTTGTGGCACAGCTGCCTCAAGGGGCTCCTGGGCCTGCACCCCAGGGCTGCTGTTATCTCCATTACATGAAGTAAATGTTTATGGTATTACATCTTGAATTGGGATACCAGATGAATTCCCACTAGAAAAATAGCTCCCATGTATAAAAAAAAAAAGGTGTATTTTTTTTTACCTGAATCACACTGTGTTGACAGTATTTTGGTCGCACCTCCTCTATTTACTGCATTTTCAGTAACTCAAAGTAAAATTCAATAATAATTTAAAGAAAGCGGGTATTGGAAACTATGTCATTAGTATTTTACTTCAGTTGAAAAAAAAATATAGAAGTATGACCTAATAGATTTAGCTCTAGTAATTGTGATCTGTAAGGAGCTATGCGATTGTTTTTCCATTGTTCTTGATTCTTCTGTATTTGCATTTAATGTCAGTTATTCAAACGTGAGTGTGCCTTCTACAAATATTGAGTTTCTTAAATTGTGTACAAAACCATGTAAACTGC
The DNA here is from genome assembly GCF_019238085.1 of Lagopus leucura. Taxonomy (NCBI): domain Eukaryota; kingdom Metazoa; phylum Chordata; class Aves; order Galliformes; family Phasianidae; genus Lagopus; species Lagopus leucura. Next base: position 6,163,653 of record NW_024962270.1, read on the forward strand.
TGAATGTTGTGATAAGCTGACAGTGAAGCAGTCTAGAATAAGAACGTTAATTGTAGGAAGTGATTATGGAAGGGCCTCACATGCTGACATTCTGGCACGCGAGTACAATTAGTCAGCCTTACAGTATGCAGGAGGAAATACCTTTGGTTCTTGAGTATGAGTTTATTCTTTTTGTGTGGTTTTTAATATGGTACGAAAGTGCAGTATTCTTCTTTGGAAATTAACTTAACCTTCTTTAACCTTCAGCTGCCAGAATTTGTTGTTTGGTTTTGCTTTTTTGTTTGTTGACTGACCAAATTCTCTGTTCTCAATGACTTCTGAAATATTTCGCAAAGCTTTTTTGACTGCTTTATCTCCCGTTTCATTTCCTTTAATATCTACACAGGCTGGAATCCATACAAAAATGACATTGTTGCTGTGACATATTACCTTATTATAGACATCAATAATTTCCAAAGCTATTCCTACTCTAGTGATTGAAATTTCTAGGATGATATCAACAGCACTTAAAAGATCTGGAAAAGTGACAGATTGTAAAGGTTGTACTTTAGCAATCTAATTCAGTGCCATCAGGATAGCAAATAACTCAGCAGTATAACCAGGTAACTAATCTAACTGACTTCTTCCAACCCAAGTTCACACATAGGAGACCACTAAATCCTATCCAACTACAATCTCTGGAATGAAAATGGAAAAACAAAATAACAAAGAATGAAGGATTAATAAGAAATAAGCAAACATTAATTTCAACTAAATGATAGATAATTTTTTTTGGTCAGTATTTTGCGGAGAAGACAAAACAGTGCATTAAATCTCAAGGTAAAATTACACTCTGTTTGGAGGCCTGGTTGTGCTGACTGGGAGCCTTGCACCACCCGTTCTAAGAAAAACACTTAGAAATAGGGCAATGTAGTATTTTCACTATGTTCATTTGGTTTAGCTAGTGAAAAAGTACTGCAGAAGCTGCTGTTCTATGTTGTTCAGAAATTAAAATTTCCATGCAGTTAAAAATTTGTCTTTACTATCTCAAAATCATTGCTCTTAGCTATCACTAAGGATTCAAGCAAATTGTAGTCTGACAGTTTTCCCCTCTGTCTGTACTAATGGTAGGACACCAGGTTAAATTTAATAATGAGAATGCAGAATCGTTCTAAACCAATCAAGTTGTTAAGCAGCCAGTCATCTCTTCCTATTATTTTCACTTCATTATCTTAATCTTTGAACTACCAACAATGAAACTGGAATTATTTCCTTATGAGTACCAAACCCACAGCTACACAGATCAATTTGTTTGTCCCCTTCACTGTTCTAGTAAATATTTTTTTAATCCACTGGGTATCTGATTTTTTTTTTTTTTTTACCATATAAGGTTTGAAGGTCTGTTTTTTGTACTACTACTGGAATCTCCCTAGTATAATCACTTCGTAAACTGATTCTTACCTGTCTCTTACCTGTCAGTTATTCTAGCTCTGGATTGTCCATACCTTATAAAGAAACATCTCTGTTGCAGTAAGGAAAATGTCTATGCCTTTGTGTCCTGATCTATAAGCCCCTGCCCAATATCCATAGTAGTGCAAATATTTAACAGAGACATTCATGACAGCTGCCTAGGAAGTTCTGGTGAATCATTTGTTTTAATATGTGCAGCTCTTCTTTTGTTGCCAACCTTTATTCAAGAGATGATAACAAAATGTCATGCCCAAAGCATTAAGATCAACAAAAGATCGGCTAGCAGAACTGAACTCTTGATACATGCGTGAACATAATTTCAGTCAGAATTTTATCTGTAGAAAGTGAATTCCTTTCCTATTTCCCAGGGTCCTTTTAGGCACTTCTTTACTCTCTGGTTCAATTACAAACTAAATTTGATGACCCTAAGTCATTACTCAGACACTCCTCTAAATATTTAAATTCTGCAGTAAATGTCATTTTTCCTTATTATTGGAGATATGGAGGTAATGAATTATCGGTGACTTGAAAGTATTCATAGATAATTTAAATTGCCCACTTCTGTGAATACCTGACCTGAAAATTACCCTTTGCTCGTGCCAAAGTCAGAGTAGGTGGTGTAGGAGAAATGACAGTGTTGTGTGTTCTTCAGTTCTGACATTTCATTATGCTGTCATATTATGATATATACATTTGAAGAAGCAGTTTTAAAGCAAGACTTAACTATATATGATGTACCAAATTAACTGCCCTTTTTTCCTTCTAACCTAGAAGACGCTCTTACAGTTCAGTAATTTTAAAAGTGAAATGCTGTAATTAATTTACATGATGTCCATTGCCCATATAGTCTGTAAATTCAATTGGCTGTTGCCATCCTAACTTGATCACTTTCTGAGAATGCATTTCAGCAAACTGTTGCTCTCTTGAACGCATATATTGCAGAATTAAGACAGAGCAATGTATGTACATGTGCTAAACATAAGTTTAAAACAATATCATAAGCAAGATGGTTGCTTTTTAAACAGGGCATCACAGTTTTTGTGTCTATAAATACAACATATGAAAACTGCTTATTACAGAATGCTTTATTAACATCAAAAGACAGTCTTATGACATGATCTATGGTTGATTGATTTGCCTGAAAGCCACTTTAATACTGTAGAAGAAGATTATTCATCTCCAGAAAGAATGACAGTCAACAATAAATCACTTCCTCCATCTTCTTACATAGTGATGAAGTTAAGGCTATCAGATGATAAGAACCTAAATCAAACCACGATCCCTTCCTTTTAGAATAAGAAATGCATAAAATTGCTTTCCTGTTTTTGAGCCAGAGAGTGCTGCAAACTCAATCACTACAGATATGATGAGCTATGAAATTAGTTTAAACACGGTGACCTTTTCTCTTCTATAAGTATTATATTAATATGATATTTAAGATCATTTCGATTTTGTTATCTTCTAATATGTGTTCATAAAATGTACCAAATTTAAAGATTCTCCAAAACATCAAGGTTGATAGTTTGGATTTTAAGAGATCTTTTAGTAAGATAAAACCAAATATTTGTGCAATCCCATTTTTGTGATATTTATGAAACATTTTTATTCCTTTCTGCTTACACTGCTTTTGAATTTCTGTACGTGTTTTTTTTTTTTTTTTTTCCTTTCTATACCAGTAACTGTTGTGATATACCATGGAATTGCAAAGGAAGGGAAGCCATAACAGCAAGTTATTTTCCAATAATATCAAATGTGAGGGGAAGGTCAGTGGAGTTTAACCCCTGGAGTCTTACTTGGCCTGTCCTCAGAAAGAAGTTCAAGTATAGATGAAATCCTGAGTATCAAAGAGTCAGAAATTTTAAAGATCATATATGAAATCAGGGCTTGTTCTGTTTTGAACATTCTGACATCTGATGGCCATGACTGCATACAAACAGGAGAAGAACAAGATCCAAGAGCAGAGAGCAAGTTTGCAAGTTGAGTGGTGCATTGTTAGACCAAGTGCATCCCTGGGCAGATCTGTTCATGCACTACTGAAATTTGTGGAAGTACTGTGAGGATGATAAAAGATACAAGCTATGATGTTTTGCTACTCACTTTTTAGTATTATTTCTCAAAATAAGTACTGTGGTTTACTGTTACATTTGGCCAGTATTAGGTAAACTAAATTTTAGACTTTTTGGTGACATAGTAGTCCACTAACTATGCTGAAGTGTGAGTTAGAATTTTTTTTTTTCCCTGCTTCATGATGCTATGCTCTGTAACTCCTATGCAAGAAGCTTTTTGTACTTCCTGAGACTTACACATGCTGATCTGTGCAAGCTTATACTAATGTAGCTGTTATACATTTTCAAAACTTAGAGTGTAAATAAGAATGAGAACAAGAGGATCAAAATAAATCCTAATTTAAAATTAGCCAAAGCAACCCACTAGATATGATATCTTTAACCAAATGCAAATTTTAACTACAACATGCACTAGCTTTTTTAATATCAGATAATATCCATTATTATTTCCAATGGCATGTATGCTTTCTGGAAATGCCAAAGAATTTGTGATATTTGAAAAATATTTAAAATAAGTAGATGCCTGTATCATAAAATCATTAAGGTTGGAAAAGACCACTAAGATCATCTAGTCCAACCAACAGCCTACTCATCACCATGCTCACTAAACCATGTCCCTCTGTGCCACGTCTCCATATTTATTGAACACCTCCAGGGATGTTGACTTCCACACCTCCCTAGGCAGCCTGTGCCAATACCTCACCGCTCTTTTGGAGAAGTATTTCTAATATCCAACCTGAACCTGCCTTGGTGCAACTTAAAGCTATTACCTCTTGTACTGTTACTGTTTCCTGGGAGCAGGGGCCAACCTGTACCTCTCTACTGCCTCCTTCCTGGAAGTTCTGGGGAGCAATATGGCTTCCCCTGAGCCTCCTTTTCTCCAAACTAACAATCCCAGTTCCCTCAGCTGCTCTCTGTAAGAACAGTACCATCACCAAGGATGGTGCTGATGGGGCCAACAACAGAGGAAGAGACAGTCAGCTGCTGCCAGTGGTGTTTAAGTGTGTCAGTTAGTGTGCGATCTAATCAGCCTCTTACTCCAATGTGTTTTAGCAGTATCAACTACTTGTGCTTTACTTGCATTCTGGATGTGCAGTTTCATACCAGGTCTGGGTTATTTGGTAAATCTCTGGAAGTTTCTTGGCAGTGTCATAGTTTTGTTGCTTTTAAAGTCCTGATTGGTTTCAGTATTCTGAAGGCTTTATTGAGGTTCTTCTTACTTGAATATAGTAAACCCACTTAGCACTGCCTTATCAAGTGCAACTAATTAACATCAGAAGAATATTGTTATTCATTATCGTTCTATGATCAGTCATGTATGCCATATATGCTGAATTGACTCTTTTGAATCTCCTTCAATATGTGTACTTTAAGTTCCTTATAGATTGCCATCTTCATTTGCATGTACTACTGTAGTTAATATGTGTATGCATTTAAGTGGAAAATTACCTCTTCCTGAAGAGCCACAAGACTTGTCTATTGGCATTTTCTATTAAAAAAAATACACAAATATTTCAGTACTAAAATGCAAAGCTTACCTGTGCTCCTTTATTTCCCCTGCTTCCTGTTAACTTACTAGTTTCATGATCAAAAACCAACCTGTGAATATCTGCTAGATCAAATTTAGTATTACTTCCTTACATGCATCGCTGTTGCTTACTGAGAATGGGCTACCCAGATACCTTGACCATTATCTGTTACTCGTAGGTGATCTATTCCAAATACTTCCATTCTGTCTGGACAGAATATGCTTTGCAGTTCCTGAAATGACTTATGAATTTCATTAGATTTGGAGAAAATGTGTTGTCTCTGAAACTGCAGCTCTCTGTGTTTTTGATTTCATTTTTATCAGTATATGAGGATTTTTGTTTCTATCAGTCCTGATGGGGCTTCAGCCATCCGGATATCTATTGGAAAGACCACACGGCGAGTTGCAAGAGGTCTAGGAGGCTCCTCTAATGTGTTGATGATAACTTTCTGGTCCGGGTGTTGGACAGACCGACCAGAGGTGAAGGATTGCTGGACCTGCTGCTCATCAATGTGGAGGAAATCATTAATGGTGTTAAGGTTGGAGGCAGCCTGGGTTGCAGTGACCACACCCTGGTTGAGTTCATGATCTCGAGGGATGTGGGCCTGGTGGTTGCTGAGCTGCTCTCCATCATATTTGAAAAGTCATGGCTGTCAGGTGAGGTCCTGGATGACTGGAGGAAGGGTCACATCACATTACAAGAAAGGGAGCAAGGAGGACCCTGGGAACTACACGCCGGTGAGTCTCACCTCTGTGCCTGGGAAGATCGTGGAACAGATCCTCCTGGATGACATGCTTGATCACATGAAGCCAGCATGGCTTCATGAGGGGAAGGTCATGCTTGACCAATCTGGTGGCTTCTATGATGGGGTGACAGCATTGGTGGACGAGGGAGAGGTGACTGATGTCATTTACCTGGATTTGAGCAAGGCCTTTGACGTGGTCCCCCACCACATCCTTATCTCCAAATTGGAGGGATGTGAATTTGATGGGTGGACAACTTGATGGATAAGAAACAGGTTGAAAAGCCACAGACAGAGAGTGGTCATCAATGACTCTATGTCCAGGTGGAGGCTGGTAACAAGCCAGGGGTCTGTCTTGAGACCAGTGGTCTTTAACATCTTTATCAATGACATCAATGACAGAATCAAGAGCACCCGCAGCAGGTTTGCTGCTGACGTCAGGCTGAGTGGTGCGGTTGACACGGTTGAAGGAAGGGATGCCATTCAGAGGGACCTGAATGGAAAGGTGGGCCTGGGTGAACCTGATAAGGCTCAACATGGCAAAGTGCAGAGTTTTCACTTGGGCTGGAGGAATCCCAGGCATCCATACAGACTGGAAGGAGCGGTTCGTGAGAGCAGCCCTGTGGAGAAGGACCTGGGGGTCCTGATGGATGAAAAGCTTAACATGAAAAGCTTAACATCAAAAGAGGGGTGGCCATTAGGGACAGGGAAGTGATTGTCCCCCTCTACTCGGCTCTTGTGAGGCCCCATCTGGAATACTGTGTCCAAGTGTGGAGCCCACTGTACAAAAAAGACAGGGAGCTGTTGGAGAGGGTCTGGAGGAGGGCCACGAAGATGATCAGGGAGCTGGAGCACCTCCCCTATAAAGACAGGTGAGGGAGCTGGGCTTGTTCAGCCTGGAGAAAAGAAGGCTGTGGGGTGACCTCATTGCAGCATTTCAATACCTAAAAGGAGCCTACAAAGAGGAGGGGAATCAACTGTTAGAAAGGGTTGATAACTGCAGGACAAGGGAAAATGATTTTAAGTTGAGGGAAGGGAGATTTAGGTTGGATGTCAGGGGGAAATTCTTTACAGAGAGTGGTGAGGTGCAGGCTGCCCAGAGAGGTTGTGGATGCCCTGTCCCTGGAGTTGTTCAAGGCCGGATTGGATGGGGCCCTGGGCAGCCTGGTCTAGCATTAAATGGGGAGGTTGGTGGCCCTGCATATGGCAGGGGTGTTGGAGATTCATGATTCTTGTGGTCCCTTCCAGCCCTAGCCATTTTGTGATTCTGTGATCAAAATGGGTCTTTCCCTCAGTATTCTAAATGTCTGCAGAGAACTTTGGTTCTCGTAATTGAGAAAGAAGTATGGATTTTGCAGAACTGCACTGCAGCAGTTCTCAAGAATTAATGTATAGCTTCCTATTTGAAATAGCCTTTCTGCTGCTTCATAGAATCACACGTGTATGTCTACTGACACATACAACTACCAGTTGCATCTGTAGATGCTCGGTTAGTATTTGGTTAGACATTATGATCTGAATGTGTACCTTGTTCCTTGGGTTTTTGACATACGTATATATACGTTACAGTAGCTTGATATTTTTCTGCCTCTTTAATGATTTCTTGGAAGTGTGTTTGTGTTACAGATACGCTTATATAGGAGCTGTTTTATGTAAGGGTTTGTGTTATGTTTTATTCAAAGTATCTGAAATACAGTGAGGTCAGTGTTGCAGTTTGTCAGAATGGCACTATTACAGAACTGAGATTGTGTTACATGCTTTGGAGTGTTCTCAATATCTTGGGCACTGCTCACTGCTGCAAAAACTGGCAAGAATGTTGTTTGTACTGAGATGTAAATTTTGGGTAATATGAGAAACTGCATTTTTTTTATACTTAATTTGTTAAGTCAGGCAGAAACTACACAATTTTTTAAAGTTTTTTTTTTTTTTAAAAAAAAGGCTGGAAAAAAAAGTGCAGTACATTATATTATGAAGGGCTTTCTAAATTTTGCCTAGAGATTCTGAATAAATATTGGGGGGTAAGGGGGAGGTGGTGTTCTCCGTGTTCAGGTTGATATAATAGAAACGTGCTCAAAGTGCTTAGCTCTTGTCTTAATGCTGCTACATCAGTGTGCTGAACTAAAATTCCAGCCCCTTCTGTATTCTGTAGATCTGTTTTGTTAAAGCATCTGGTAACTTCTAAAGGGAGATCGAAAATATGTAGCCATGAATTAATTTTGAGGTACATAGAATTAGTATATGGAGAAAAAAAGGTGCATGTTGGCTCAGTAGTGTGTTTCTTAATCTTAAGTTTTCCAAAGAGAATGAAAACAAGTCAAAAATTTAGTATGGATTATCTATCTGGATATACTAATGCATTTTGGCTGGGTGCTAAGCTGAATGTCCAGACACTGAAGGTAGGCTTCAGTAAATGAAGATCTGCTGGTAAAACGTGGCATGTGTAAATACATTTGAATTGTAATCCCATGAACAGAGCAATCTCTTTAGTACTGCTCAGTTGCTTCTGGAAGTTTTTTTTATGTCATTAGGTCCAATATCCTTCTTAGTTCATCCTTTTTCTCATTCTCCTCTGGTCTTGCTGTATTTTGTCACATTAGAATGAATTGACTGTTCTTGCTGTTTGCTGCCTTCTTCACTCATTGAATCTCTGTTTGGAGTCAGATGACATATCCTGACTTTGCTAATGTCTGTTAATCATATGAAAAAAAGCAGGCAGTGGGCATCTCAATCGTCTCTTCTCCGCCTTGGATTTTGAAGATCTTCATGTACTGTTTCCTTTTTTGCAGCATGGTGAGGTTGTCTGGCACCATGGTGTTACGTCCTGCTGGCAGTTACAGCTTGTCTAGGGCATTTCTTCCTTGCTGTCCAGTTGATCCCGCTGAAGCTGCACTTCTTTGCCAGGGGGTTACTACTTCAACCCAGCTCAGAATTACAGGAGGGCATAGCTGTTGTTTTTTTTCTTTTTTTTTTTTTTTTTTTTTTTTTTTCAGTACTACCATGGGCATGGGCAATTAGGGTTTTGCTTTTGGAGGACTAAATCTATTTCCAATTATATGCAAAATGCACTCCTACTTAGAACTAATAAATAAAAGAAAGCAGATAAAATTGAAAGAAAATGGATTTGGCTAAATAAATATCACAAAATAAATCGGATACTTTCTCATTTTTGGACAAAGGAAAACGCTCTTCTAGAGCCATTCATTCTCTGACCACTCTGCAAGCATTATTTGTTTCTTTGGTGCCAACCATGTATTCCTTATCCACAACTTAGTTTTTTGCAGTTCTAGATAATGAATCGATCTGAGTTTTTATATCTCTTCTGCTTATTTGTTACAACGAACAGCAGGGAGAGTAGCACGTCGCTAGTGTTTGTGCAGCAAACTCTTCGGGTATTCCTAACTGAAAAGGCTATGTAATTGCTCTCTTAGTTTCTCTGGGTGCACATCCCACTCTGTAGCTTGTATAATAAAAGCCCAGATGATTTTAAATTCCATGGATTGAATATGCCGCCAATTTCAGATTTTGAGAAGAGGGGTGGTATCTGCTCACCCACCTTCTAAAACATGTTCTCCGTTCTGAATCACAGGGGCCTCTTTTGTACTGGACTTCTTTTAGTGTTTGCTTAGATTTAACAAAAAAAAAAAAAGGAAAAGTCATTTGCAAATTGAATTATTGTTTTTGCATTCTAGGCAGTTATATCTTGCTGCCAAAATAAGATTTATTGTGCTTTTTATCTAGTAGTATCTCCCTTTAAAGTGTTATTACTTTATCAAGTATTGTCCAAGCCAAAATACCCAAAAGAGTAAATGGATGAAGAAAATCAATTAATAATAAATTCCTACACTTAGGTGTAGAACCAGCATAAAGGTTGGATGATGTCTGTAGGTCATCTCTGTGACATCTTTGTAGCTCTTCAGGAAATACCCAAACATAAGGAGTGGAGTATCTATGAGAAGTTTTAGTGTTCGCATCAATTCTGCAGTCATATACTTTGATGCGTTCACTCTTGAAAGAGTATGTGAAGGTCAGGATGTAAACGAGAGATGTTTCCCCTAAGAGGAATTAAGGCTGGTGTGGTGTTAGAGCAGCTCACAGAATGAATGAGCACATCCCCAGCTGAACGTTTAGCCTCCTAGTTACACCAAACAGTTTGTACCAGTGAAGATGATAAAAATGAATGAGTTGCGTGCTTACCTGACAAGATGCTGAAAGATGCACGGATGCTAAAGATCTGCATTCAGTACTGATGGAATCAGACTTTGCTGCTAAAATCACTTTGATTGGTTCTGTTGGACTGAAAAGTATAATTTCTACTCATTTAAATTTTTTCTGACACTATTTATATTTGATCAGCGTTTTTGGTGTGTTTGTCAAATCTTAGTAGTTTTTAAAGGATCACAAAAATGCCTGGATGCCCATACTGTAAACTCAAGCACTTTTCTACTCAGTCAGCTTACTGGCTGTACAGGGTGTACCGCTTCATTATATGAATTCAAAAGTGTATCACTTCTCTGGAACATCATCATAAAATCCTACATCAAACATGGTGCCTGTTTAGTCTTTTTTGGTTTTCTGAAAGTTTTGAATAAGTCATCTTGTGTTTTGCACTGCCTGAAAAATGCAATTTGACGTTTTTAAAATTAAAGCCGTCATGGTATTTAAAGATGAACTTAAGCTCTACTAATTCTATTAAACTGCAGGCTGCCAATGAGTTACAAAGTCTAATTAATCATTTTGTCAGCTTTGCCTTCCAAAGCTAGTCAATATAAATTTGAATAAATAGGAAGCTGTTGACCCAGGAACCTTTGGATGTTCTGAATAACGATGTGCCAGTTATAAAATACTGTAACTACTACCTATTCTGATTGCACTAATGCAGCAGGGAGTAATTTGGTGTTAACATAGGTGCGTGATGGTAAAGTCTTAATTTAAATTATTTATTTGAGGCAATGAAGGGATGTGTCTAATAATTTCTTATGTGTTTCATGTAGAGACAGTTGTGAGGACAAACTTTTCAGTCCAAGTTTGTCGCTGACACTGCAGTGTGACATGTCACATCAGGTTGCATCAATAGAGCCACGTTATGTAAAAGTAATGAAATGTGACTGATGGAACCCAAGATACTGTAACATACCCTAACATAATGTGTCAGCATTTCTTTAATGGAGCCTTTCAGGAATGCTTTTTGGTAAAATACCTTAAAAATCAGTTACAGAAAGTGATGAGAAGATAAAACATCTGCTTTCAGTTGCTGTGAAGATCGCATGAAATAGCCTAAATAAAAATGCTTTCCAGCAATTTCATGAGAAGTATATCTGATCTGTAAAGTTCTGTCAATGGTGTGTATGGATCATCCCAGATTACTCTGTAACTTTATCTTAAGGGTTTGTTAATTTCCGGATTCTGCACAGGAATAAATATTTTCCTGTGTTGATACTTAGACTGTCATACTCATGTTAATGTGAGTTTTCCAAGTAGAAAAATTTTTTGTCGTAATACAGTCTGTCTATCTGGGAAATCTCATTTTTGTTCAAAAAAAAAAAAAAAATCCATGTTCCTAAAAGCAGAATGATTATTTACCTTTATAGAGGTCAATTTGCCTATATTTTTTAATATCTCACTAAGCTTTTGAACCAGAAAGCAGAATAGCATTGTGTGAAGGATGTGACATATAAAACACCATTGCCACTGACATCCTTCTTCTGAGAATGAAAGACAGTGAACTGTTTGTCTTCAGCAGATTAACAGGGAAGGTTGTTTTTGTTTGTCTGACTGGTCAAGGACAATTTACAGTTCAGTTACTCTGAAGGAAAGACTTGTTGATTTGAGAGCACTCCTATTATAGCTGCAGGTAGGGGATGATAGATTTAGCCGTCACTGTGATAAACTGCGGCCTATATGCTTGCAATACACAAAATAAATAAAACACTGATAGATCTGTTTGGTTCAGCTACTTAACACCAAGTTCTGGTGTATAGGTGTAGGCTTTAGTGAAGGTACAAAGGATTTGAAATGTTCTCATTCCAAACATATCTTAAGTTTACTGAGAATATTTATTACTTGTTGGGAGAGGGGGGGGAAGAAAAAACAAACAGCGCTTTTCCTGGTAAATATGACTCTTGGATCCTGTAGGTCAAAAGGGAATTTTACGATTCCTATAAAATACTCCTACTTTAAGTAGTCAAATGCTTGCTTTCTGATTTTATTTTTTTTTAACCTGTTTATTTCAGTCAAGAGTCTTTTAAAATGTAAATCATTCCCTTCCTGTGGAATTTTTCTTAGAGCATCCACTGTGATAGAGGCCACACATTTTCTTAGGAGTTTAACTGATCTACTAGTTCAGTTGCTTATTATCCAGTTGGTCATCATTACATTAGAGCAACTCAGGTGCCGATTCTTTTAAGATAGATTAGTATAGTTATAGAAATCTGTTTTATTTGCTAATGGGAGTTAATATGCTGTAAAGTCTTAACTGGAAGAAATTTTCTGTTGTAAAATGTGTTGTATTTTTTATTTTCTTATAAATATGCATGAAATAAGTCACTGGTTAAAAAAAAAAAGTATACTAGATCCATCATATTCTACTTTATCGTTATCACCCTACAATATTACATTTTAAGTTTAAATCCAAATACTTATGAAACAGCTACTAAAAGTGTAGAAAGAAATCAACAAAAATGGTATTCCATCTGTATCCAATTCCATGCTTCCTGTGCAGAGGGACTGTACAAGTTGATCTTAAATTTTCCAATACGCTGTAATGCAAATAACACTAGTATTAGGATATATTTTGTGAACTCATATCTGCCAATTTTTAATTCAGTAAGATCATGAACTGAAGGGGGAATATTAATGTTCAAGATTTGGGATTTAACCTCCATTTTTCATTTAGACGTTGTGCATAAAGAACAAGCTATCCAAGCAAGAACAAAGCAATTAAAGGAAGTGTCTGTTTGTATGTAAGGCACAAATAATACGTGCTATAGAGAATGCCATCTGGAGAGAAGCAGGAAGCCAGCTGCTGGTTCTGGAGCTGTGACTTGCTGGGCTGAGTGCAGCTCTGGGACTTGAATGCACCTCTTTGTTCCATCCAGGAGGTAGCTCCAGAATGAAGGAGAAATCACTCCTTTCTTATCACCAGCTTAGTTTAAGCTGCAAAGAGTGAGGAATAATATGTTCAGTTTCTTCATGCTTTATTTCAAAATGTGGTTACGTACTTTTCTGGTTTTCAAAATAGTTTTTTAATTTTTTTTAGAGGCTCAGCTTTGCGGAAATATTTTTCGTAGTTAATGACAGTCATTAAAGGCGCTTATTTACATGTCTGTGTAAAGACTGCATAGATATGCAGTTGGTTTGTGTTATTCCCAAGAGGGATTTTTGTTCTTGAGATGCATTTGTATCTGTTTAAATACTATGAAATACTACTAGTTCAGGAAGCAAGAGCCCTGAAATACAGGGAATGTGCAATTCTGCATGAAGTACTTTGATACGCAGAAATCATGTGTAGGTCACCTTTTCTGTCCTCCTGGAAGGGAACAAGAACAGAAAATGAATGTTCTGCTTTATTCCTGTTTGAGTATTGAATGGAATTTAGGTAACATTATTAAAGAAAACATCACGGAGTGTCATATGAGAGTTCCTTCAGCAGGGATGGGCTGTGTTGTGTCTCTGGTACCATTCTGTGCCTGATATTGGTGTTTCCTTCATGGTCACAAAATACTATGCTCTTTGTTATTGTATTTATTAGTATGTATTTGTTCCAAACAAAATTGCCTGTCACTTCTTTCCCTGTTTTAGGGAAAAGGATGGTATTGCAAGTCCGTTGGTGTGTTGTTTCAAAGCAGTGTTCTGCTTTTTTGTTTGTTTGTGAAGTAGGTAAATCATTTAGGTGTTGAAAATATCAAAGAGAAAGCAGTAGATTTATATAGCAAATTAGTAATTAATAATAACTTGGATAGTATACCAGCAGTAGGTAATACTATTGTTACTGATAGAAATTCAGTGCAGGCAGGTTCTGGGAGGCGGAATTGTGGCACAGAGCATCAAAACCATCTGCAGAAACCATGAACTATGGCCTATATTTAGTAGATTGCTTATAGGAATGGAAATGAAAATGGCAACTATTTTTTTTCCACCTAATTGTTGATTTTTTTCAAATCAAAATTGTATGTGGGGAGCACCTAGAAAAAAGTTTTAATACTGGCTTGGAATGCTTTAATAGTTGCTGGCTTTTTTTTTTTTTTTTAAAGTTTGACACAGCTCTGTTCTTTCTATATAGTTTTTAATCTCTTATTTTTATGATCCTGGAATTTTTTTGGTTTAATTGAATTTTGGAATAAGTTTTACTTATTTGTGTTCACAGTAAGCTTAGTTTGTTGCTCGTGAACTTGCTCTGAACAGCATTATAGTAATTACTAAAAATGTCAATTTAAAAAAAAAAAAAAAAACAACAAAAAAACTACAGAACAATGAATAAAATGCATGTTTGATTAAATAAGAGTGACTACATGGGGCAACAGAGTCTAAAATTGTTGAGCCTGGGAAAGTAGGAGGGCAGTCTTACCTGAAGGTGTACTCAGGTCTGCAGAGTTGCTTTGTATGAATGTGAAGTGAGAGAATGTTTGCTTGCAAATCTTTAATAAATACATTATGCTTACTTTCTCTAGTAGTGCCAAGCAGAAGAGTGTAGAACACAAAATTAGATGCTTGTCCTTTTCCTTGTCCCTTACTGTAAGAGAAAGCATGAGGTACAGTTCTAAATTTTACAGTTCCTACTTCAATCATTGCCTATCAGATATTCTTAATGACCTTTTTGTTCAAGGTAATAAGCTTTAAAATAAACTCTGAAGACTGGAGATGGTGAATACATTTGGGATAACTGTGAGTGGAACTAGAAAAGGACTAGGTCTCCCCATTCTTGTGCAAGTTCAGCTGCCAAGCATCTATTGGACTGTTATACTCCTAAATTAAAAGTTCTGAGCTGTCTTGGAGAGTTCCAAAACTTTCCTTTTTCCCTGTACATTTTCTATCATTTAAGTTAGAAGTCATCTGAAAATCAGGGTGTCTAAATACCATTTCAGATGATAGGAGAAAATTAAGAGCCATCGCATGAAATGTAATGCAGTAGTGAGTCAGTGTGTATTTGGTGACAGTCTATGAGGCTTCTTGCAGTTCAAGTGATGTTTAGGGACTTGCCATTTTACAATGAGACACTTTGTTTTCCCACCAAAAGCAAAATTTCTATGAAATATACGGTATCAGTGTTGCCAAGTCACCTCATGGGATTTTAATGGAAGAATTAGCTGGAAGCTTACATGCTGTATCAATTGCATGAGGAGATTGTAAATGCATGTATATAATTTATTGCTTTTTCTCTTTGTGATTAGCAAAAGCAAACAACTCCATCTCTGCACTCAAGGAAATTAGGGAATTAATTTCATGGAAGGAACAATAACAAACAAACAGAAAGCCTCTACCCTAATACAGGAATATTCACATTTATGAAGTTGTGCAGGTTAAGCAAAAAAGTTTCCTGTTTTTGTACTGTGATTTTTCATATTGCACTATAGGCTTTTAGGGTTATTAAATGTCTAGATTTTAAAGTGTATTTCATCATCTGAAGCAGTATACCAGGAGCCAAATCCTCATTTTTGATACGCAAGCATCACTCTCACTGATTTCATTATGAACTTTTCATTTATATTCAAGAAAGTGATCTTTGTGGAGGTCTGATGTATGGGATAGAATAGCCATTGGAATTCCAAATGCTTGAAAATAATTTTAATGCACAGAGTCACTGAAAGACTTTTCTGTTTCTGGGGAATGGGGGGGGGGGGGAGGAGATTAGATAACTGAGACTATATCTATGCTTAAGAAAAGGGCTCCTAAAGCTCCCACAGGCACAGTACATTCTGAACCCACCCTGCAAATGGTACTAAATAAATGGAACATGCAAAGCAAGCCTCCAAAGTCTATGAAACAAACTTTACTGCTCTCCCTGAATCAGCCACGAATCACAGGGAATACAATTAGAACTGTGTCCCACACAGCTGTAGGGTTCCAGTCGCTTTCACACAACAGCAGGGAAAATCTGCTGTAAGCAAATGGTTGAATGAAGTTGGTGGTCTGGAGGAAAGGAAGAGGAAGAAAACAGTAGAGTCTGACATCTGTCTTAATTGTTTCTATCCTTTCCAATCCCTCTTATGAATCCAGTCCCTAAATTGTATGTAGATTCTCCTTTCTTTCCTTTACTTTGTGCTTAAACTGGATTTGATATTTCAGCTCAAGCCTTTTCAGTGCTAACAGAAAACAACTCATTTACTCTTGTTTATATGCTGCACTAAGAGATACGGCAGTTGACTGATGCACAGCTTGTGATCTTCTCTTGCCTGTGGGTGACATCAGTTATTCTTTCAGTTAGTTCCCAGGTTGGGATTTGTCTACTGAACTATTTCTATTTAGGTATGAAATCTTTAATGTCTGAATTGGCTGGATTGTATTGAGGTAGGGGGACAGGACAGAGTAATCAGTTAATTTTTGCAGTTATTCATATTTTTAAATTCCATTTTTAAATATGCTTCTGGGCACCCCTAGCTTTTTTGTCATTTGCAGATGAAGTAAGCCTTCTCTCTGTTCCATTGGTGTTGCTTTCTTTGTGTGTTTTTATTTTCTGAATAGAGGAAAACATATTAACATATTTTAAAGAAAGCATCCCGTTTGTTGTCTTTTTTTTCATTCTTCAGTTTTTCAAATGGGTAGTTTTAAAAATGAATAGACAAACACTGTGTTATCAGCTCTTTTAATGTCCTTTATATACAGATTGTTGGTTTCCTTCGTGGTGGCTGGTTGTCACAGGTATGACAATGTTTATTTCAATTTTAGATATTCTACAACGGAGCTCTCTTGAGAGTACAAAAAGAAGCAATTGCATTTGGGTTCATAATCTCATTGGTTTGAAGCTTTTAGCTTAGAAATTTAATGATAAATAGGTAAAAGGACATCAGCAGACAGGTGGGTACAAACCTTACTTCATCTGCTTTCCTGCAAAGCGTGCTGTGCCGCACTGGTCATTCAGATGCAGTGTCATTCCTGAGTTGTTCAAAGCAAGTAAGGTTGTACCACCGGCCATCATGGAATCAGACACAAACCACAGGAATGAAATACAAGTAAACTACTTCTAGTACTTACGTTTTTCCAGTTGCAAATATAGGAAGGAAACAAGCAGTGTGTTTTCACAGGTATGTGATTATTTTTTTGCAGTAGCTATAATAAGGATGTTACATTATTGTCACCTGCATCTGTTTCTTAAGCACTGCTCTCTGCTGTGGTGAGAGTAAATAACTCTACCTGAACACTTGCAACATGAGGTAGATAGGTGATTTTCCAGATTAAATCATTACTTGACATGTCTAAACACCCTGAACAGTTACTGTAATAGTTAACTAGTATAAGGTTAAAAATAGCTAAATAGTTATTAGCTAAATATATGCTCCCACACTTACTTTAGTTTTCATTTTATTCCTTAATGTATAATGCTGGAATGAAGGTTTTCCTCTCAGCAACTCAGTTTTTGTTACAGCCTAGCATTTACAACTTCAACTCTGAAATTGTGTTTTGTCTCCACTAGGGAGCAGCAAATGACATAAAAATATTCTCATTACTCTGTTAATTCGTTTGAAAGCAGCAGCATAGAAAGTGGAAGACATCCTTCATTCAATAAGCCAACAGGTTTTTAATGAGTTCCCTTTCTGTTTGTTTGAAAATCCCACTATAGCCTTACCTCCTTCTCTCTCTTCAGCTATGTTGCTTTTATTTCCCCCATACAACGTGGCTGTCTGGTACTTCTTGAATTCCTTCATATTTTTGTATAAGTGCGTAAAATGAGTTTTGTTTCATGCTCAAGCTTCTGTCCATGAGTTAATGATGGGCCTGGCTACTTAAATTTGCCTCAGATGCAGGCTTGATATTCTTTCTCTTTTGATGTATTTTTAATTTTTTAATAGTATCCTTGTTACAAAAGGACTTTGAATTACAGAAAATATTTTGAATATTTTACATATCATTTTATACATTATTCTGTTCCTTATTCCCCTGCTTGTTTGCTCCCCCAAGAAGAAAGTGAAGTTTCATTACAGAGTGCTCTAAACCAAAGATACAGTTTGCATAACATCACATACAGTGACAATATCAGGGGAGTGTGTACATGATAAAATGAGCAAACATCTAAGATGGCAGAGAATTTTGTCAGGACTAATAGCTACAATTTAGGAAAATATTAAGCCTTTATTTGTGATTGGCAGATGCTGAACTATGGAGTATTTTCTAATATCAGTGATTGTCTTTTTTTGGAATCATTTGAGAGTGGACAGAGAAAAACTCTAAAGAGCATATTGCGTAAAATCTTGCACTGGAGCAAGAGAGGCACAATCATGATGGTTCTTGCTCTGATCTCTTACTTCTGTCAAGCAAGCAAGGCAAACTGTGTAAATGATGTTAAAAATAGGAAATTAATTTCTGGCCTGTGAGAAAGATGGCTGTGACAGACTTTGTTTGGGATGGGGGCTGCTGGCAGGTCTGTGAGTGTGGCCTCTGTCTGAGAGGTGTGCAGGATGCAAGAAGGCCAGTGTGTTCCCAGAGCAGCATTCCCTGCTTCTGTTCAGTGTTGCAGAGACCTGCAGGCAGGACTGAGGTGCTCAAACTGAATGAACAGCACATTGCACCTTTTGCTGTGTGATGGTTCTTCTTGAATC
The DNA here is from genome assembly GCF_019238085.1 of Lagopus leucura. Classification (NCBI taxonomy): domain Eukaryota; kingdom Metazoa; phylum Chordata; class Aves; order Galliformes; family Phasianidae; genus Lagopus; species Lagopus leucura. The sequence continues at coordinate 6,182,188 of NW_024962270.1, forward strand.
TCTTCATATTTCTGAATAATGCTGGTCATACTGATAAGCTGTGATATATCAGTATTTGGCTTCATTTTTCAGGTGATTTCTTGAATTAAGAAAGGTGTAACTTTGTAGAAATATCTGTATAATCAGTGCTCTTTTTTGCTTTTACATTTGCAGTGCATGTTACTATAGCTTAAATGTACCTCTAAAAACAAGGGATCTGCCCCCCCTCCACCCAAGGATAAAACAAAAACATAAGATTATGTATTTAAATGAAGGACTGGTTCTGCTTTTTATCTAATATGTAAGGAAAAAAAATCTTACAATAACTTTGCAAACTGCTTCCTTTTAATTCTTTGTGAACTGGAAAAGTACTGCGTAAGGCACATTTTGAATATCAGCACTTTGAAGGCGGCGTACCTAGTCCATGAGGCAGCACTGATGGCGTATTTTGTCCTGTCTCTCTGGTACATTAGGCAGCCCTAAGGCAATTGAGAGGCCTGCTGGAATCTTGTCCGTCTGACCTTCCCCTTTCTGCTTCTTTCTCACATAGAAATTCAGATCACTGAAATATTTCCAAGGCAATTCACAACCTGTTTTTTTCTACCTTTTTCCACCTAGCTTATATTCTTAACTACTTTGACTTAACCAAACTCGGTGTGTTTGTAATTGTTGAGCAAATGGCAAACGATAGATGGAGATGCATGTTTTGTCTATAAGTAACGTGCTGCCCAGCAAAGTGAAACCAATGGAATAACAAGTATGTGCCTTGCTTTACAAAGTGTGCTGTAAGGAAGCATGGCTCGGGTACTATCAGCTGAAGTCCGCAGGGAAAAGTTTGGTCAGCTGGACCAACTCCAGCCCATAGCATCACATCACCTGATGGCCCAGGTCCACTCGGCTTCAGCCCTCCTTAGCAGCACACATTGCTCTCTTCTGGAGAGGAGCTGTACTCAGCAGGTGTGAATGCACGAGCAGTAACTTACAGATTTGGCTCTGTGTGACAAATACCCAACAGTGCACATTTGCACAGCTACCTCCACCCTGACGTTTGTACGTCTCATACTGGGAAAGAAGGAATGTGCTGCAGTTGTTGCTTTGTCTGCTGTGACAGGTTGTTTATTTCTCTGTAGTCTGGAGAAGGGGAGAGGTTAGTGAAAAATGAAAGTGCTGTGGATGGAAAATTAAGTAATGAGAAATTACTGAAGGTATTATCAGTTGTTCCTTTCTTCTTCCAACAGGAAAAATAGACACTCAGATGTATCAGTTTTCATATGCCATGCATGAAAGTGATTGGGATAATTTACGTTCACACATTTTGATAGACAGTGAATAGATGGAAAGTGAATTCAACTTTTAATCACTAGCCATCTGTATCCAAAAGCAGGAGCATTAGGAGCAAGGCAAATTACTGCGTTTTGGGATGGAGTTATAATTCAATAGAAAGTTAAAAATGTGGAAAATACCTAAAATCTGACCATATATTTGTGGATGCCTCGGGAATGCAGTGAATATAAACTATTGAATTCCATTCAATTATTTATGGGTTTCCAGGACAGAAGATTTCTGTCATTTTGTTGACTCTGTTATAATTAGAACAGCACTGGCTTCAGCTTGAAATTGCACACAAACCACAAATAAATAAGATCACTCATAAGATCATGATTTTGACTGAAAGAGCCAAAGTATGCTGAGTTCCTAATATATGGAGGAAGAAAAAAAAAGCTTCAGCTGCTCTGCTAAGATGGCATGTTGAAGGTGTTGGAATTTTTCACTGGCACAATGGTACAGATTTCAGAAAATATTTAACTATTTTATTTCTTGTATATCTAACATAGAATCATATCAGTAATTTACTATTCTGTACAAATTTTCACATTTGTCAGTGCCTCTGAGCAGCCTGAATAACTATGCTGCTAGCTCTGACAAATACTAAAAGCAGTCTGTGTTCTCAGATGCATCACAAAGTGCGGTCATCTATTGCTCTCCCTTGGAGCACACTCCATAAGTGAGGGCTGAATTGTCCCACAGCACAGCTAGTACAAGTACTATTCCATTATCCCTTTTTTTTTTTTTTTTTTAAACATAGTTTCTATATTTTTTTAAGCGTAGGAAACAATTTTGTAGAAAATTTTGCTAGTGCATACCTCAGGCCTTGAGAATTTGAATGGATTTTTCTTCCCTCTGCTTTTCAGGATTATTTGGTGTCAACAGATGTCCGTTCTGTTATTTGCTTTCCTAAGTAGAACCTCTAGTAGAAATAAATTACTCTGTAACTAATCCAACTTGCATATTTCATCAGCTTCTTTCCATCCATTTTTTGCCTTTGCATTTATTCTAACCTTGCCTGTTAAAAACAATAGTGATTTAATGAATTATCATGTGGGTTTTTCTGTGCCACCGAGAGATAATGTCTGTCTGAATATTGGAACAGGATGACATCCTTGTTTGGAGTAGTTGCTTTATGCTTCATTTTATCTAAAGTTGTCCTACTGAAAAATATACACTACACACCAGAGAACCAAAGCTCAATTTCATGCTTGCACCATATTATTTATTCTAATGTTTTATATTCTAATGAATAATAAGCAAAGAGATGAAGATTTTTTTTAGAAGTGCTTTATTTTGCACTGTTTCCCTTTAGAAAACCCAGTGACATGCATTCTGTATGGTATAACCAGGCTGTGAGTGAGTACTTGCTTACATGAACTCAGTATTTCTGTCCACATAATGAACATCTGGTGACAAGACGCTCAGAGCAACAACAACAACAAAAAAGAAAAAAAAAAAAAAAGAAGAGGAGAAAGAAAAGCAAAAGGCAGTAAAATCTTTTGCATGCCTGCTACTTTTATGGCTCAAAATATTTTTCCTTCAATCAGTGCATCTAGGGAAACTTTTTTGATGTAACAATCAATTTTTAACAAGGAAAAAAATCTGAACTCATAAATATTGTATATATTAATTGTGAAGCTTAATGGAACATTTTGTGTTTCTGAACAACTCGTTTACATAATTAAAATCTCCTTTGATCTGTGAGTAAATGATTTAATCTTAATGCTCATTAGGCTAAATGGTTCTTCTATTCAATTGTATCAAGATGGCGTGGAAAATTCTCAAACCTTTAGAAAATATTTGTTAGTTGTTAGGTAAACACAGAAACCTATCTGTGAACAGATATCTTTTATCTCTACAGAAGTATTTGAGTCTAGAACTAATGCAGATTAAAGCTTTTTTTTTTCCCTTTTATCTGGCAATTTTGTTTAAAGATCAATTTACTGAAATAAGTGGAGATTTTTTTTTTGTTCAATTTATATTCATTAAATACTTCACTACAAAAACAATGCAGTTATTAAAAATAAAAAATGAGATAGAAGTGTAGGATAGGTTCATCTCCATCTGAAATATGAATTTGTATATCTATAAATTGCTAAAGTGGACTGGTATCTTCTTCTAAGTCCCACTTAGAAATCCCTCTGGATAAGGCAAAGTTCAGTGACAGCTGGGAAATACTTTTGTACTAAAAGAGATGAAAATCTTGTCATATACTACCATGTAATACCAGGCAATGTTTATCTGACAAGAGATTATCACCTGTAAGTGTTCAAGATGGACAGGCTACTTTCTTTCAGTTTTTTTAAATGTTAAGTAAGACACTCTTATTCATGAGTGCTGTAAAGCTCACATGCAACCTCAGATAAGGTTGATAAGCTTATCTATCAGGCCTGTTTTCTTATGTCCTCACCCAAACAAAGAAAACTTAAAAATTGGACAGCAGGGTAATAGTGTTTGATTTTTCTCAAAAATGCTAGACCAAATAATTTATTTTGAAAATCTTTTTTTATTGTCCCATCTGTAATTTTTTAAAGCCACTTTTCATTCCCATGGGAAGCTTTTTTTTTTTTTTTTAAAAAGGTAAGAATTTTAATTAGCTCAGGTGGTGCAATAAACACAAACATCTGTGTCCCTTTCCTAAGGGCTGCTCCCAGTCTTTTCTCTCTCTCAAGAGCAGAAGTACAGCACAGAAGTGTTCCAGTGTCACCTTGGTGAGAACGCAAATGCCTGGTGTCTGAGGCCACTGCCATGCTGCCACACCAGGCTCTTGCTGCAGCGCTGGGATGTAGGGCTTGTCTAGAAATACTGAGTGAGAACAAAGCAGGCACGCAGACATCCTGCCTTTTTCCCCAGAGACACTTGGAGCAATCTGCAGTTTAGGGACATCTTGTGCCAGAAGGTTATATCCATATTTAATTTCTCTTGAAAGTGTTATCTTCCATGAAGTAATACATGGAAGACATATTAATTGTGCTATTACACAGATGCAGAAGGAGGATGAAATGTATTTTTGCACACTATATTTAAACAGCAAAAAGGAATTTTTTTTTCATATTTCCTCCAGTTAATTTTATATTCCTCCAGTATGCTTTGAGATGCTCTGTTTACTCATTTCATACGTTACAAAAAAAAAAAAAAAAAAATTGTCAGAGGCTCATTTTGAAGTTACCTTTTAAAACACTGTACTCTGAAATCATAATTTTCTGTTTCAGAAGGGCACCTTCTTTCAGGATGAAGCTGTGTTTTTACAGTGCGGATTCTTACAATTTAAGAAAAAAGGCAACGTGTCTTGGTAATAACATTAATAGCATTTAGTTAACCAAGCTGTTCCTGAGCAAAGAGTTTCTCTCAGTGTATTTGACTTGGATCCTTTTATGCTGGGTTTTCAGAAGATTTACTGTATTTCAATTCTGAAAAATGTGACATCATTTTAAGCAGTATTACCTTGTTAGAATTTTTTATTTAAAAATATTCTATTGACTTCAGTTCCGCCCGTGTACCAACAAAATAATTCCAACTTCAGTGGAATTTTTATTTATACAATTAATGAAGGTTCAAATCTAAAGGCTAAAGGTTTCTCATTGTTTTTCATCAAACCAAAATTGTCCCCTGATATTGGTTTGAACAAAAGGAAACAGACTCTTGGCTCTGCTGAGTGTTGAGGATTTAGTCTGCAAAGTGCAAACATTCAAGAAAACACGTACCTGTCCTCAAAGAGACTGGTCTGATGCATGTGCAAGCAATAGGAAATGTAAGTTTTGCATGGTTTGATCTGGCATTGCGGTGCTGATATGTGAAGTTTTCTGGATCACTACAAGATTTGGGGTCCTAAATGCTCCACTTAGAAAAGAGATCCAGTAGTAGTCTGCATAGATGGTCCGCAACAGTCAGTACTGATGGAGTCAGAGAGAACATAAGGCATATGTTGGCAGTTCCTTGCATTTAAATATGAAACAGACAAAGGTATTTTAATGTGGAAAACAGACACGGAGAAAATTTTTTTCCTCTTTCATGCTTGAATAAGCATTTCCTGTCTCATTTATGCATTTTAACTACTGATAACAATTTAAAAAAAAAAAAAGCAAACCTACCTAGGCGTCTTAATTCCTTGAGAGGAATTTGGTGCATATGTCTCATTTCAGCAATTTAAATATAAAAATGGCCACAAACAAGATGGTATGGTTATTCCAAATGACTGGTTTTTGCTTGTGGGTTCATGTTAAGACATTATGGGAAGTCTAACCATTGGGTTACAGAGTGAAAAAATTTGAGTTCTATTAGACTATGAAAGTTTGAAGAAAAGTTTGAAGATTTTCCAGCAGTATTCTGACCAGTTCTTAATTTCTATGTAAATAAGCTTTGTTCATTTGGAATTACTCTTTTTGGCCAGAGGATTTATTAGCAGATATCTGGGATAGCAGTTTGTTTTTGAACGAGACATCACAATTTAATTTTCTTTTCGTGAATGTGCATATGAGTGCAGTCTCCCATTTCACATGCCAAGCAACAGCACATCCTCCATAAAGCAATGCTGTAAAATGCTGTAACAGTGTTATGAAATTAACAAACATTTATAATCAGCTGTTGAACCATTATTCTCATTCTCTTTGATCAGGGAGAAATTATTCTTGAGTGTGTTTGTGCTGAAATTTTATGGCCAAATTGAAATATGCTTAAGACTTTAAGTGCATTGCATGATAAATTTTGAGTTTTACTAATACCATGTCAATAAAGTATCATAATTTTTCACTTCTAATAATTTCACTTTGAATTATATTCCTGTCCTTAATCTTAATAAACATTTGTCCACAGGCTAGAATTAAAGGCACTTAGATGCTGAGGAAAGTTCCACTCAGTGCAAGCCACGCAGAGAGAATAATAATAATTTGATCATTGTCATTCTTGAGGTAAATTGGAAATTTACGTGATAAAGATTTTCTCATTTCAGAACAGGTTTGTTGTTGTCAAGTAAACGGCATGTTATGGTAGGGTATTTCTGAAGACAGTGAGCCAAGTGAGCCTAGGCTGATACTTCTCCAGGCTATTTTCCCACCTGTCAGCAGTTTGCCACTCCAAGACTTCATGACTCAGAAATTTGCCTTTTTTTGATAACCTCTGATTGATTTCTCTTCCATGAACTTGTTCAGGTTCCTCAATAGACCATATCAAGTGCCATTTCACTGCAGTGCTGAGATTTTATTGTCTAACAGCATGGTGGAGCTCACTGATTGGTCAGGTCTCTGTATCTGGACGTTCCCTCAGTAGCAGGATCCTTCCCTTGCAGAGAGCAAAATCCTGCTCTGACATCCCCCATGGCTTCACTTTGTGTAAGCTCGCTCCATGAGATGGCTGATGGAGCTGCAGGTGTGCCAAGGCTGTGTCAGATGTAAGCCTGCTCCAGCAGTGCATTGCCTCAGCATGGCACATGCCCACATTATTCTAAAAATGCAGTGCCAGCCTCATCTTCTCATAGGGGCATGAGAAGCTTTCATTGTATTACATATTGCTATTTGCATTAAGTTGCAAATTCTGATTAATGAGATGAGCATTCTTATTGCTTAAATGGAATCTAACATTCATTGAAGGAAGTAACACAAGACAAATTCGTGAGCTTTGATTTTACCACCTAAGGAACATTATAATTTAGTAGACATCATTTACATTATTTCTTTAGAAATTTGTGGGAGGGTTCTTTTATTTGTTTTAAAGGTAAATGTTGAGAGGACTTTCTTGAACTTGCTAGCCATTTTTTATTTATGTTGGAGATGTAAAGAGATGTAAAGAAACATAACTCTGGATGCTTTTACTCAGCAGACTTAGGTTGCCTGATGTACTGATATCTAGTGAGTATTCAGAAGAGACATTTAAACTGGCTCCTGAAGTCATGCAAATTCTTAGACATTCCTGTTCTATATGCTCGCATCTTGTAAGGTCTATCCTATCATCAGTCTGCTTGTGCCTCATTTCTCTTCAGTCATTTTAAAAAGTGTTTTTTTTTTTTTGTTTGTTTGTTTGTTTGTTTTTGTTTTTTTTTTTTTTTTTCAAGAAAGAAACCAGAGCATTGAGATAGTATTTAAGATCTCTAACTCTTGCTTCAGAATAAAGAATTGTTATAGTGTTCTGAAGTCATTTGATGGCTCCTAGGATCTCACAGCTACTGGTCAGACTGTTAGGATTTCAAGGTTCACAGTAAGCCCCAGCTTTTACTTGCACTGTCTGAAGCTGATGTTTCTTCCTTTGTTTGCAAACTTAGGTGAAAGTGATGTGTGGTTTTGTGGGTAGGATACTGAAATCAGATTTCCTGATACTGTGGGCATCAATGTTGAGCCCTAATTCAAATTTAGGAGATTCAGCTCCCAGCTTCCTGATGAACCACACATCGCTGCATGGTAGAATTTTTGTTATGTTTTTAAGATCCTTTTCAGGAAAAAAAAAAAAAAAAAAAAAAAAAAAATGTTGAAGAGAAGTCAAGATTGTGTTTAAAAGTTGTTGGAAGTGCAGAATACAATTTTAGAATCATTGGAACTTTCTCTATGCGCTTGTATTTCAAAGCTGGTCAAACATATACCTGCAGGTTCTCTTTTCTTGTTTAGTGGGCTGAATTTTAATTCAGAGACAGTAGAGCATTCACTGTTTTATTATTATAGAAAGAAATCAATTGTCTCTGTATTTCTTTTTCCTACTAGTTAGGCAAAATTTCACATTCTGAAGTTCCTTAATGTTCATATGTTGCAATTCTGAAGTCTCTTGTCTTTTTCAAAATAGCAAGGACATGAAGAAAAGTTGGAATATAACTTTTTTTTCCTGTAATTGAACATTATATTTTTCTGAAGCATAGCATGCTATTAAATGAACTCCCAGTAGTTTGGGGATATTATGATAAGATATGGCCTATTTTAGATAAATTACTGACACATCAACAACCGAGGCACTGAATTACAGATTACTTTTGAATATACAACTATTTTTAATCCATAAAGGTAGGTATTATGATGGATAAATAGCTTTGGTTGACACTGTATCATCAAAGGATGCTCCCATTAACTCTCCAAATAATTCATTCTTTTTCAAATGACACCTCAGTCTACATACATGTATACATGCCTATCATTCAACTTGGCCAGCAAGGTTCATTTCTCACTCATGGTTGAAAAGACTGGAATTAGATTACAAAATAGTATTATCTAGAAAATGTTTTACTAATATGAGAACCTTGTAAGAGTAGCTGTCTGGTAAAAGTAATGACAATTCACAAAATAGGTAATGGGTGCTATTTTCCTATAGATAAGTGGGACAATGCTGAGAAGGTTCAGGAGCACCCTCAAAGAAAGACAAGTATTTTACAGGATTTGTAGCAAATAATGTTTGTAGCTAGTAGTGGATACTGTTTTAAAACATGTGAAGGATCAATGGCTTAATGCTTAAGTATTCTTCTTTAATTTTTTTATGATGCCAGTGTGTTTTCTTTCTTTTAATTCAGTCATGGCAACACAGTTTCTTTTATGAGCAAGTTTGCCATTGCTCTCTGGCATGGGACAAGAAGCCTGGGAACATACCCAGAATATGCAACAAAACGTTCGCACAAACCATTCTGTTAGGCTGGGAGAAAGCCAGTGCTGTGCTTGTAATGACAAAGCAAGCCTTGCCTTTGATATTGGAATACCTCCTTCCGTAGCCCAATCAATGTGCTCCACACAGGCACTTTGTGTAACACAGCTGTCAGCAGTGGCAGATAGATGAATCACCTTGACACTTCCACTTTACTACAGCACCTAAATCAAATGCATCTGTAAGGGTAGGCTATAAACTATGCTTCACCTGCTTGGGGGAGATGGGGAGTGAGTGATGCAGATGACACTGACATTTCCTTCATAAGAAAAAGTAACCTAGGAGCACGATGTTTAAGCCGACATGTGTGAGAGACTTCAGTGAAGCTTTGCTCTTGACTGTGAATAGCTGTTCTTATCCAAGAACTCTATCAGCCAGATTTCTGTGCATTTCCACTCTTTTGACTTGTCTTAATGATTAAATAAGACTTCATTATAATGGCTAATCTGTAAATTAATTCAATTTAGTAGCTATCATTTTACTTAAATCAGAAGCAGAAGCAAAAGAGAAGAGCATCAATATCGTAACGGGAGTAGAGCACAAAAATTTCATAAACAAATGACTCATCTGTACATCACAAATCCCTAGACTATAAGACTATATCCTTTGTACAGCTTTACAATTTCAATAATTGACTAAAAGAGCATTCCTGAAATAAAATAATCTTGCTTAAAGGATTCCAAAAGCAGAGATTGAAAAAAAAGAAAAATTCCACTTTAAGCCACTCTGTTTAAAAAGCAGATTTCTATTCAGCCGGGCTTCACAATGCATTCAATCCTCGCCTAGGTGATAGACCAAAATTTTCTGTGCAGATTAGTGTAGTGCAGAATATATTTACTTTTATCTGGGAAGGATTTTAATGTTACGATCTGTATGAGAGAATGTTTATAGGAAATGCATAACTTTTTAAAGAAACTGCTTTGAAGTCAAGCAAATTGTCTTAACAATATTTTGTCAGTTGCTATTCTACAAATCCAGTTTAGAAAATCATTTTTCAGGAAACCAGGCTATGTTTTCATTTTTAATGCTCATTAGCCAGTGTATAGTCCCTTTTTTTCTATTTGTCAGCTGGTTGAAAGAAACTCACTACTCCTTCCATAGATGCGCGTGCCTTTACGTGATAAAAAGTGGAAAGCCTTTCAAAAATCACAACTCTGAATGCTGTTCACTTGTGATGAAAATAGCCATAGTTGTTTTGGAGAAAACTTGATTTTTTTAAATAGGTATATTTTCATTTCAGTAGCCTTCACATCAGGAGACAGTTATTTCTAAAATTTTGACCTGTGAACAGCAGAAGTAGATATGAAAACTGGAAACAATGCTAGTGTTCCCTGAACATCTCCCAAAAAACAGACCGAGGAAAATTCCTCAATCTGTTTCAGAAAAGTTCTGAAGCCTGGAGGGGGAACAATGGTGATGGCTCGTGAGAGCAAACAATGTAGGATGTGACAGAAAATGTGTTAGTGAAAACTAAAAAAGATTGGAACTACAGTGAATTCTTTAGGATTTGTGATTTGATACTCTGTTGCTATTATCAGTGGTATTTAGTGACAAGAAATAATAAAATGGAAAATCAGTACAACCTGCAAAATATTGGATGGGTTACCATGTGTGCTTGTGTGCTGTAGGATTTGTCACCTCCTGGTAAGGGTTTGTGGGAAAGAAGGAAATATTGGATATCATAGTTTAGTTGCTCTGAAGAGAGTGTATTTCCTTTGAAATGCAGTGGAGGTATAGTTTAAAGAGCTCGTGTGGATGGAAATGTTTTGCCATTATTGCCAACAGCTGCTCTCAAGATGCACTTACTTGAGAGTTGGGTCTTGGCATGTTCCTCACCACAGTGTCTGTGGGCAGTGTTTGTGCTCACCTGGAAAACCTCAGCAAAATAAGAAGATTGCTGGGAATAAACATGCAGACAGTGGGTGACTGCAGGTGGCAGGGGGCTAGCAGGCCTTATTTTATCTCTGCATTGTGAAGTCTTTTTAGCAACAATGCTATTGACCCAGCATAGGCATAATGTCTTCTTACTGTACAGTCCCTGCTAAGTTTTTTGAGGTCACAAGAGGAAGAAAAATCAGCTTCACAGGTGCATGTTATTAGACACACAAAGCACTTGTTAACAGAAAGTATGAGATAGCTAACATTTATCAAAATTATCCCTGACGTTTCCTTTTGCTCAGCTGAAAACAATATCAAAGCTCCCAGAGCAACATATAACGTGAAAGGCAAAAAAATGAAAGTGTAGGTTTTTATAAAGAACACCAAAGGGAATATGAGGTGAATGAGCAGTGTTTCTGGTAAATACCAGTATTGTTCAATTGTGCCATATTTTACATCTATTTATTGTAATATGGTAGATTTAAAAATTTTCTATAGATATTTCACATATATTACAAGCTAGGGACTCTTGTATCTCTAGAAACATGAAAGCCAACAGTTTCAACACTGGACAATCCTGAAAATTACTGTTTGGTTATTCACAGGGTAGATGTTGTGTGGTTAGAAGGGGAAATAGGAGCTTGGCCACTATTCTCCCATCTGTGGCATCAGCCCTGTGGCAGGAGGCCGCTTCCAGGTATGAGCAATTGGTCAATTGCTGGTCCGCATGCTGAGACTGCTAATAAAGGCAGTTGTAGCGATCAGTTTTTGTCTGTTAATTATTTACTGAAAACTCAGTTTGAAAGAGTCTGTTTTCTTCCTCTGAGACTACAGTTGTGATACTAATAACGTATCTGTGTGTGCTTTGTGTGCTAATTATATGCTGTCACTACAAAATTTAACTTGGAGCTCGTTCTGAAAATGATATTCATCAATAAATAAAATAAAGGACCTAAAAGAAAAGAAGTGTTGACTGGGGAGCGGAAGAGAAGTTTTTAAAAAGAAGTCATTTAGTAACTCTGTGATGTATTAAGGCTAATAAATCTGCTTAATTGTCACATTTGCTTTAAATTAATAATTTATATCAACATTTGGTGTGGGCAGATACGATGAAAATTTTTATGTTGCTATAATCCTGGTAAGTGGCACTTGAAATATTTAAAAAAAAAAAAAAAAAATAGATTGCAAGTGTTTTCTGCTATTACACATTTCTGGAAGTAGCTGGGTAAGCACAGGTGAGAGAATTTCACAGAAACCAGCAGGCAGCACAGAGTTTAAAAGCAGTGCACCTCTTTCAATACATGTTTTCTGCAGTAATAAGGAAGTTGAGTTAATAATATGACAGGTTGTGTCTGTTGCTATGGCAAGGCAGTTCCAACATCTGAATGTATCACCTGCACAGTCCACTCACTTGGAGAACCTCTCCACCTGCAGGCTCTGTGCCTCCTGGTGCCCCAGGTCCCCAGTGCTGGAGGAAAGCTGTTCCACTGCCACTCTTACAGGCTGGCTGCAGTCGCAAAGGTCCCTGAATGCCTGAGTCTCATTGCATTCCCTTCCCATCTTGTGCTTTTATCGTAAACACAGTGCAGATACTTTTTTTTTTTTTTTTGATGTTTACATATCATTTAACATAAAGTAAATGCAACGCTTTAAAAATAGTAATTTGTTTATCACAGGTTTCCTTGAAACCTGCTTGGGATTTGTGCATTGCTGTGCCTCCTTCATGCTGGTCTACTGAAACTTGTGGCTCTTTGCTGAAGGGCCTGACTCTTCTCCTGCTGCCCCCCTCCTCCTCCACCCCTCTTTACATCGGAATGGTGTGCATCTGTTAGTGGACAGATTGCACAAGATGAACATAAGGCACTCTTTTCCAGGGTCAGCTAAATTGCCAAGCTAGGTCCACTTAGGCTATTGAAATGTATGTTCAAAATTCCAGAAATTCTACTAATGACAGATATCTTTGTCATATTATGCTGCATAATAATTACACTTATGCAGGCCCCTGTGAGGTCAGAATAAAAACATTGTTTCAGTGTCAGCTATATATTTGTGTGCATTAGAAATTTGCGGAATAATATCAGAGTGTTTTTTTGCTTGTGATCTCAAAAGTAGAATTTTCCAAATATTCATATCCAAATTTGCTTTGCCTTAGAATATAGCAACTGTGAAGTTTGTGAAGTTTGCAGGTAGCACTTTTGTTTGGTGAATGTTTCTAGGCTTTATTCTCCCATACTCTGGCTTTGTTTAGAAAGATTGTTAGTAGTTAGGAAGAGATGCCCCCAGAAAAATGGGGCATCTCTTGGCCCGTGTGGCTTTTCTTTGTATGCCCACGTTTTCTAGGATTTTTTTTAACCATGGAATTAGAGTATAGTAACCAGGCACTGATATTTGCCTTGATACTGTGTGTTTTGGAGTCGGACAAGGAACTGTCACAACACATGGCTCTCAAATGAGTTGATTGTAGACATATTGTCTGTCAGTCAAAACGACAATATTGCAATCAGGGCAGGCCCTGCCTCCCCGTATGCACCTCAGATGGCAGTGGGATGACCCCAGCAGTGCGTTCTGTGCGCGCTCTGCTTCGTTACGCTGCAGTACAATGGAGTTGTTTAGAACCAGCGCCCTTCTCTATGAGAAATGGCAGCTGGTTTGCAATTACAATTATTGAAATAAAATCATATTTCAGTCGGTCATTCTTCGAAAGTTTTTGTATTATTGAAAGCTAAATGATTGCAGGCATACTAATTGTCATAACAATATATCTAATGGGAGGGATGTTCAGAATGTTCAAAGTTGTACAATAAATATATAAGAGAATATTCGTGTCTGGCTACTCCAGAAAAGAACTGATATTTTGGTACTGTGACAGAGATGATACAAGGAACAGTGTCGTATTCAAACCATTGCTACCTGACAACCTGCTGAGATTAAAGCAGTAGTGACACACTGGTACAGCTGCTGCCAGTGATGTTGTTCATTTGCACAAAGCTTACATTTCTTGGCTTTCGCATACACACGGTAGAGACCCAATGAATAGCCAAGCAGTTCCTAAAATGGCACCAAGAGGACAGGAAAGGGATACTGGGAGAATTTGGAGCTCAGACTGAGCCAAGTTAACCAGCCAGGTCTGTGCAAAGTGGGAGTTCGTGTCCTAGGCAGAGCTGGTGCTGCTGCTGCTGCTGATTCCATCTTCTGTCGGTTATAATTTACAGGACAGTCATTTGAGAAGGAGTGCCATATGGAATGGTGCTCTATTTGTAATTCTGAAAGGGAGCAATTTGGTCTCATGTAAATAGTGAGTCTGTCAGGGATTTCTAAGTGTTGCACAGAATTAAAAAATACCGATTCTTATTTTTCTTCTTTGAGGGCCTCTGTAGAAGTGAGCTCTGGAAATATTGTAGAGGGCATAAAAGAGCAAGGAGCCACCAATGGGCTGTGCTGCACTGATAGGCAGTGCTGCCAGCTGTGTTCCCCTAACCCAGCCTCATTGTGGTGGCCAGAGTCACACGAGCCCTGCGAGCCAAAGAACTGTTCCTATTTCTTAAATCTCTAGAGGATGCTTATGTTTTAACAGTATTGGGATTCTGCATCTCTATCTTTGTTATTAAGGAGTAAAGCTATAATACCTGTGTAGTAAAATCCATTTTGCTCTGTTTCTTACAGCTGGGCAATGCTGCAGCAGTGATATGTATGGCCTCCATCAAATGTAGAAAGAAAAAGAAAATGCTGGATAGTAGTTGCAAGGGGATTTTTAACTGGTCAAATAAGATATTTTTTTCCTGGTATTTTTGAAAACTCAAAAGCATTGAAGGACTTCTTGGTTTTTACACTAAAGAATGAAGCACTGCCTCCAGTCCTCACTCTGTGTGGAAAGTTGCTCCGTAACTTCCAGTGTGGGCCATTAACGTCTCAGTTGTTCTAGCCTTGTAGAGAACTACTTGCCACAATTCTTCACTGCAGCATTTTGCTGTGCTTTTCAATGTTGCCAAATTGCTGCAGCTCCCTCCCTCTCTAACATACTTCTGAAGGCTGCTGACCAGTTCTGCTTCTTTTTGCTTCTATTTATTTATTTATTTATTTATTTTAAGAATTTGATAACCCTCGATTTGTTGCTTTTGTTTCTCATGGAGCTTGAAATTACCATCAGTAATTTCAATCAGTAACCCCACCACTGCGCAGGAATTGTGGACTGCCTCAGGTAATGGGTTAGTAACGTTTAGGGTAGAAATTGAGAGAGGAAAAAAGCTTGTCCTGGTATCAAATATACAACTAAATTGGAACATTTGTGCTTTTCTATCCTAAATTGCCAGTTGGCTTAAGAGTTTATGGCTTACTTGAAATCAGTTCTGCCATTGCATCTTAATCTATTCATTCTTTCTCATTGAGAGTCTAAATGCAGGGGTGCTTTAAATCTCCACATGGGAATTAGTGTAACCTTGCTTCAATTTTGAAGTTGACAAGAATTTAAGTAGTTTTTAAGGTGTCTTCATTTTTTTTTTTTTTGTGCCACTATTTTTTCATCTCTCCCCCATTGGGTTTTATGTGATGGCTTTAGACATAACAGCTTAAGTCAGAGTTCCCTTTCTTCAGGGATTTGAAAATGTGCACAGATCCTGATCAACATAAATTAGCATGGCTATGCCGTCTGTTATCAGTTATTTCAACTATATGAAACAATCTGTCTCTGTTTTAATATAAAATAAGATGGTGTACACGTTTACAGTACATATCACTACCAGACATAAGCAGGAATACCTGTTGAAGGGCCCTGTGAGTAAAGACAGCCTGTTAAAGATCTTTTTATGCATGAGAGAGGAACGTCCATATAGTCACTGTGTTTGTGGAAATGTGTGTTACTGGTGTGGAATACAAAATATTATTTCCGTGTTGTAACAGCTTTTTTTTTCCTGGAAGAAAAAGGCTGAAGTGGTGATATTGTATCATTTCAACAATAATTGAGGGGATACACAATCAGGTTCACACTGGAATCAGCAAGAATTAAAAGGTAACAGCTGAGAAGTGTGTGGCTACATTGGTATTCTCTGTTCCTTTTCTTTATAGAAGTCTTGGGAAAGGAGGTTGCTGCCACCATTATTAATCTTTATCTCGTGTTGGCACATAGCTATCAGAATGCCACTGACATTTGATGGGGTCTGGAACAAATTCTTTTGTTGTAATAGGATTTTTATGTCTCTGACTAGTCAAGGAAAGAAAGAAGGAATTTTGTGAGCACAGAGTAAATATAAAACAGAACTTTTATTTTTCTCCAAACTTTATTTTGCTTTATATCTAAAGGATGTCAGCAGCTCAGAGCACAGCTCTCCATCAGTATTCTTCACTCATTGTTTGAAATCTCTGCGTCTCTCCATGATTCATGGTAGTTGCTCCACAAGGCAGTGTGTCACAGTCACACCGACTGCTTTACAGCTTACATGCTAAGGAACGAGCTGTAGGAGAAGGTGTGCCTGCTTGGTCGCCCCACATGTTTAAGATACTAATCCTGATACTACTGAATGCTTATGCATTCTGCTTAGGTGTGTGCTTAGGCATGGTTGATGTAAGTAATCTCACCACAAATGTGAAGTGAAGCACTGGAAAAGGCTTAATGATAACACGAGGCTGGGAAAATTATGAACAAGCTACTGAGGTGGAGTGGAGAACAGCCCCAGTCTTTTGTGGGGAGGGAATAATGGCTGTGGTGGGCTTTAAGGGTACTGTAAGTAGAACAGTGTCCTTTCCAGTACTGATATTGCATATTGTTACTGTAATTTGCATCATAGTTTGAATTTCTAAACAAAAAGGAGTACATGCAGATTTGCGTGCCTGCACTTTCTGACCATATGTAAGAAATACTGGGTGTTCACTTTCTAAATTTCTCCTTTAAGCAAAATGTTGAGACGTGACAGTTCCTGAGCTCTGATGCTAAATTGGTGCACAGAATAATGTTCATATTTAATTTTTTTTTTTTTTTTTTTACTCCATTTATTTTTATACCAGGCCCCAGTGGAGGCACCTGGAATATTACAGTTAAAGACAGCTACAAAAATTTGATTACGTTTAACAAATCATTGCTGTGTAGTAACAAGTTAAATTGGGTCCATAGACATAATTTTCCTAGCATTTAGGGAATCTGTTGATAGAGCAAAACACAAAAGAATAATCTGCAAGGTCTGTAATTTTGTACGTTATAGTAGCTGAGGTATGTGAATAGATAAATTATCTTCCGAGACATCAAAGAGGTATTTGTGAGTGGGCAGTGGCTTGGGAAAGGGAAAAGTGATTAGTGGAGTGCTACAGGAGACCGGGATTAGCACCAATTTTGTTCATTTTATAAACCAATGATCTGGAAAAAAGAAAAAGCCGTGCCGTCAAGGGGCAGCGCACGCCTTGGTTTCTGTGGTGCAGAGGAGTGGCAGCCCATGAAGAACTGGAGGTCACACAGCCAAACCGGAGACAGTTGTGCAGGGGGTGTACAGGCAGACAGGGAACTATTGCTCTAGTTAGGAACTTGCATGTAGAAAGACACTATGGAAAAGCAAGGAAAAAAAAGGACATGCAAAACAAGCTGACAGGGCTGTTGCATCGCTAGGGAAATACCTCTACTAGTTTTAGGAGATTCTAAAGCGTGATTTCTTTTGTTCTAGTTTCCCATTGCCCAGTGAGGAAGTCAGTTATTCAAAATTCTGTGGGCTTGAAACCAGACATGACAAAATAGATTGAAATATGAAATACTTTCAGTACTAGTACTTTCCTAAAATGCAGTATTGGAAACTTGGCAGGACAGAGTCTGGGAAGGTGAATAAGGAATCTAGAATGACTTCAGGCCCGCAGCTCTTGAAGCACAACACTGCTGGTACTCAGCAGCAGAGCAAGCGCCATCATTGCATCCCCCTTCTGTCAGACGTCCCTGGGAGCAGCTGGGTGTTTGGGATGGCTGATGAGCTGATCAGTGCCTGTTTCCTTGGAATGGCCTCAGCAACAGTGAGGCTGTTCCCTGCCCAAGTCTATCTGAGTTTGACAAGTTCCTGGGTTTGTTTCTGGTCTGTGCCATGCAATCAAGGTAAACAAAGCAGGGCGTTACGTAGTGCAGGGAAGGGAAAGGTGAGAATCCGTGGTGGCTTGCAGGGGAAAAGGAAAGCAGCCCATATTGCTCACTTCCAAAGTACCAGGGCTGGTGAAGTGTTACTCCCATAAGGTTCACAAAATGTTTACCGAATGGAGATTGGTCTACAGAGCATAAGAAATGTTTTCTGTTTAAAGTAGGGACTAGTGATACTAACTTCCAGTGGTTACACTTTTGAACAGTGCATAGTATGTACTACAGATAATTTATGCAGTTAAATGCGACACTTCACGTTTACAGTCATGTATATATTTTTTGGAGATCATTGGCAAATTACTAGCAAGGGAAAAGGAATTGTAGTCATCGTATTCAGGCCACTGGGTTGTAATGTTGGCTGTTGTCCAGTGCGGCAGCCTGGTACGGGAGAAAAGGAACAGTTCTGAAGGCCATGGGTCAATAAAACACTGAAAAGCGGATTATTGCACGGAATAGCTGGAAAACAAGTGTTTCTAGAGAATATACGAGGAATAAAAGCAGTTAGCATTAGGATAGCAGCGCGTGCTGCTATGAAGCAAAGGAATTAGGGTTCGGGGCCATCCTCTCGTGTGACCGACAGCACGGAAGGACTCGGGGCGCGGCCGGACGGGCTGCGCCGTGCTGGGGCCGTGGCGGTGCCGTGCCGCCCGGTGGCGCCCTGCGCCCGGCCCCGCGCAGCCCGGCGGTGCTCCGGGAGCGGCTGCGGGAGCGCAGGGCGGAGCGGCCGCGCAGCCCCGGGCGGCATCGCCGGCGCGGTGCCCGGGGCGCGGCATGCCGGTGGTTTGCGCTCTGCACCGAGGTGTGCAGAGTGAAGGATGCCCCGTTTTCCAGCGGTCGGACTCGGAGCGAGGTGTAAGCCGAGAGGCTGGCGATCCGCGTCCCGTGTGAGCCGATAGGGCGTGCGGAGCGCTATGGGGCGGTTCGTACCGGGATCCCGTGCCGAGTACTCACCTGCATGCGCCCAGCACCTCATCTTTCACCTGTGCTTCGTTTCCTCTCCCCGGATGCTTTATTAAGTAAATGATAACTTGTATTTGGAAAAGTAATTCGATTTATTATTAATTTAGAAATTTCAGCGTTCAGTTTACTGAAGGGCTTAGGGAGGTTCCAGCACCCAAACTGTGTTTACTTTCTCTTGACCGTGGCAATTGCCAAAGGAAGAAAAATGGCTCCGTGGTACTTGGCTCAGTTAGCGTAAGGGGCCATCGTTGGAGGAGCAATGAACCTTGAACTTATGACATTTCTTAGCTGAAATAACATCATCTGCAAGTGGCTGTTATAATACTTTACTTCAATCTATGCAAGAGTTTATTATAACTGAAATTTAATTTTAAAAATAAGCCCTGAGCCAAGTTCCCTAGCAAGAGACTATTGAACTACTTCAGAACAGAAAATAAAGCTTACACTGGCTGAAATGTGGACAATTTATATTGAAATCTCCTAACAACTAAGGAATCTCAGTAATTAGTGCTGTGTTCTTCCATTTTTATAAACTTTCCCCCCATACTTTTGGTTCAGAAGGAAGTATTTGTGGTGAGTAGTTGGTGCGCATGGACAATCCGTTCCTACTGAGAAAACAGCACTGAGCCACTTTCTTTCATTTACTCTGTTTTTGATATATTTTTTTTCTAATTTATTTAACATTATCATAATTTGTTCAAATCAGTTATTGAAACTCGTTCTACTTTGTTATTATTTATTAGCTTGTGGCATCACATATTGATGCCTGGAAAGATTGCAGCCTGATCTTTGTCAAAAGAAGACTCAAACAGAACCACTAATCTCATGCTTTGGAATATTGAAAAATTGATCATAAAAATTACTGCATATTCAGTTCTGTGAATTCTTTTTAAAATCAGTACAAGAAGTAATGCCCTTATAATTAACATAGTTATGATTTTTTTAGGAAATGAGAAAATGATTAGCTCAGCTGTACTTTATGTGGCTTGTGTCTGCTACTGAATAAAGAACCCACAGAACTAAGCAGGAATACATCAAGTTGCCATAGTCTTGTTCCAGTGCCAAAGCTCAAAGCTCCACAATTTACTTCTCTTAATGAGCATTAGTTGATAACTGACTGGTATAGAGAGCACATCCCCTCACAGGTTAGAATAGCATGACAGTTCATTCCATCTTTGTCCCAGTTAATGGTGTGTTTTGGGTTTGGTGATATCTGGCTTCTGAGACCAATAATTTTCCTTGAGGAGGAGTGTTTTACGTGATACTACATGTTCTCCTTGTGTTACACCAACCTGAAGTTATATGTTATTACCAGAGAAAACCAGAAAAATATATATTTCCCAAAGAGGTGTATAAAGGTTTGTAATTGTTTTCATCTTTTTTTTTATGGTTCTTCTTCACCTTTTCAGTTCTATAAACTATGATGGCCTTCTTTCAGCAAAAGTTGAAGGGATCTGATTCATTTTTAAAGTGTTCTATTTCTTGTTTCTTATCAGAGCAGGAAATCAAATGTGGTTGCTTTAGGAATATTTTTCCTAGTGGCATTCATTGCCTTTGGTCGTGAGTGCCCGGGTGAGTTCGACAGTGGAGTCCTAATCCCATGCCTAGGAGGCAGAATCCTCCTGGGGATCACCATCCTCCTCCTTCCTATAGGTTTGTCTGCTCCAGTGCCATCAATGCTGGGCCAGCACACTGCCCCCTTGTCGAGAGCAGAGACTTGCAGGCCAATTTCAGTCCCCACTGGAATGCCAAGCAGTTGTGCTGGCTTGGGGAAGAACAGAATCTGTGGCCAGCTTGAGAAAGTGACCTTGGTTTTCTTTTTCACATACAGTTCTTTTTCTTTCCCAGTGTATTTCTTTTCTAAGATTAAAAAAATAAAATAAAATAAATGCTGTTTACCTGTATGTACAAATTCTACTAAAAGCAGCATGGCATTGAAAGATAATTAATTATCTAAGTATATTCTTTGAAGGAGAAATATTTTGGAGCAACTAGATACCTGAATAAATGCCTTTTTAGTCACTATCCATGTATATGAGATAGGAATAGATGAGATTTGAAAGTGACAAGCTTTCACTGTGATTCATTTGAATTACATTTGTTTGCCTGTTTTGTTTGAGTAACTCGAGGTGTTCTATGTGTGGGTAACATGACAAATGTAATTTGAGCCACTTTTCCAGTCGTTATTATAGGCATTCATATCTATTAATCTCTCTAGTTTGGATTTTGCTCAGTTTTAATATGTATAATGTATTTTGTTTTAGTTTGTTATAACGTATAACTCACAGATACTGACTTGTCCTTGTGCAGTAATAGCAGTATAGTGTATTTTGACAGATAAAACCTGTGAGCTAAAACCATACAGCACCGATGTACATGTGTTCTCTGGCAGGGTACATGTGTTATCTTTCCCTGGTATCTTATGGAATGTCTGGCAAAGTACAATAGTCAGTGTTTTGAGAAAAATCCCACTAATCTGCATGCTCCTGCTTTCATAGCCAGCTTGAGATAGCGTGTTTGCTAGATATTCAGAACCCAGCCAGAAATGAGGTAAAACGGCTTTTCAGGATGTAGAGCTCGACTTTGGTTTAAAATCACTTAGCAGCTGTTTTCTCTGTTGTCTTTGTTACTTCCTTTTTTCCCTGTTCTAAATCATAATTTGTGTACCGTGAGGCCAGCGTGCTGGTTTAGACATCTTTATTAGGTAGGAAATGCTATTGATTTTTGTTTTCCTTTAAAGCATCCAGCTTTCTGCACTCAGCCTTCTCACTGACACCGAGATCTATATACAGCCCTACAGTGCTGTAATGTAAGGGCTCTGGCAAAACAAGCATTTTGCAGCTCTTGCAGGAACTATGAAAAGTTAAACTGTTTGTTACAGAGTGAGGCAGTGCCATTCTGCATACTGTAGTCATATGAGGCAATGGGATCTTCTGATTTTGATGAAGAGTTATGGAGAATCTAAAAATAGCTCATCCCCAGTACAGAAAAATAAGTGAAAATATGCAGTCTATCCCTTAAATCCGCAGCATTAAGTTAAATTAATAGAAGAACTTGTACAGTACGTGATTGAATCCGTGAGGGATATAGTGTGATATTGTATATTTGCCTAAAAGCTCCCTCTGACAGCAAAAACAATGTACCACAGTATGTTTCTTTCTTATCTAATGGAAAGAATAACACACAGAGGCTCAATTCTTGTAATGAAAACCCCCACATTAATTTTATTTTTTGATGTGTCATTGTAATTCAAGAGATGTTTTTAATCTCAGGATTGCTAGGGCACAATAAACCATTTAAAAAGTATTTGGCAAAGATCCCTGTGCTTAGCAACAGCTCCTTTCATTTAAAACTGTTTTTTGAACCAAGCTATTCAAAGCTTTGTTCCACTTATTAAAATAAAGTATCTTACTTCAAACAAGTGTTTCAGAGAATATAATCAAGAGGATTGCATTCAAATACAATGCACAGAAAACATAAAAGGTAGCAGCATGAAAAAACTCAAATACTTTGTCTGTTTCCTTGTTTTTTCATAAAGAAAAAATATATTAAAAATGTACTTATGCTGTTTTTTTTTTGTGTGTGTTTTTTTTTTTTTTTAAATAGGCATCTAACACTCCCTTTCTTACTATGTTCTGACATTGATTATTAGATTTAAAGTAAAATTAGTTTTGAAGTGTTTCAGTGAATGAGATACTGCATTAAAGTGGCGTCTATCCCAGTCATGGAAGTGTTATAAAACAGCAACAGAAAAGCTAACTATAGAATAAGGTCTATTCATTTTGCTACTGGCTTTATACTCCTATGTGAACTACAGTGCTAATACATTGCACAGCATAACTGTGAAGGCTCTGCTTTCTAATAAGATATGCTCATTCAGCCTCAGCTTCGTTATGTAAGTTTGCAATTTATTTCAGATTTTTGTGAATATGATTTTCACTTTGTCTTAGTTTTGTCTTGATATTTGTTTGCTGTTTGTATCGAAAGTATTGTCAAAGTAACGGTGCCTTCAGTAGCAATGCAAGTGCAATTTCCCTTCAAAAGTGAATGGACAGGGTTCATTCTTCAGTGGCTCTGTTTCACCTGCATACCTCATGAAATAAGGAAAGATACATCATGGGAGCACCCATCTCTGTGAAGAGGATCCAGGGCCTCATTTTGTAGGATGCCTTTTAGAGGGTCCTGAGGGTCTTTGAAGTCAGGGGAGACTGAGATGAATGTTGCCATGCGTTGTTTTGTGCATAAAATACAATTCTGTTCTGCAGGAGATTATGCTATCTAAAAATTCTGGTTAATTTAGGAGTGAGAACCCTGGGCTTGAACTTTTCATATCAGGGCAAGGCCCTGAGGTTGTAGCTCTGGCTCCAGCTTGGATGGCTTCAGGTAATGAACAGTGCCAGCACATCTGCTCCCACTGCCATGCAGGTTCCCACAAAATCTTGACTACCATAGGTGTGGCCAATAAGATGTTCATGACCCACTGAAGTTTGGGGATAAGTGCCTAGAAAAGAGTTTTGAATAATTGTAAGTCTGTATAGATAATGCTCTACAAGTTTGTCAGGATGGCCATGTCTGTTGTACTGGTGCAATTTTTAATCTCACATTGTGTGGGCAGAAAAATGGTTATTTCCAAGATGTTAAAAAGTGATCTATTCTGATAAGTTTTTATATCTTGCACAGATATAGCTTTTTTTTTTTTCTCTTAATTTTACAAACCAAGTTGGAAGCCTTGACATTTATTGGGCCCCCATATTTTTCATTTATATTCTCTCTAGTCTTCACCATCTGTTATGACAGTAAATAAGTTTCAAATAAGCCATATCTTCCTCAGCATGAGTTGCTTTTTCTGAAAAAAAAAAAAAAGAAAGAAAGAAAATTAAAGTTGCAGTTGGATGTGATATTTGAAGTCACAGCTTGTCTTCAAATATTTAGTAGCATATTCCTGTGCCAAGGGATATCAATCTGCCATTTGCTTTGCTTACAGTATAATAAAGATTATCCATCCCCTTCTTTCATAGCTATGTCAAGGCTTTTAATTACTCTAGTTCAGGAAGTAGCTCTTTCCACAGGCTATTTCCATTTTGCATTGGCTTCATATGGTTCTTCCTTATATTTTTGCATATTAAATTCCTAAAGGATATAGACTTTGACTTTGGTGGATGACCTGTGATCTTCTCTAGCAAGTAAATTCCTTTTCTGTAACAGCCTTTTTTTTTGTTTATTGTTAACTTCTTTACCAGTTTGTGTATATTTCATATGTTGGTATCCAACCTTAAGAATTTCTACAGATTTTTTTTCTCTCATGCTGTACGCAGGCATCAGGGTACATCTGAAAAGTGATGGGTTATTTGGGTTTTGTCTTAATCTTTCTCTCCTTATAGTATACTGTGGAAGTGTACTCCACCAGAATAGGGATGTGACTTGGATGTCAACTTTGTAGAGGCGTGCCATTTTGCTTTTCAGATCTTTTCAAAGTAAATGATTAGTCTGATTTCTTGATTGTGAATATTCTGTCACATAGAGGCATTTTCTTCATCCTTTGAGCATAACGATGTAAAATCACAGATGGTTTTTATGTCTTAACTAGTAAACTGCAACAAATGTTTCCTTAAAACTTTCCTGAAGGAACTCTTCCAACAAGGAAATGTCCCAGATTGAAAGTATTTCTAGAAGAGTAAATGATAAAAGATTTCTTGTGGACTATATGTTTTACATCCTTTTCCACTGTTCAGTAACTGTTGATCTGTAGCCCGTGGGGTTCCTAGAAATGAGAAGTACTACTATGAGAAGTAATTATGAATAGTTACTCCTTCTGTAGTATTCTGTGGTTCAAACACTCCTCAGACCAAAGCATTTTTTGCACTATTAATACTTCTGAAGGCTGCATATATATGTTTACCAGGTGAATTTTTTAATCTCCTTTTGGTGTCAGTGTTTGTATCTGTGCTTCCAAGTGGTACTTTCAAAATGGCACCAAAAAGGATCTTGTGATTGAGCATCAGCTTTGCAACAAAAAGGAGTTGATGTTATCTGCAGTGCGATTTATAGGGAAAGACTCAGGCAACTTCTGAAAAAGCCAGGATGTTCATTGTGCAAAGGTACCCTTAAGTAAAGAAGAAAAAAATAAGAAAGGAGGTTTTATTGCGTTGAAATAAACACTGTGTTATAGTCAAAATCTGATTCACAACTAAGTGTAACCCTTTTGTTTGTAAGCTCTCGTTATAATTTTGATATTCATAAGCTTCCTACTATAAAAATAAAGCTTTTATTCTTCTTTTATATGTGCAGTTGTTTCTCCTTTTCTACCTGTAAGTAGAATAATTGCACTTTTTTATCATTTTCCAGAATTAGATTAATTTTATAGCATGTTCTGAAATTTCATTCTCTTTCAGCATCAATCTTTGTTTTCTTTTTATTACAGAATTATACTTACAAAATAACATCATTTCATAACAATGAACATAAAAATATAATGCAGTATAGCAGGTTTATAGATTAAAGACTTCATTTGAAAGAAAATTCTACTGGCTTATGCTGTTACTTAACGAAAGTGGCAAGGTCAGAAAATCTGAGGGTTAATAACAAAGTCATTTATATCATAAGATGTGGGCACAATATTCGGGGATCAGTGACTAAACTTGTGAGAAAATATAAAAAGAAGATATCTTGTCTACAGTTTATCTTTCCTGGAAAAGAGGTGATGCATAAAACACTGATTTTTAATTTAGAGTTAGTATACAATGTAAAGCACATTGTATCAAAGCCAAATGATACTCCACTGAATTCAATTTCTTCCAGCTTACCTTGCTGAGTGCTAGGTATTTCAGAAGGGAATTAACCATCTTCCCACGCTGCCCTTGCAGACTAAGCACACTCCTAGTTAGTGTAGAAAGATGACAGATACGAAGCCAGGTGGTTAGTGCATGGCAGGAACTGTTTCCGAAGTGTGTGTGTGTGTGTGTGTATATATATATATATATATTTTTTTTTTTCCAAAGAAAAAGAATTAGGAGATTTTTAAAATGTGCAGAGTAGAATTTCTGAAGTGTAAAAAGAAATAGGCAATAATTAAGAGATACAGAGGGCATTTGGAGTAGGGAAGGGTTGTGACCCCTGGGGATGAAATGAAGGATGAGGAAATCTGTATGATCTCCTTACAAAATCCTCTACTCGCTTAATATGGGTTTGCTTACCAGAAAACACCATGCTGGGCCAGGATCTGTCCCTTGCTTTCATTTACAGCATTATTAAAAATTAAATTAGCAATATTTTGGAATCAGATCAATATCAAAAGGAGATTCTAGAAGTGGAAAAATATTTTGGAGGAAGAGGACAGTTAGATGTCCTTCTGTTGCTTTGCAATGTAGAAATGCACTTCAATTTATGCTAAAGAACTTCCAGAATCATATTGTCCTCAGTCCTAAAGTGAAAGTCACAACACTGTTTTCAAGACCATGAAAAGTCTCTGCACAGTGCTGTGTCTTCCCCAGTGGACAGGCTTACCCCAAGGCTCCTCCACCATCGTCTGTCATCCACCATTGACTAAGCGGCGTCCCCACTGTTCAGCCAATGCACTTCCATTTTCCTAAGATGGTGTTTAATTTTTGAAGCCCTTTCCTTGTTTAGAAATTTTGTGTCTCTTAAGTCAGAGCTTTCAAATAATTGTTATCAGTTTCTCTTTTTTTAATGTCATATACAATAAATATGCAGTAAAGACACACTATATAAAATGAAATGAATTGAATTTGCTTCACTTTGTTTTTGACAAAGTAACAGTGATTGACTGCCATTTCCTTATTACCGGTATTTACAAATAATGTCTTTAAATGTGTAACAGAGTGAATCTGACTACAATTCCCAGCTCCAATTTCTGTTTGCTGATAGTTTTCAGACAATACATGTTGATTATCAGCTTTTCAGTACTTTGTCCTTTGTCAGTCCTCTAAGTCCATTAACTGTCCTGAGATTTCTCTGAGCGTTTAACTAGCTGGCAGATTATCAGGTCTCAGTTCTTTGATAATCTCTAGTTCATTGAGTAGTTTCTGAACTGTTATTTCTCTCCTCTTTTCTGAGGTTTTACCTCTTATTGATATTTCTGTTAGTCACCTGCGTGACTGGTATTTGTGTGAAGTTGGAGGCACATGGTGTAAAACTTAGCTTTCACATTGTCATGTGTTGATAATGCCATAGCATACTGTTTAATGTGCTTACAGAACAAATTCTTCTTTTTTCTTTTTTTTTTTTAATAACTTCAATGTTTCTTGTTATTAGCATCTCATTTAGAACATGCCGTTCCAAGTTTAATCCCATGTGTCAGTATTCCTTTCCCCATCTTACCTCATTTCTACTTTGTATCCCTCTCTGTTCTGTGTGACATCAATTAAGATTTAGGAAATTCATCACATGATCACATGCTTAAAAGCCACAGTTTTAGTTTTGCCATTTTTCTTTCTTTCTCTTTTGAGGGTCTGAACTTCCTCATCTCATCCAGCCAGCCTTATGTCTTCCCATTCTCAGCAAGTCCCTTTCTGCAAACAAAATGAGCCTTTCTTGTAGCTATCTCATTTAGTTGCAAAAACTGTCATTGCTGCTTTCTTACATTTTACAGGCCAATTTGTGCTTTATTTTTTCTTTTACAACACATCTAAGTACTTCAGATCTTTAGGTCTGTTTTGGCAAGCTCCTATTATTGGTCATTCTACCTATATCTCAGGAAAAAAGCCTCATCCACCTCATTTTCTTGGTCGAGTATTCTGTAGTAGATAGTCATCATGACAAATGCTATGTTCTTTATCGTTGTATGTAATCTTGCTCTTTGCATTACTGATCTTGAAGCAAATATATAAAGTGTTGTCTCCTAACATAGAAAAATGATGCAGGAGAAGAGGCCAGTTCAGGCAAAACTCTGGAGTGCTATCCTTCAAAGTCAAGCTCTTGGAGGCTTAATTCAGCTGCAGGAGCAGAGAGGGTGACCTTATAATATTTGCCCTTTGAAATGCTATCTTTCAGAGGTGACCTTTACGCTAACTTGGGAGTCTGACAACCTGGGTCCTCAGCACAAGATCCTTTTCACTGTCATCCTCTCACAGATGGTGTCTTCTCTTCCTTTGTTCAAAACAGAATCTCCTTCCCAATTTTCCTGCTTTGCTTCATAACTCTTTTCTAACTCATGCTATCAGTCAAGTCAAATAGAGCTAGTGGACTGTTCCCTTTCTCTTCCAGAGACTTCTCTGAGTTTATGATTCTGCTGTGTTCTTCACAGACCTGATTCGTCTAAGGTTAAATGTTCTTCTCTGAAGTAACAAAACTATTGAAGAACCTTGCAGTATGATGGGAAGATCCGTAGCCTGGCAGCATTCCATACTCATTTTAGAGTTTAAGCAAACATTGACCATGAAGTTAATCAGGAAGAAGCTGAAACACTCTCTTGACCTGGCAGGAATAAAATAAGAATGTGATAGCATACAAAATTATGGAAAACTATATTAAATTGTATGAGTGGTTTCCAAGAATGTAGAGTCCCTGCAATTACCAAATCAGCCATGCCATCTTTAGCCATGACCATTGTCTAGGTTTGCTCATGCTCGACCGGGTGGTGACTAATGCAGGTGTTTCTAATAGCAGCATTTAAGAAGTCATACATCTGTTTACATAGCTTCTGGAGTTTTGAACCGAAGTTTCACATTTTAGTAAATGAGCACAAAAATTAGAAGGCATATTATTGTGAATGAAGTTGAAAATTCTGTGAGAGTTTTAATAATAGATGAGATCTGTATTGTTAATTTCATGAGTTATTTTTAGTGTCTTTAAAAATACTGAAAACAGTTTCCTCTTCGTTTCTTCATGGTCATGTGCATGTTCCTTTCCAAGCTGTTCCTAAGAGCTACTGTATTAAGGCTCCTCTTACTGAAAGACTCCACTTGAGTCCTTAGACATTTCTGCAGCACTTGAGTTAGGCATCCTGAGATGTGATGACCCGACCATGATACCTGCCCCTGCCAACATCAGGTGGGCACCAAGATGGGGCAATATGGGTGTGATACCTTTCCTACCACCCCTCAGGGCCCTCGCAGCATTCTGCTTGCCTTGGTTTGTGTGCTCTGTGCGAAAGCTGTGTCTTGGGATGTGTCCCTAGTTCATGTAAGCTTGTACGTCTTTATCAACAAGACAATCAAAAAAAGAGGGTCTGAAATGCTCTGTGGGATTCAGTGTTGATTTCTGCATTTTTCCACTGCATGACCAGAGCCTGTCAGCACTTTGCTCCTGATTAGTCAGGCAGCTAGCAGAATGCCACTGCTATCTCAGTACCTTCATACTTTTTTGTACTGCATTGTGTTCTTGCCTTGTCAGTGTATTTTTTATCTGTACAATTGTTTCTTTACTTGAATTCAATATGTTTGTCTAAATGACAGCAGATCTGGTATTTTGGTGTACTTCCATATTACTCCATCAATCACTGGAAGAAGACGTTGACACAATGTTACTTTTGTTTTAAGTAAAACCAAGCTGGTTTTATTATTTTGTTGTGTACTGTTTTCCACTTTTCCATTTGGACTCAGAAAATTGAGATTTCATAGGCCTAATCTTCTCAGCTAATATGAGCTATGGCTAAGTAGCATTTGCTGGAAAACAAGTTTATTTTGTGTTCAGCTCATTCTTCTACTTGGCACAGATATAACAGATACAGTGCATGAATTGAAACTGTCATGTTTTCACTGTATGACTCAGGATCTATTTAGATTATTGCTGGTTAACTGTATTTGAAAAATTATGATGATTTTTTAACTAGGAGATATATTTTTGACTCTGCACCTTTAGTTAAAATGGAACAAGAAGTATGCTGGAGTAGCACAAAATGATATAAAGGGGAGATAATAGGAGAGAAAAGCAGGAAATGTGCAAAAGAACAGAACAGAGAGAACTGCTGGTTTGCCTGGGACTAGGTCTCTGGCCATTGGACATAAATAGTTGGATGGATTAAAGGCAATATAAAAGCAAATGGATAAGACAAAGTCAGAATATTCTTCAGGAACTATATTACACCATCTGTACGTGCTAGAGAGAGGCAGAAAGGTTTATAAATGAAAGGTGGAGGCTGAAGGGTTGTAATTAGTAGTACGAGCAGTATTTAATGAAAAGGAGCTACAGTGTGTGTGCTTTTACTGCAGACTGACATCTTCACTGGAACTGTAGATCCTCATAGAGTCGCTAGCTAAAATAGTTCTGTGACAGAAATGTTACTTCTTCACTCGTTCCTTCAGGTCACAAGTAAACTTAATGTATTTGGTGTGCCATAACAAAACCATGATGTACTTCTCTGTTCTTTTTTTGCCATAATGAACATTGACCAAATTCTTCACAACACTTACAGCTCATTAGCTAGTGTTCATATTAAAATAACAGTGAAAAAATTTTAAATCTCGTACATGAGAAATTTTTCTTAAAAATGTTGAAAGAATATTTTTGAAAAAATTAAAAAGTTAGAATAACTATCATAATCCATACAGCTGTTATGACTACCAAAAAATCAATAAAATTTGGTAGGTTTTTGTAAGGTTGTATTGTCTAGTGATAGCTAGCATAGAATCATAGAATGGCTTAGGTTGAAGTCATCCAGTTCCAACTGCCTGCTCTGTGTTCACAAGGCTGACACAGACAAACAAATCTGGTGGATACAGTCCCTCAGCTCTGGGAAGCTTGGATGCCTCCAATCCTTCACAAGCACTGGTGCTGGAGTGGAAGCCACAGACTGCTGCGGAAACACGCTGTGAGTCCAGTTCTGGGTAGACTTTGTCCCCCTGATCCGTCTGGTGTTCCACGTGCATAGCCAACTTAGTCGTTGCAAAGAACGTGGGGGGACTACAATTCTTGAACAAATATTATTCTTCATGAGTAATTTTCTTGCCTGTCGTTTTTTGGATAAGAAGCAATTTTTAAAATGTGTTGTCAGAAATCCATCCCTTATGCAATAAAAAACTCAAAAGCTGTGCCTGATGACATACAAGATGTCCAGATCTGCATTGGCTCCTTCTCTGCAATCTGTTTACAAAAGTTAAAAAATGCAGCAGAATGAGTTGGTTTGTAAAGGTGCTTTTTTGAATGCTAAATCATGTCTGCAGAACTGAAACACTGAAATTTGTGTTTTCAGAAGATGCAAGTCTTCTGAAGCAAGTCTTAATTTAAATGGAAACAGAAGACTTAATTAAGGCATGTGAAGAATTTATATATGTAGTCCATTTTTCTCTCTCGATTGAAAAATTCCTATGAATTGAGGAAATAAGATATTTCTTTCTGGCTTATATTATAGTTTGCATTATTTGCAAATTCCTCTAGAAATTGCATGTACAGTGTTTATTATCCTTTCTGGAAATATTCATATTCAATTTTTTCATAGTTCATCAATATCCGACAAAAACCCCTATCAAAAGAATTTTGATTTTTCAGAAATACTGGCTACTGATACATCTTGAATGCTTCTCCCAAACATTTAAAAGTATTATTTGAATCCCAAATGAGTTATCTGTGTTTTAGAGATGTTGTGCATCTTATTTGCCATCGATTTGAAAAGACTTAGCATATCTGAAAACTAACTTGATTATTTTACGCTTCTCTTTAAGGCTGCAAGGAGTTGGAAATTCCTAAATAATTGTTAGGAAATACTGCAAAAGTAATAACTTCTTTTGTCTTAAATACACAGCAGCTCCAATTAATGAAGTGCACAGAGCCTTGTATGTCCACCCTCCCAACTCTGATTGACTATTTTAGTTTAGTTAGCATGGCTATAAATTTCTGGAGCGACGTGACAGGTGAGCTCACTGTGTTTCTCTGGGTCAGTTTCAGTTGTTTCCTTATGAGGAGGAGTCCTTCTGTTTCCTCTGGCATCTCCATGGCTGGCCCCGCAGGCCTGCAGGAGGGCTTCCCCAGGAGACACAAAGCCTCTCAGGTTTAACTCCTCCGCACGTCCCAAGGAAGCAGCTGCTGATGTGCTAGGCTTGTTGCCTGTCATGCTGATTAATACTGCCTTGGTGTTTCCTTAAATATCCCTCACTGTTTTTGGTTTCTGGAGTTCAGTTAGAAGCAGAACGCATTCACTGCTTCTGTTCTTTGCCTGCAAACAGAGCCTGCTCTGTGCCTGCCATACAGGAGCTGTACTGACACAAATCGGAATATAAAAATTTTGACTGAAGAATCGAAGTGTTAAAGAATTACAAGGCTTGTTTTGTTTTGTTTTTGTTTAAGCTTTTTGACAGTGGACTGAAGTTTAGCAGTTTCTTAGACTTTGTGCTCCGTTTCAATTTCTTGTCCAAAGTGAGCCCCAGCTGAGCTCTGGAGAAGAGCTGCCCTGCTCCAGTCAGTTCCTTGAGTCCTCATCCCCAGGCACCGGCTGATGCTGGCCAAGGTTCAGAGGACAGCAACACAGGCAAAGTGTGCTCTGAACTTCTTTCTTGTTATTAGTTACATTTGTGTCCTCTGAGCCATACAGGGAAATTGCGCTTGTTTTGTATCGAGGTAGTAATGTAATTACTGGTCTGTTGGTGCTTTTTTCTTTTGTTTTGTTTTAAATGTTGCGTGACATAGTGCTGTTACTGTTTTTATGGAGTAATGATGATGAAAGAGGAAATTGCATTCCAGTGGCAGGTCATCTCTAGGTTAGAGGAGAAAAAAACATGCATTCTTTGTCTCAGTTGCCTACTATGGAAGCAATGGCACCTTAAGGTCCAGGTCAGGCATTTTGTATAGAGTGATAATATAAAAATATCTGATGCAAGACACAGCCAAAAAAATAAATAGAAGGGTAAAATGCAAAATTATTTACACAAAGATGAAAGTATATGTTGAGGTAAATATGTTAAAACCAGACCATGTTCTACAAACAAGTATAACCTCCTTGCCGTGTTTGATCCTCAAATCTGATGGTATTTCATCTGCCAATAGTCATGTGTGACTATCATGAGTAATTTCATACCCAGGCAAGTCTAACAATAGATGATGTACAAGTCAGTTACTCATATTTATTCCACGCAGAATTGCCATATATTTTTGCTGTGGCCTTCCATGTGTGTATAAAAATTCTAACACAGGTGCGAGCACAATATTGGCATACAGAGAAACATCATGGTGGGTATTTTGTTGGTTTTTTTTTTGTTTGTTTTGTTTTTGGTAGATAAATTTTTCTCATGTTTCAGAGAAAAAAAAAATCTTAGAGAATATTATCTATATGACATTTTCATTTCTGCATATCTGGCATTCTGTAATTTTAGGCTATCTTCCCTTGGCACACTTTAAGTGCATACTTAGTCATGGCAAAAGTGTACAGGTGCTATCTGGTCGATTGAGAAAAATAGCAAGGATGTTCTTGCTAGTCTGTGATTGTCCCTGATGTTCCTTGTCACTACAGAAATACAACAATTATATTACTCTTATTTTTAAGTTCTAGGTATGTGGGATGAATTAAGGAGTATTTTTGTAATTCTCAACCAGAAAGGAAGGGAGTTACACTTCACTGGGCAATAAAATAATCTTCAGAGAGCATTATTAGCTTGAAAGTCTGAAGATCATGAATAAAATTGCACAAAAATAAGAACCTTGTTTAGATGGTTTTAGGTTTGATTTTGTCCATACCAGAGGAAACTTCTACTTTAAAGGTGAAATGAAGCATGCTGCTCTAAAGAAGGTGCAAATGCTTGAATTCTACAAAATGTGTAAGACTTGGTTGGTCTTGAGCAATTATATGTTCTTACATCACTCATGATTTTACAAAAAGTGAGCTAAGGAGATCATCCACAGATCTTGCATAGCAAGCGTGACTTCAAGCATGTAAAATAGCTCCCAGCTCTTCGTGACAGTGTTTGGGGGTTGCAAGGAGCAAGGTCACTTGCCACCAAGCAGTAGGGTGACATGCTCTGGTCTTGCTTGCTCAAACATCTTATTGCAGATTTAAGTCAGATTCATCACATGTTCTTGGTGCTACAGAATCCAAATCACTACAAACGTGTAGATGTAAACTTGAAAAAAAGAGCTCCTATGTGAAACGCACCATGTTTTTGGTTTTAGAGACGAG
The DNA here is from genome assembly GCF_019238085.1 of Lagopus leucura. Classification (NCBI taxonomy): domain Eukaryota; kingdom Metazoa; phylum Chordata; class Aves; order Galliformes; family Phasianidae; genus Lagopus; species Lagopus leucura. The sequence continues at coordinate 6,216,102 of NW_024962270.1, forward strand.
TTCGAGGAACCTGTTTGTCAGCTTGCCCTGACCTTCATTTCCACCTGGAGCTACTGAAGCTACTCCCTTGATTCAATAGAATTATGCCTTTCAGAACTGTCACTTATTTGTTGGAGCATAAGTACGTATCTGATTGAAAAAATCAACTATCAACTAATTCTGTTTGATGAATGAATAAGGAAAGACTTCTGAATTTTCAGAAGTATCTGGAACATCTTTATTCCTAAATGTTAGAATATGCATAGTTTTGAGGAAGACAGCAGCTTCACTTTTATTTTATGCAACATTACCTTCTCCAGAAGTAATATTAGTTCTAAAAAATCTAATTTAGCTGCTCTAATATTTAGTTCTTCTTAGCTCTAAATGTTTCATTTCTTAAACTAAATTTTCATTTCTTATAAGAAGAAATTTAAACAAGATAAAATTGATATTTACAAAAATAACCTTCCTGATTGATTAGATTAAAATCAGAATTTCTCAATTTGCCTGTGGAAACATATTAATGTAATGGATTCTTTTCAGAGTCAGAAGACAGACAGATTGATGTGTCAACAGAGAAAAGAGTTATAACCATCAATGTGTCTTTCATTGTTTGACAGTGATTTACTACTCTCCAACAAGTCTGTTAGCTTAACTTTCAGACTGAATTATTCACAGGTAGACCATTACACTAGAAATGGTGTTTTTTGCTCTGATACCCAAGCAGTGAAGTGGCCTCCCAAGACTTCCCAGCAGAACTGGCACACCCTGGCAACTGTGATTGAGCAGCCACCAACACTGTGGTCACATGCAAGAGCTGCACTAAAAAGCAAAGAATGGAATCCATAGAGCACACATCAGAGTATAAAGATGCTTGCATTCATTTCTGGTCTAACAATGAAATGATGGAAATGCTATTTTTGAACTTTAAGACACACTTTTTTTAACTTTTTTTAAGTGCTTTAATCAGAGTATGCAAGGTTGCAATTCTTTTTCCTGTATTATTGTGGTAAATACAATTTATCTATATTAATATTAAAGTAGTCCATGTATTTTTCCTACTTGAAAAGGCTTATGTGCCTGTGCTTTGCTTTTTTTAAACTAGACTAGAGCTAGAGTTATCAACTACTGTGTTTTTACATCACTTGGAAAACCATCATGTCCTTGGGTCTTTTTTCAGTTACATGGTAATTTTCCTGGTAGTTTTCTGTTATCTGTGTTGGCATTAGCAAAGGGCATCCGTATGTCCCTGAGTTTCCTGGATTGAACTCACACCAATAATTATATTTTGTTCCAGAAGTAAACTTATCGGTTCAATACATATACAGTTAATAGTGATTTAACTCTTATTTGCTTTGACTTCTTCTGTTGTCTGCTCTTGAAAACTCTTACTATTTTTATACATTAATTTGGTACTTGACAGAGGTACATGGAGTCAGCACTGACGTGGCAGAGCCTTGCACATGTATCTTCCCAGGGGTGCTGTAGTGGCATGGCTCATTTCTGTAGCGTGTTGTGTTATGTGTCATTAGACATTAATCAGCACTTGTTCATTATACAGTCAGCAGCAGTTTTAAGTTTTAAGACAGATTCACACAAAGTTAGAATTGCCTTTGAATTTTCAGAGAGGGTAGGCATGTTGAATACTTGTTACACACACACACACACACACAATTCTTAAGAGAAAACTGATATATTCAAATGATGCATATTTTAAATGAAAGATTTCTGCTTGGTGGGGAAAACTGTTTAAATATACTCAAGATGTGTAGTTGCAGAAAAAGATGTTAATTGCAGATGCTCTATCATTATCTAAAGCTGATCTGATGTCAACTTGTAAGTGTTGTGAATAATGCAGGAAGTCTTAGATACCAAATCATTCCATGTTCCAGTTCTTAATTTCCCTGCAAAATGTGGCTGCTTTTGTCCATTAAAAAAAAATGGCACAGTGACATTTTATGACTCCCTTGCACTGGGAGTCACTCATCCTTTTTCTGAGAAGGTACAAAGAGAGGGGAGTCATCGGGCTTCACTAAGTGCCACAAGGTCAGTCCACAAGCACAAACCAAGGACACAGAAATGTCTAAGATCATTCAGAACTGAGTGAAATGTACGTCAAGCTGTGTTCCATGGTCAACGTATTTGACTGGTCATTCATTTAATAGAAAACGTGTTACATTTTCTACCCTTCATATTCTCTATGAGCATGGCTTAGCACGAGGAACAATATCACCTTTACAGCATTACATATGGAAGTCGTACAGGCTAGAGGGTATTTGTTGTCAAATGATCTAGCATCAATTACAAAGGCATATAGAACATGGATTGAACAAGAAATTTAAATATGAAAACTATTAGGTAATGGCATCGTTTTCCAAGTTAATGAGATAATTTTGGGAAATAAATGTGGTTTCTGAGGATTCTCAAGCAACAGCAAGTGTCTTTAAAGCAATGTTTCAGCATAACTCAAGCATCAGGAATTCCCTTCAGCCTGTGATAGGCATGGCACTGCACTGCGCTCTGCCATTACATCTGCTCCTTAGGCTCTGTGCTCATCACCAGCCTCCAAGCACCGGTCAGTGTGGACATAGGAATTATGTGCCTAACAACTGCCAGAATCTGTTTTTAGCTACCTGCATAATTTGTGTTTTCAGTCATAGTACTGGAATACTTAGGCTGGAGAAAACAAAAAGAAGTAGACTAAAAAGTGTGGTTATTTCTTCTTTCCTATTAACCTGCTTTTTCTGGTGTGATTTTTTTCTGCTGTTGTTTGGTTTCTGTTGTGGGGTTTTTGTTGTTGCTTTAAAAACAAAACAAACAAACAAACAAAAAAACCCCAACTATTCCTGAGTTAAGAGTTTAATAATAAGAGTACTGTTTAAAAGAAGTAGTTAAAAATGGAAGTCCAATTTTTATACATGCTTTACATGAGCGACTGAGTCCTGAACTAATGTTTTTTCAACACAACAACTTGTCATGTTCTCTATATCTTTGCTTACAAGATCTTCTGTTTTGTTTTTTTTTTCTGAAATATCCTGTTACTAGCAAAAGTTACTGACCAGATTACTTGGAAGAAATGTATTCTGTGTACATTTCCCCCACAAAATGGAATATGTATGTTTTGTTTGTTTGGAGATGTGCACCAAACTCTCCTTGAATAGGTCATTTTCTGCAGATAAATACTGTGAAATGCATCTGTCTGGGTGCTCTAGTGCTGGTGAGTGAACCCAGGGTTCCTCCACAGCTAGGTGGGATGGACGCCAGTCCCTACACTTTTTTAGGACAGGGACAATAATGGGGTATGTTTCAGAAGTGCTAGGGAACCAAGCAGTTTGAGTTATAGCTGTCAGCTATGGAGTTACGTATTAAGTGCTGCTACATTCCCCACAAAGCTTTCCCATAACGTGTTAACACAGCATTTCTAAAAATAATAAACATTTGATAGATATTTATTATCAAAATCTTTTGGCATAAACCTCTTAATTTTCTTTTTATATTAGTGTCCTGCCAAATCTTTTTCTTTTCCTCTCTTTACTTTCTGTAGACTTTAGAAGTATTGCCTGGGGGCTTTCCAAGGGAAACAGACTTTTTTTATTTAATATAAAATACCAGCAAATAGAGTAAATTTTGGCATCAAATTAAAAGACAATAAATCAATTTTTTTCCTACTAAATTAATTATCATCAAAGGTTTCATTAACAGCAGATTTCTTATCAGCAAAGTCAACAACAAAATTGGAAATTGGACAACTTTCTCCCATTATCATAGAAGAAAACATTTCATAGCCCTTTTTTTCTCACTTTGTCCATTTTAGAAGACTGACTACAGCATGCAGGGTGAAATTTGAGTCTTCGAATCTCTTCTTTCCTTCTTTGTTTTAACCAGAGTTGGAAAATGTGATATCAAAATACAATCTGAATACTAATCTGATTCTTTTTAAAAAGCAGTTTCTGTGCCTCATTAATAGAGAAACTCTGAGTTTAGTACAGCGTGTCAGGTCTGAATTTGTAGCAGAGCTGTATTTTGCTAGCACTGCTGTGTGTAAGCAGAGAAACTTCTACTAAATTGATGGAAGAGACAACAATGATGGTTTATTTTCCTGATTTTAATGGAAAAGATCTTTTAACATTTTATGTGAGATGTGGGAATCAACAACTCTTGAAGATAGCAGAGTGTAGGTAATATAGAAGGCTACAACATGGACAGAGTAAGATTTTCCCCCTGTCCTGATATCTTTCACAACATGAACCTGGTGCAGATTTGGAGTGCTATCTCCAGTGATGTGTTGGTTTTTTTTTTGTCTTGTTTTGGGAGGAAAGGGATTCAGGAGTGGTAGTAAGGAGAGAAGTTTTCTTTACAGAGGGGGTCAGCACTAGTGTGAGTTCCTTGCTAAGCTTCAGATAGTGGCTTTGGATGGGGGTAATTGTGGGATTTTGCTGACTCACAGGGTTTCAGTTCCTTCTTGGAGATGCCATGATAATATTTGTTCCACAGCTCAGGGTGCTCAGGCAGTGGGTTGGGATGGAACTGCACCTTATTCATTGCACAGGGACTGCTCTGCGAGGTTTGTGGGCTATAATTATGCCTAGTAATTTAAGAATCCATTACCTTCTGCAGATGGAGATACAGCTTAATCAAATACAGTGGTAAATCAGCCTTTATTAGGCACATTCTGTAGGCTATTATGTAGGTGTTAATGTTTAAAATGCTTCTGTATTAAAATTCTTCCCAGGTGAATAGGCATGGGTTTAACTTGTAAAATTGCAATGACCATCAAATTTTGTTGCCTTTTCTTTCTTTTAGGAAATTATATTGTGAACAGAGACGCTTGGTACTTGTAATCCAAGGTTATGTTTTCCGTGTACTGCGGTCACTCTGTAAACCAGATGGCTACTCTTGGAAGTCAGTAGCTGCAGACTAATTTGGCTAATAACTAACAAAAAACATGTAGAAGCTGAAAATCTGCAGCAGCTTCTATTTCTATGAAGATAGCAGTTTCCAGATTTGTGCCTAATTACTTCAAGTAATGGGATGCAACCTCTTAGATCCCTTTGTAGATATGGTCATGCTAGTTTGTGCTCCCTTTCTGTTATCTAAGTGCTGAGCCATGGCTTGGAAACCTCTGTATTAACATTATAATTCTATTTTGGATTTAAAACAGAAATGATTCATGGGATTTTCCTTCATTGCTATTAACTGTACAGCAAACAGCAGTTTGCCTTTAGCCAGATTGCACTTGCAAGGTAGTGCAATGTCCACAGGAGCACATGTTTTGGTCTGTGCAAAAGAGGCAGATCTGCAATGGAGCGGTAGCTCTACAGCCTAGCAGTAAAGGTACAATTGCACAATTTGTATTTATGGACTACTGCTTTAAACATACTGATAGCTTGCCTGTAATTATCATCACCAGCGTAGTTTTTCAAGGCCTTCTAATGCAAAAGTAAGAGTTTCAACACCATCAAAGGCTGAGAGGCAGTATAGGGATCTCAGACATTGGGCAGGGCTCTGTCATGCCAACTGCTCTTGTGTTAGCAGTATGTTCCTAGTCCATAAGCCAATTGCCCATTAATGAAATCAGCTTTTTGTTTTAAACTACCCAGTCTTGGGGAACCATAGAGATGCAACCAGGTCTGCTTCTACGCTGTATTTTGATTGATAAAAGTTAGTACTTAGGGTTGTTTTTCTATAAGACTATTTTTTAAGCTACTTGAATAAGCAATATTTATTTGTTAATGGTATATCTTGGGCACGTGTTTATATGTTAAATAATATTTACTTGGTGAAAGTCACGCTGTGCTAGTGAAAAGCACAAAATATAAAAAATATGGCAACAGTACTAGTTCTGTGAAATTTAACAGTGATATCAAGTAGGTATTTTGTTTCAGAAGAACTTGAATGTTCACTCTATTACTGCTGTATAATAAATGTTTGGGAACAATAAACCACCTGGTCCTGGCTTCTGGGAAAAATCAGAAGCAGCACTGCTGTTGCTGCTGCCCCTGAGAAAGGGATGCCTACAGTTCTGAGTGAAGCTGGGACTTCTCTGCTCTAGTTGAGGTGGTCACTATCTGAGTAGCAGCTGAGGCAATGCAGGGCCCAGTGCAGTTTTGTCTTGGCACAGGGCTCTTGGGCAGTGAAATGAGTCAAGGATGGGTGTGACAACACGCCTTCACAAATGAACAAATGGTATTCACAAATGAACACCTTCATTTGTAAGTTCTACCAGAGCTATAGATCCTTACAAATTATTCAAACTTTGAAGACAGGGTCATGCCTGTTTGCATGAGTAATATCAGCCTGCATTTACTGCAGACTTCTGTGTTTAGTAACACAAAATAATATTTAATGTGCCCTGTCAGCCTTTGGGACAATGGACAGGACCGAGATATTTCTAGTTCACTGGATGCGAAAGACATGCAGTTACAAATGGCAGCCCACAGTTGCTGTAATTAATTTGATAACACCCAGAGGGTTAAAAAAAAAAAAAAAAGAAAAGTGGAATGAAGAATAACAGCAGGTTTGAGAGTTGCATTTAATTTTCATATGATATATTTTAAATTATGAGTGCAGTATGAGCAGGATTTCTTCTCAGAATAACTTCTGAGGCTAGTCATTAATGCTGTTAAATTTATCTATTAAACACTGACTGCCATGTAGATGTATGGTGATCGTGAGTTTGACTTTGAATTTTGAGGAAATAAAAGAAATAGAAATAATACCAGCTGCCTTTTTGTTTCAAAGAATTAAAAAGAACAGAAAAAGCAAGCATCCAATGGTGCTGGTAGTTACTTGCTTTCTAGGCCAGAAGCAGCATCTCATTTTCATTTATATGTCCCTCACTGGGATAATGTTTTCAAGCTTCCTCATATAAAATGTTTTGCAATGTTTTCTCAGTTAAAAAGTACCGCTACTGAGATTCTTGTGTAAAAATTAGAGCTTTTACCATCCATAATCTGATACCCTGCTAGAGTTTGCCCAGCAAATGGAGAAGCAGTGCATTTGATGTTGCAACTTGAAAGGTTGATGGTGATGTGGTCCAGGTGTTCTGAGTTAGTGATACATGCAGTAAGGTACAGAACCTATACAGTTAGCTCATAAATATTTCACTCCTGACTTTCCTTAAATAAAGGGAAAGGACTGCTTTAGTCAAATCTTTGTTTCCTTTTTTTAATGCTAGTATTATCACTGATAATCCAAATACAAATGGCAAGTATTTCTTACATGTTTACATTTGCAAGTGAATCAGTGATTTTGTGTAATAAATAGCTTAGTCCTGAAACAAATACTGGAATTAGGCTTGATAGTATCTTTGTTTTGTATAGTTATTAAAATTACCAACCTTTGAATTGCTTAAAAGGTTTTTTCAGTAGCAGTAAATGGCCTGTATGAATGTCCTGAGTTGTCCTGAATGAATGAAATGTTTACTGATCTGCAAGACACGGGCACCAGCTGACAATGGAATTTTGATGAAAGAGTGTCAAGCAAGGAGGCCATGGATATCACAAAATGCATATAGTGGAATGGAATTTAGTTCTTTTTGACAAGAAAATGAAGGGTTTAAGCCTAAGTCTCCTAATAGAGAAAAGTAATAATAATAACAGTTGTAACAACAACAACAGCAATAATACTAATAGTAATGCAAAATCACTCGAGTCACAGTCATCACATCTGTAAAGCAAACTATTTTTATCAGCCTCAAGCCTCTAAATTAAAAACACATTTGATGGACAGTGCTGATTTTTTTTAGAAGTGTAATAACAGAAGAGCACTCAATTAAAGTATTACTGAAATTTGAATGGCCCATCAAGTGGCTTACAGATCATATCTGGTGCATGGGATATTGTATGCAGTCCATTTTCTGTTCTGTATAGGCCCATGTTCAGGTGCCCACAAGTTCCTACCATTTCAGAGTGGAACAGTCTTGTCATTGATTGATTCCATGTATGTGCTGCAGAAGTATGCCAAAATTCACATCCAGATCATAAAGCAGAAAAGTGTGTATTCCCTGAAAGTGGTAGAGCACTTGAAAGACATGGTAAGTCTCTTCCTTTTAATCAGCGAGTTCAATCCCAGACTCTGAGGTAGTGAACCAATCCTTTGTAGATACTTACAGTAATTTACAGGCATAGAAAAAATGATTACTTTTTTTCTGTTGGGTTTCTTATGAAATAATAATAAAAAGATATATTTAATTTACTTTGTTTCATGTGGAATTTAACATGTAGTATCAACAAAAAGAAGATAAGAGTTTTTGCAGTTACCTGCAAGCATTTGCAGCAGGACATAGCTACAGTTAGTGTTAGGCTTTTCATTTTAAAAATTCTATGCGTTTAGAAAATTTATTTAAATACATACATTAAGTTAAATAAAAGAAGCAAATGGAGATAAACTTTCACAGAGGAGGGATAGGCAGCCCATTCCCCATACTCACAGCCCCCTGATAATGTCCATAGCAAAGCCTGTTTAATCAGAATGGATCAGGTTAATCTACTGGGATTTGTTCCCTTTCCCACCTTCATAAGTCTTTCCAGTTCTATCTACCCTCATTTCACTGAGCAAATAGTATGAATAGAAATAATCTGTATCCACTGCAAGATCACCATGAAGAAGAATTTAAAGTAGTGATTTATGAGTGAACAAGAATGTGAAGTATAACATTGCAGTATTAAGTGCTGACATGATGTCACTGGAACATTGGAAATAATAGTGAGGAAAAAAAAGAAAAAAATGCCAGTCCACAATTCATTCTCACCAGATCTTAGAACTTCTCTTGGTGTTGTCACCTTAGGAGAAGCCATAGCCACTTCTTTTCTTGATTTGAAAAAGCTCCCTCTCACCCAGTGAAGGATCACAGTCAGCCTGTGTAGGTCCCCTTTATGGGGCCGCTGCAAAGAGAGAAAAAAAAAATCTGCAGTGCCTTGTAAGCCAACTCTGGCAGTGCGACTTCAAATCAGTAAGTACTGTAAATGACAGAATTCCCTCTAGTAATCTGCATCCAATCCTGTCTGTGTGAGGTGATTCCTAGCTGCTTTGACTTGTTTTATTTGTAAGAATTCAGTGGGTTTGTCATTTTTTTCCCCATTTGAATTATTATTTATTGCACTTCTATTAGTCTCTACTGCCTATAAAAGCTTGATCAAAGGTCTAAAGATTTTACACATAAGATTTAAATATCCTCCAACTTCCATACTGGCATAGGATCATGGCATAGGCTTGTAGTAGGATCTTCTGTATTTTGTAAATCGTATCTCCCATGTGCTTCGGTGTTATGTTGTCGGTACTGTGGAATTGTTGGTTCTTTATAGCTTTCAACCATCCTCATATATTTGCAGGATTTAGCACTAAACAAATTCAATACAACAACCTTTTTATTTTTTTTTTCTCCTCAGACCTCTAATTATTCCTTCCTTGAGGTAAAGCTCATATAGAGCAAGCAGCATTAAGGTGTTTCTGAAAGCTCTGATTTTGTCATCATCCTTAGGAATGTTATGAGTGTGTGTTTTTATAACAACAATGAAAAAAGGCTGAATATGTGTCATTTCTACTTTCATACTTCATGAAAAATCTTTTTATATGGTACTGCTATAGTCCCAAAGAAAGCCATTACCTACTCTCTCTAAAACTATTCTATTAGCAGTCTTTTCTCTATGGCATAATGTTTGTTGGAGGGGAGATAAGAAAGAGAAAAGGCTTTTTTAAAAAAGACTGTTTACTGTGATGGAAAAACAAAGCAGTAAAACAGAACACATAAAAAATGAAAATTGCTATATCATTTAATGAATATTTTGTAAAAATAATTTTCTCATTCTACAAATTCATGATAGGAGCTCCGCTGGTTGCTTGTACATGATTTATCATGTCAGGTTATATTGCAGCAAGCAGACTATATACCCTTTGACCTTGAAGACTCCTACAATACTGCTATAAATTTTGGTTTCTTAAAGGCAAGGAGTGAAAATGCCCTTTCATTTAGTCAGTTACCAAGCTTAAATACCTAGCAAAATGAGATTTAGTTCTCTTTATTCTGCTTTGTGTTAGTAGATGATATTTTGTCATTCTGAAACTATGTGGAAAAATACTTGGAATTTTTTGCATCTCTGCCTTGATGTGTGTGTCCACAGATAAACATTATTTTCAACACAAATATGTGAACCATGTTAACAGAGTGTTTCCCTGCCAGTGTTTGCTGGGCTGTGAAACTATGAAGCTGTCAGTGCCGTTTCTTTCAGAACCTGATTTTGACTGTTCCAGCATCAGCTATTCCTATGTGATGAAAACCTAGAAAGGTACCTTATGAAACAAAGAATCCTTAGTTCTGACAGATGTGTCCAGCATACACATTACATTTGCAGACCGGCACATCAGGCACCAGTTTCCCTCGTCCTTTACTCTAACCAGGAGCTGGGATCAGCATGCTCCAGCAGCTGCAGTGGGCTCACATGGGCTCCCTGGCCCATGGCAAAATCCCTGCCTGGTTGAATGAAACTGCTGTCCTGCACTCTCAAGCATTCCTTCTGCAGGGGATGGTGCTTTCCCTCTGTCAAGCTGCTGGTATTCTTACTTTTGAAACCTCTATTGCCCATCAAAGCCTATCAGCGGATCTCAAAAATCTCAGTGCTGGGAGAAGGGGACAGGTTGTCTCCAAAATAAGAAAAGCTAATAACAACCTTTATGAAAGTCCTTTGTGTTAGTAAATTTGTGGGGTAGTTGAAACGTGCCGAGTAGGCAGCTCATACTTTTTCAATATAGAGAAGTGTATTTTTGTCTCTAAAACCTTCAAAGTCATAGTTGGCAAAGTTAAAAATAAAATAAACCTGTTGAGCAAGCATCTGTTTTACAAATGCTGTGTTAAATCAGTAGTTTAGCATCATCCCTCTTTAATCTGATTCTTAAATTCCTCCATAAGTTAAGATTCTTACGTACTTCCATTCAGTTAAGCTTGGTCTACTCTCAGCCTGCTTAATCATAGGGAGCTTAGGTTAATGCACACCTCATTGACTGATGAGCCAAAATTTCCTGGCTACTTTATTTTGTGTGATGAACATATTCAACGGTCTCTCTGACTAAGAACAAAAAATAATTAAATTATACACAACTCTAAAGAGACCCAAGAGTTGCCCAGGAGCAACCAGTGAGACTTCAGCTAGAGGAGCACCGACTGACTCATGGGGATCCAATGCTGAGATAGCAGTGGGCACGCTTGTGTAATGAGAGTTCTTACATCATTTTGTAAATCAATGTCCCTTTTTTGGCAAAAACACGAAGAGACTTGCTACAGTTATGAAGGCAATGATAACTAGTTCTGCAGTTCAGCTGGTTTTCTCAATACTGTATTGGAGGCACCTTCTGTAAACATGGATTTTGTATTTACTAGGGCCTTGTATTTTATTAATAATATCTTAAAAAATCCATGTCTCTGTAGTGTCAGTATCAAAAGGGTTATAAAATTAAAAAAATATGTATTTGGAATTATACTTTCTGGTTACGGGAATTATGAAGAAATTTACTCTAAAATTAAAAACGGCAAAGTTCAAACCTCATGATAATTATTTTGAAGTTATAAACAGTGAAGATGCAAAAAACTTTTAAAAATAGTATGTATATTAAGCATATTAATGCTATGTGTAAAGCTTTCTTATTATTTAAAAAAAAAAAAAAGAAATCCCAAACCAGGAATTATTGAAATAAACAAAAATCTGAAGTGTTTATAATCACCTCAGGTGAGAGACCTGAGACATCCGTAGTTCTAAGACAACCTCAGATGTGACTTTTTTTTATGCATTTAAGCATTCATTCAGTGCACCGTAAGACTGGTAAGCAGTTCCAATTTGAGAAATAGTAATGGGAATCCAGTGAAATACATCATTGATTAAGATACAGACTCTGCTTATTATTCCTTCTCCAGTTCATTGAATTTTAAATTATCTCCTCTATGCTGTTGTACCCTGAAATAGGGAGCAGAAAGTACCTTTCCCTTGCTCCCCTGTGGCCAAGGAGCGGTGTTCCAAAGCTAGCAGATGTGATTTTCAAACCTCACAGGGAAATTGAATTCAGGCTCTTCTTTAACAAGTGTTCTGCTGCATATGCAAGAGGACAGTTTTGCTATCAGCAGCAACAACTTCACAACTGTTATAAAGTAATTCCCATCTACTGCAGTGGAGGGCAAGGAGTAGTAGAAGGTTTATGGGTTGCAGACTAGGAGCCATTCCTTCCTGTAGCCCTCACAAGGCAGCACTGCCAACAACTCCAAGCAAGCAGCTTTGCCTCTGAGCTGGCAGAACCACACAGTTCTGTTAGACCTGAGTAGTCCACATTGCTAGAGAAGGCTCACACATCACTTGCGCTTCATCCACAGGCATCACTGTCAGGTTGGTTTTTTTTGTAAGTAATAGGATAAAATATATGTAACATTGTAATAGCTACAGAGCATTATAAATAGGTTCATTTAACAGAGACTCTTGTTTACCAAAGCCTGCAGTAAAACAAAAAGTAAGACTTATCTGTCAGTGCTGTAAATGGCAACTAAAAAGACCTTTACAAATGTAATGGAGTTAGGGAGCTCTCCCGGTTTCTAATTTACTTCAGTAATTCATTAGCATACACTTTAACCTTAATCACTGGTCCCTGCAGGGTTCATAAGCTGTGCCAAAACAGGCAAAATAAATTTTCTACAAATAACTTCCCTGTTTTTTCCTGATTCAGGAGCACCAGAAGGTAGCACAGCTTTGGTGATTTGATCTCGATACATAAGATTTCAGCACTCGTTTCAGCCGACATTCTTCTGTATTGAATTTTCTTTTTTAGGCTGCTAAATATTGGGCGTGACTTACAGGAGGATATGATTCATTTTGATGGAACAGATTCTAGGTATCTGTATTGGTGCTTATTAATTACTTTAGCAGAAGTGTTTTGTTCCTTCAGTTCCTCTTGAGGATTAAATACCACATAACATATGTTAGATTTTGGCAATCTTATGTTTACAGAAGTTTAAAAAATATTTTGAGCAGTTGTGCATGAAATTATTTAATATCCCTCATGAGAAGAAATGCTAACAATGTTAAGCCCAAATACAACTGCTTTCTATGAACACTCTTTCCATTTCTCATGAGAAGGAGCTGAATGGAATATGAAATTTCCATACTCAGAGCTCAGAAAAATTAAGCCCACAGTGATACCTGAGGTCACATACGAAGAGAGATAAGTTTAATATTGAGAGCAGCTAAAAACAATGCCTGTCAGCCTGGTTACAATCCCTAGTTGGGAAAACAAGTGAATTTGTTTCAGAAGGCTATGTGAAATATTTGGGAGTCAGTCTGTAGGACAGGTGCACTGAGAATGAAGCAAGGTATTTTCTTAAATGCTGTTCCACGAGACCTGCTCTCTGTAACGCCGTGTTGTTGTGGAGATGGCTGTCCAAAGCTAATGCACAAGTGGACCCATTGTGGCCGGTGCAAACAAGGAGTGGTGCAGCTCCCCGCCCCAGCAACAGGGGGCGCTGTTAGGGGGGCGATGCTCTCCTGCACCTTGCCCTGCCCAACAGCGGCCTACTGTAGCCTTCCCCTTAAAGGCTCAAAGCTGCTTTTCTGTCTCCGCTTACTCATATGTTCACTGACATTGGCTGTTCCCATCACCTCCAGCACTGATGTTTTCCCCTCCCATCATCTCTGAATAATTTGGAAAGTTCAAATAAGCAGACGATTAATTTGCATCCTCCCTGTTCCCAGCAGTTCACACATGCTTCATTGCTGTGGCTTCGGTGCCACGCTTTCAGCTGCAGAACCCTGAGTCAGTCTGCAGTTTGCCCCTGCTCACCAGTTTCCGCCTCCCAAAACAAGCGAGTACCAGCCATTTTTTGAGCCTACCTTTTCCTGCATTTCTCTTATTTCCTGAAATCATTTCATTAGGAAGATAGTAATCATTTCTGAATGTTATTTTCAGTTTTATGTAGAACTGAAGAAGGACCTTGCTTCTAATTGCCAGCCAAGGTTCATGAAGGCCCAGTGGTTAATATTTTAAGGGTGGCATCTTTGCACTTGCTGTGACATTCATTGCCTTTTTCTTCATCTGCATCATTAAATTGCTGTATATAGAGATGATTCAAAGCACAGGCAGAGTAAACATCCATATATTTTACCTATAGAGCTGTGCAAGACCACTTGTTGGGGATTCAGATGGGAGTTCTAGACAAAGAGCTTCATCATGGAAGGAGGAGGATCTTAGCTGTTCTTGGCGGGGGAGATGAATGTTAGAGCTGAATGTTGTCCATATGGCTTAAAACTTTAATGACTCTATAGTTGTCTGCATCTGATGCAATTAAAGCTGTGTCATTATGGAGTCAGGCACCATGTTTCACTGAAACCTAACCAAATACCTCAATACTGAACCCACTGACACATATACATGCTTCTCATCTGGGAAGAGGATTTTTAGAAAGTGTTTAACACAGGGAAGTTGCTGAACTGTGTTTCTGGAAATCACCAGTGATAACCATAATACATTTATCACCTATTCTAAGCTGCTAGTGTTGCCTATGTGATCTTAATAAAAAGGATCACAGGAGAAGGACTTCATGTAGGATGGAAATGGGCTTTTTAATGTAAATCCTTCTCTGTAAAGAAGTAGCTTTGCTCAGTAGATATGATACAAGGCAAGACTGTATTGATCAGTCAGGTAGGTTCCTCTCTTCCCATATTCTGATGGTACATCTAATTCACATTGCATCTCTTTGTAGTATTTTTGTTGCAGGAGCTGCAGTATCAGATCTTAGCAAATGTCTGAGTATGAAAGCTTTAATTGAAATCTTTTTTAGGTTATATTCTGTCGTGCTTCTTCATAGTTATGGTGCTGCTGGTTGTACTGTTGTCTTATAAGAAAATTTCATTTCTGCTCCTAGGTGAATCAGTTTAAGATTTCAAAAACCTATCTGAATATTCTAAGAAGATTCTTTAAAATAATTAAGGGTGGAAAATCAGAGTTGCAGAAAACTGGCAGTATTTGAGTGGACTTCTCTATAGCTTCTGACATTGAATACCTAGGAATTGAAGATCTGCTGTAGATTTTCTGTGGTCATTTTCCAAAATTGCTTCAGACAATTTTTATCTATTGCTTATTGATGTGACATAATGCAAAAGAGTTGCAAGGATTTCTTTTTTTTTATTTTGAATTGCTGGCAAACTGGCTTTTGTATTTGTCTTCTGTAAAATCTAAAATCTAATCTTCTAGAGCTATTTATTAATATTTTTTTTTTTGTCTGATTAGTCTCTTATTTTTTACATGGGTGCTTCATTTCAGCTGTGCACACTTTCAACCAAATCTTTGGGAAAAAAAAAAGGAAAACGACGGAACCAAAACCAAAGTGTTGTTTAACTTTACATTAAGAGCATGTTAGCAGGAATTGAATGCAAGATGGTGATCATACTTATGTAGCAGAAATGCTAAGTCACAGCCTGAAGCAGTGATTGAGCACTTGGTTGGAAGGCAGGGCCAACCCAGGGGCTCAATGCATGCAGTGCACCTGAGTGACTGGAAGGGGTGAAGCCAGGATCCACCCCTTTCCAGACCTCACTTAAGGGTTGGCAGTGGAGACGAGTTCTCACTGGAGATCCCTGTGTACCTGAGGCCTTCTGAAGCTAACCAGCTTTTTTCCTTTGTTTCTGCATCTATTGCTGTTGCATTTGATCTTGTCCTCATTTGCTGCAGCCAAAGACTTTGCCATCCTGCTGTTGTTGCTGTACTTTCCATTATGCTACAGCGTTATAACTCACTATAATGCGAGATGTAATAGAATGAGTGATAAAGAAAACTTCAGATTTTCATCTTACTGCTACGTAATTAGTCAAAATGTTACTGAAATCAAAGACATGAGCTTGATACTCAAAAAGAAAATAGGTAACCAGATGCAATCATTTCAAATTATAGAAGTAGCATATGCAGAAGTTGCAGAACAAGACAGAAGATACTTTACTGCAAGCTATTATATGAGTGAAAGATAGTGACAGGGTTGCAACGGCTTTTGTGAGGCAGCTCAGTGCAGTGAGAATGTCCCCTTTGGTGCAGGCAGCTGCAGTGTCACACTGCACTTAGCAGCTTTCCCACATGGACCTGCTGTCAACAGGGAGTGTCCCTTTACTTTCTGTCCCTTTGGTGGTGTGGCTTATAAGACTCATACTAGTTTGTTGGAAACAGAAAAAAAACAGTTCTTCTCCATTTTTCAATGAGGCTGTTTTAGCTGTTTTGAATAAATATTGTCCTTTCTCTATAAATGTAAAAAGAGTTTCTTTGTTTTGACTTCAATTTTCCTTTTTCTTTCTTTCTTTTCTTTTCTTTTTTAATGATGTAGTTAAGAGTGTTGGATTTCCTGCATAAAAGTTCGGATGAGGTTATTTTCCAGTTTAGGAGGTTTTGGCTTTTGTTCTTTGGCCTTCAGGAGGAAAATAATTTGTAGACAAACATGTGCACCTGGTTCTAAAACAATAGGCATTAATACATTTCTAAAGAGGATGGAATGGAACCCTCATACACTAGGTTTCCAGGAAAGCAGTCGGCCATGACTTATTCTATGCCAACTAATAATTGTTTTGTTTTGATGTTTTTACCTAGGATCATTGCTGAACGATTTCCCATTTCTTTTCTTATTTTGCAGTGAGTTTAATTAGAAAAATAACACTTACATAGTTTTGCAAATTTTAATATGTTAATAAAAGCAATAATTAAAGACAATCATTAATGAATAAAATCACTTTCTCCTAAATTATGGTTAGTTTTATTTTGGGGAAAAAAAATGGTTAAACAAAGTTCTTTGTTTATTCTACTACAAAGATCAAAGTCAGAATGGATGTAACTGAGATACAAGTATAGTTGTATCTATAGCTGTATAGATATCCATATATATCGTATATATGTAGATGTAGTTGTATCTAGTGATTGGTATCACTATGCCATTCTCAGAAAAATCAGAGGCACCATACATGTAAACACTGCACGCGTGTTACCACAGTCTGGCCACAATAGTTTCTCCAGTTGTAGTTTCATTCTTATGCATTAAAATAAAATTCAAAATGAATGTAGTCAGAACATACAAATTATTTTAGGTATTCTGGATATGACGTCTAATACTAATGCACCAAAATTTTGAATGTAGATTTCATTTGCTTTCTGCATGTGTTTTTCCATCATATCTAATGGACTCCAGTTGAAGTCTTACTCAAAAGTTGAATGATGCTAAAACTCTACCTTGGTATTATTTAGGATATTTGCTTATGTTCCTGTTTCTCCTTTTCCTTGAGATATAAAATAATTATTCTCAAAACATAATCAGAGAAGAGTGAAAGAAAATCCACAAAAAGGTATTAAAACACCATGAGAGACATCTGATGAGTGGGTGGGTTTTCTTCAGAGTCCATCTGTAAAACATTTTAAAAGATGACATCCCACAAATATTTGTAAGAGTAAAGGATTGCATCTGAGATGTTCAGAGAATATAGCTAAAGGAATTGTGACAATTTAAACCAAGTAGGATGTGCTTCTAAGAACTGTGAATTCGAAACTCAAAAGATCTGTAAGAAAGTATTATCACCTTGAGCAACATAAGTGAATAAAAAAAAGGAAGAAGTGAAATTAATTCCCTGATCCGATAAAGCATTTGAACTCACATTTCACTGAAGTTGATAAAACTACTATAACGGAGTGGTAGAAAGTAAAAAGATGCCTGGATTCTAAGCAGATCCTAATGTTCTAAATGAAATGCTTTCTTGTATTTGAATAGACTTAAACTCCATGTGATCAAGCTCCATGTAACTCCATGAGGTATCCTTTTTCATTGTATTTTATCACAATTAATTTATGAAATTACTCACCAAGTTAGTAATAGTCATTTCAAAAAATATATCACTATAACATTTCCTGTATTTTCTTCAAAGATGAAACTATAGTAAATGGAGATTTTGCTGACCGTATGTTGATACAGTTAAACATGCGATCTTTGAAGAGATTATTTGCTGACTCTCAGAGACTCTTTGCAGACATATACTATGTATGTTAGAAGGCTTCTTTCTGAGTACCAGTCATGTTCCAATAGGAAAAAGAAAAAAAAAAAGAAAAAAAAAAAGGCTGTTTAAGGGTCCTCAGGGAATAGTCAAATGTCTCTGAAAGCTGACAATGTATTCCCAAATTATTACCAATAGTAGACTTTCTGCTATTCCTGGGAAGTGAAGCATAACTACTCTTGTTCTGTTTGCCAGAACTGTATAGTCTCATGTGGCAATGCATTTAGGATCTGCTGCTGAAATTAGTTTTTAAGAGGGACTGAATTGCTTTCTTCCTACTTTCCAAGAAGCAGCCAGAAATGCTTTAGTAGAACTCAGTCCAGGTTTCAGTCACTTGCTGGAATCAACATGCTGAAATCTGCCCCCTGTGAAACAAGACTAGATACTTTAAGGAAGAGGACTAAGGGATTTTTAATGAGGGATCAAGAAGCCTCAGTGGAGAAGAACGGATGTATGAACATCAGGGAGGAGTATGGCATGAGAGACCCCAGACAGAAGTGTAAAGAGAAGAGGGAGGAGAATGGAATGTACATTCTAGGACTTGTAGCAGTTGAGAACAAGGAAGACAAACTGCAATAAAAACTTGAAAGAGACATGCCAGTGGGAGAGATCAGAGCAGAAGGGTAGAAGTCAGGGTTGAAATGTGTTTTGATTAAATTGAGGGCAGAACAGGATAGTCAAAGAGGGGAAACAAATTTCAGGACAAGGAAATTGATCCAGCAAGTGTGAGTTTAATTTTGCTGGGTAGCGGGTGAACCAAATAATGCATGAAGACTTGGTTGTGGGTTGAATTGATGCTGATGGCGCACGTACTTAGTAGTGTTGAGTTACAGAGGGAGATATTTGAATATGTGTGTCAGCATGAGGGGAATTGACTTTGACTGTGGAGGACAAAGTGACTGAGAATTGATTTTTATTCTGGGCGGAAATTGATCGAGAGAGAGAATATAAGTTAGCTTTGTGTGCAAGGGAAGTTTCACTGATAATAAAGACAGAAAAAAACAGACTATGAATTTGGTCCTGGCATGATTTTAAACATGGTATTTGTAGTAGTTAACAAATGTACTATATGATGGCAGTGATAACCTCCAGTCAGAAAATCAGTACGTGAATCAAACAGTACTTGTTTTTAGAAAGCAGCATTTACAAAAAATTCAGCATAGAGAGAAATTCCAATGTAGGCTTCTGTAATCTCAATTCCTTTGTGCACTTCCTGATTTCTTAACATGCAGTAAAGTACTTAGCAATGCACTCTGATTTTCAAGACAAGTGCACTGAATCTCTACTGTTCATACCATGTTTTCTAGCTAATATTTGCAGAGCTTGCCCACATCAACTATTTCTTTTTTTTTTTGAACAAGTTCTGTGCATAGTAAGACTACTTGTATTTTTAGAAGCACTTTTACATACAGGTCTCATTGGAGGATATTGCTTATTCATAAGTCTAATAAATCCCGCTTTTATTTTTTTATTCTTTCTTTGTTGTTGCTGTTGTAAGGAACTAAAATCTCCCTACAATCAGAGCATGTTTTCATGATTCCTGCCACTGTACCTTTAGTCTTAGTTCTCGTTTTTTCCTTAGGCTTGTTGCTGGTTCTGGAGACTTTAAGCTGGGAGTTATCTTTATCGTTCCTAAGGTGAATTCTCTTACTCTGTTCTAACACAGCTCATGGGAACCACTTCTGCCAGTTTCACATATGGAGACACAGATTTGTTGAGTCCAAATTTTCTGGGTTTAATTTATTTTTACACCATTTGAAAGTTGATAAGCTAACTTATTTAACATTTCTGTTGGCATTCTCAGCAAAATGGAATTTTGTCAAGGTGGAAAAACTCAAACAGAAAAAAAATAACAATTTAAGCAAGTTTACTTCACTGCCAACCATTGTGTTGGCTTATATTTGACAACCTTCGGCAGCACTCGGCACAGACCTTTCTTTCCTGCCATTAGAAATTATTTTAATGTTTGAAACTTGTTATGTCCACCTTGCCTGAAGGTGAAGAGAAGGATGTTGAAAACTATGGGCCTAATCAGCCTAACCTTGGGTCAGAAGATTAGAGAAAGATTGCGTAGAAAACACTGACGCTTTCAGCTACATGACTGGTGACTGGGGCAAGCCAGCAGGTGTTGAACAGGAGTAAATCATGTTTGGCCAGCCTGGTTATTTTCTGTGCTAAAAAAGCCACCTCTCTGAACTGCTGCCATAAACTGTAAAATATTAATAGTCTTTCCTTTTTTATTATGTATTTATTTTTTTTTTCCTTACATGATTATCTGTACTTTTTTAAACACCACTGAAAACAAATGTTTAATAATTTTTATCAGTGGGCTTTATGCTGCACTTTTTTATTATATTCTTATTGTATTTTTATCTAAGTCATTATTTTGTTTTGAGATCCTTAATCAATCTCAAAACTTTGACAAGTAATATCAAATTCATTTTTTTTGATTTAGTTTGATATTCATCAAACTAAATATCTACTAATGATGTTTTTGAAAGTTTAGCTAACTAGTAAAGCAACCTTTCATTTATTTGTGGAAAAATCTACACATAGATTTGTTTTTGGATGTATGAATAGCTCAAACTCTTCACTTGCTTAGCAACTGAGTGTGTGCACAAGGATGGGGAGTGTCACTAAACTGTCCTTGCCACTGAGTAGTGATGCAGGAAGATTCAGTACTCAGGAATTATGGAAAGTTAGAATTCTGCAAGAGTTCATGAAACAAATAAGAATTCATCTTAGGAACAAAAATTATTTATCCCCAATTTTTTTTTCAGAAAGCCAAAATCTGGCTAGAACCACAGGTGTTTTAAAAAGAGAAGAAGAAGAAAAAAAAAAAAAAAGGGAAATAGACAAAGTATTTTTTAAAAATTAATGATGAGTCATCAAGATAAATCGCACTGCTTCTTTGCAGGTGGCTCATAAATACTGTCATTGTTAGAAACGTTGCCATCCCTCTTCTCTGTTCCTTTCGGTAGTCCTGCTACTATTGTTTCTGGCTGTCAGGATTAGTTTGTTCTTAGGGAACTAGTTTGCAGTAAAATATGTTTTAAAGGATAATGACAGAAGTTGTAGTGAACTTCAGAATGTGTATGTATGTGTGCAATGTTTCAGACTCAAGCAAATCATTATTTTAGTCAGCACTGTACTAGTTTGTCATAACATTACACATCTTCTACTGTTGAGTTCAAGAGATAATAAAGATCTGAAATATTGCATGCCAGTTACAAGTTCAGCAGACTTAAGAGGAGTGTGTAAATAAGTCAGTTTTAAATAGAGGTAAAAACTGAACAAGTTATATTATTGAGAAAGGAAGTTGTTGTTTCCATATAGCTTTTCCTTCATTAGGTAATATATGGGATGTAATAAGATATACATAGTATGTAATAAATCACAAAAAAAATCACTATAATATTTTTTTTCCCAGATTTTAGAGGTCTGTGTGTTGCATTGTATCTTATAAACAATAGGTATTTAATTATTGGTGTGAGAAATAACTATTTATTGTCATCTTACCTCGAAACTAAATTAGGAGCCGCAGTCAAAAATATCTCTCCAGGATTTATATAGTTGTGTCTATATCCATGCTAAAGTGTTTTAACCTCTGCATGTATCCATTTAAAAGGGGTTTTATTTGTTGCTTGACGATTCTTAATAACACAATAGACCAGTCTTGTATCCCCCTTCCATCCATTAGTCAATATATCCACAACAACCAGCAATAACCCAGCAGCAAAAAGCATACTTAAGTTCTTTAAAATCTCCCACCTGAATTGCTGCAGCCAGGAAAAACAAATGGGCCTTAATCTGTGTGGTTATGTTTTTAAAATTTCTGAGCACCTGCAGGTTCAGCTAATGTTGGAAGTCAACACTTAACAATTTAGCCCACCGTATTAAAAATACTGTGTGAACTGATAAAGACTGGAGTTTGTGTCCCTGTCAGGGCCAGGGTTTTGCTAGGGATTCATCCTTGCTTTGGGGTTTTTCACACTGTTTTTTATGGCTGCTCATCCCATGCATTGCTCACTTGCATAGCTGGCCCTAGTAGCATCCAGCTGGCTTATGCTATCAAGGGTACATTGGCTCTGGAGTCAGGGGCAGCCATGTGAGCAGCTGTGAGCTGCTTTGGGATCTTCCCCAGAAGTGAGAGAGATCAATGGTTATGATTTTGCAGATGTAGTTTTGTAGTAAGCGTACTTAGGTCAAATTCAGTTCTTGTTTTCTTTTCCTGAGACTGGTTCATATTTTAAAGGCTGTCATCCTGAGGAGTGAAGACTGAACTTGGAAAAAAAGCTAGGCTGGTATTTTTCAAAGATGAGTGACTCTCTAGTCTTTTATTTCTCTGTGGATGGTAGCTATGATTTTGCATTTTTTGTGTCTGCTTCATAGAGGACTCTAGTCTCCACCGAAAAATAATTCAGTGAAAAACATGACTAGCAGAACTCAGTTCTTACGCCATTGTCACAAGTGCTGTCATTTTTACTGCAGCCTCCAGAGCTGTTGTGTTTCTCTCCTTCATCAGTCCTTCCTGGTCCAGAGCGTTCCCAGTCCTACCCATTTCCCTTACGCAGAAGAGCAAGGCTTGCTGAGGCAGTGCTTGTTTCTGGGCTCTTATGTGCCCAGTTGCCTGTCTTGTTCTGGTTGAAAACCTTCCTGTTCTGGAGGAATGTGGCTTCCTTTCCATCTCCATTTCATGACAGCTCTAAAGCAATTATTCTCTCTGAAACACTTCATATTTTGTTAAAATTGGCCAGTGGCTTCAACTTTATCAGGGTCTGGAGAAGGCGAAGGGACAGTCAAATGGAAATCACCATGAGGTCCTTGTGAAAACAGGCTAACAGGTTAGAACATTTGTGAGTACTGATGTAGAGTGAGAAAGATTGAACTTCAGATAAGAAGATCGTGTGATGTCTGAGCAGAGCAGCCTCAGACTGTAGAGGTGAGTACAGGAGTGCCTCACATTTTGTAAGAGTTATATTCACTTTTAAAAGATGTACTCTGTTGAAATCAAGTCCCGATGCCGGAATGCAGTGCTTACAGAAGAAATACAGAATTGTGGTCAAATACTGAAAGATTTTACAGAACTTAACCTTTTTATTGCTGCTTGATATTGTATAAGAAGTTTGTTTCAGTGTCATAGAACCAGGCTTTTCCTGGAAATAACAGTCTTTAATGAGATCCTCTATCAATTGCTGACAGTTCTGCAGAAAAAGAAGCATATTAAATAAGGAGAATATGTACTAAGTTGGGTGGAGTTTGTTTTTTGAGCAGTTTTTAATTGAGCAGTTTGAACATTTGAGCTATCTTCCTACTGTTATATGACTCCTTAATAATACTTTCTAAAAGGTTTGCAATGCTACTTTGATGCTGGGTCTAGAAACATAGCTGTCTACCTCCCTCCCTGCCTCACTCTGTTTCTCTCTCTGTAAACATATCCCTAGTTTCCCAGCAGGTTCAAACACAGATGGCTGCCTTATTGCGACAGAAGCAAAAATGCTACATTAATGTTTAAAGAGATTAAAAATCCTCTTGGCAGCAGTGGCATATGTTACCAGTTAATTGTAGCACTGGAAGCTTCCCTGCTGTTTTAAAACATGGACTCATTTTACTTGCTTTCTGCAGAGCAGTATGAAATGTCAAATTTGTTGGTATAAGTTTTGAATCCAGTCTGACAAAAATGAGTCATAAAGACAATGTTGTTGTCCTATCTAACATGGTTTTTGAATCCAAATAATGTTCTACTTCCATGCCAGCTCTGGCAGAAAGCTGGCTTCTTGCTCTAACCCAATGATTGTGTGCATACTTTATGCTTTCAGCAGAGGGTGCTTGCATTTGGAAGACAATTTTTAGCTTTTCACCTGCATTATTTCAGATTATTGTCATGCTGACCAAAGCAGGTTGCTTGTTTAAATTACTCTTCAGATGCAAGACTGGCTTTTTCTGGCACAACCTCCACTTGGAAACAGAATAGTCAAGCCCACCCTGTGATAGCCTGCTAGCAATGAGCATGTTTGTTGTATGAGAACAGTTTTTTAACTGCTGTGGTCAGGTGATTAGCACACTGCTGAGTAACATCATTCTTTCCAGATCCCTGCTCACAGATTCACAATTCTCAGTTTTGTGTTGCTGTCCATGTGCAGCTATTATGTGATTTGACTTTTTTGACTGAGGAAAGAAATAGGAGGAAAAAAAATGAAAAGCGGAAGATTTCTGTAATTCCTCACTTTAAATTTTGTTGCTATTTTTTGAGGTTCTCCAGTTCTTCTTAAATCAGGTAGCAGCTGTCACATCAGATATACATTAGGATAAAACAAAGGAGTCGTTCTTTAAACAGCCTTTAAACATCAAACACTATTAGGAGGACATTTGGGCATCAGAAGGTCCAATGATAAAATTTCCTGTTACTGCAGAGAATGCTGTCACACCACCACCTGGGTGTGCATTTTGACTAGGGCTGCAGAGGCTTTCTCAAGCTTGAGTTTTCTGGAAAGTAACTGTGGAATAAATATGTTCTCATGCTGCAAAGGTGAACAAAACTTAGCATCGCATATTGCCTGTGATCCTTTTTACTATTTGTTCTTTGCCATATGTGCACATTAGGTTTTACAGACAAGTAGATGTGATCTCTGCTCCTGAGGGGCTTACAGTCTAGATTAAATATCACATGGAGATGAGACGTTCGCGTTGGTATTCTCAGCAGGGTAGGCCAAGGGTACAATAGGCATGAACTATCCTTGCTTTTCTAAAAACAGATCTTTCAGTTCAAAGCTGAAACACATCAATAGGAAAGAGAGCACAAATACTCCCGATTTCTTCAGAGGGCTTCAGACTATGCACTTCTTATCTGTTATGTGTTTTTAGCATTGATACCCACATTTTGGAAAATCTGTGTAAGCCCAGCTGGTTTTCACTGCTATTATTAAAGTGTGCAATGCCTGCTTGGGCAGTCTGTGAATTTTTGTAATACAGCTTTAGTCCTGTTAGCATCACTATTACTTGTCATAAAAAAATTCTAAAAAGTAACAGTAATACAAAAAGTAAATGTTGTTGTAATTTGGAAAAAAAAAAAATCAATTTTGGACAAGGCCCTGAAAATTATCTTAGTTTATTAAGTCTTGCAGGAAGTTTAATCAAATCAGCAATTGTCAAGCAAATGCTTTTACTAGACTCTGATTTACTGGATTCTGAGTTGTGTTTCTTTTTTAAGAGAAAGGTTCCAATTAACCTCAACAGCATTACATAAACATATTAGAAACAGAAGTTCGGTGAAAGTTTTCAAGGCTGAGAAACATCATCATTGAGACATACAAATCACTGAGGAATACAAATGCCACTCATTTGCAAAAGAACTTCTTTTGAAGCTTCCCTATTTTAGGTCTAAATCTTTTCTGTGCTGATACTTGTGCCCTCAGGAAACTCCAGGTTCAGGCTCTGGAGCTTTTTACCTCCCTAGAATCAGGATTGGCACAGCAGAAAACAGACAGCCAATCAATATTTAATAGCAGATTAAATGTACGATGTAGCAGTATAACAAAAGCTATATTAAATGTACTATGTAGCAGTATAACAAAAGCTATATTAACATCATTTATTTATTGTTAAGGGTGGTACTAGCATTCTTTTTCTACAGGTAGATTGAGGAGTCTGATTATCTTCTGATGGTGAGGTGACTTTTGAGATTTATCAGAATTTGTACTAACCTACACCGAAAGCCATTTTTGTTCTGCTGCTTACTGATATGCTTTGTTAAAATGCTGAACGCACACAAAACTTTACAGAGACAATTGGAAAACATTTTGTAATTTTCTGTGGTGCAGTGATAGACATCATTCACACTGTTTAAATTACTATTACTGGTGTCCTATTATTTGTTTACAGTTTTATTGGAGCAACAAGATGAATGTAGATGTAGCAGCAATACTAATTCCTTGGGATTCACAGTTATCCTAATTAAATCAATTTCTTCTTTTTTTTTTTCCCCTACATGGAAAGTTTGCACTTGCAAAAAGAGAGTGTTTTTATCCTTCTTTCTCCTACTTGTGAAATTGTGAAAGTTGCACAAAAATTTAAAACTCCCTTGGTTTCCTTTTGATGCTATAATGAATCTGTTAAAGATATAAACAAGAATATTGAAACAGTTATTTTGCATTATTCATATAGTTGAAAAAAGATTCACTCTGAGTAGACAATTACTGTGTATTAAAATCTTGCCTTAGGGCAGCTGAAATGGTTTTTAATGAGGTGTTACCAATCTTGAATATCTTTCATTTGCCACTTGACCCAACAATTTAATTTTATTGGGTCATCTTGACTTGATATACTTAGGTTTATTGTAGAGATTTCATTAATTATTTGCTGTATTTAAGCAGAATTTTATTGGCATAAAATGTATTTGTTAAATTAATCCATATTATTCTAAATAATGATAACTGAATACTACTCAGAATTTCCTGAGTGTTAAGATAGAGGGCCTAAGAATCATTCTGCTAAATTAATATTCAGGTCATGAAAACAACTAATGAGGCTTCAGACCTATAAAAGTCCACTCAAACAAACATCTGCCAGTGTTTTAGAGGATATTCTGGCCATAGTATCAGCTATGACCTGAAGGGCAGAGCAATATGAACTTAAGTAAAACAATATTTCAGATAATTTGAAATGTAGGAAACATACCAATAAAAAAATAAAAAAAATAAAAAAAAAAGAAGAAAAATGATTCTTCCTCCAGCATTGAAGGCATAAATAACTGCTGCTCAATGACACAGCAGCAGGCTGAGTAGTAAAAGGATTTCCAAAGTGGTTTTTTTTTTAATGATATGGCAAAAGATACTCATTCTATACCCTAACATATGAGTGAGTGTAGCGCACCTGGTTGTTCTTGGCAGATGAAATGATGTTTCTGAAAGCCTTTGGTATAAGGAAGTCTGTTGATGTCTATGGTATGGATTTTCTACACTAATTGCTCGTATGAGCACTTACTATGTGGTAAGATTATTTGTATTTAGATACTTCTGAGCAACAGTTCTGTAGGATAACTGGTGCTCTGTGAATTCACACCTTTATTTCACATAAATCTCACAGAAGCAAACCCCAGGAGCTCATGCAGTATTGTAAATTTGGAACAGCATACAAAATGGCTTTCATCAGGATTGTGTCAGAACATCTTCCACGCAGTTGGCTGTCACCATGTGTAGTTGGCTCTTGTGTCTTCTCTTACCTCTGCCCTTAGCTCCATAGCACAGAGTAAAACTACTTTGGGCACTGGAATATATGGCAATACCAACACAGCACTTTTCTCAGGCCATTCTTTTTATAGTTTTAGACACTATTCAGGCTTCTTTCCATTCTTCCTTGCTGCCACACTAATATTCCCATAGTGTTGCATGTGCTCTGGTGGGCCAGTGTGGTGTTAGTAGCAAGGCCACCAGAGGCTGTAAATGACTGACAGCTCAGGAGCCCAACAGAGAGATCTCCATCCTTCAAAAGAGGAAAATATTTGGCCTAGAATCAGTGGCCTGGAAAGGGAGAAGAGACATAACTCAATTTATATATAAATTATAGCAATAAAAAATAAGAGCTTGACCACTGCTTTGTTTCTGGCTGGAACATATGGTGCACAAATATAATTCATCTTGGTGAGTGGGAGGAGATAGAGGGTCTAAGGGATTCTTTCTGGCCTATATACCAGTACAATGCCAGTTACTCTGCTGGAGTCTCTTTCTTGCCTGTATATGTAATCTATGTTGAATTAATTTGTAGTTGGCTGAATTTCAAACACATCAGGTTTGTTTTCACGTATGTTGATGGGATTTTTTTTTGGATCGGTTTGTTATTTTAATTAGACCTCCATTTATGCTACATTGTAATGAGCTTTAGCAACACTGTGTGTGCAAGCCTGGTGAGAAATTGGCTGGATTTGAACATTTTCAACTTTTGTTGTTGCCTAGTTCTGATACATTATAGATTTTCCTCTTTCCCAAGTTATGGATATTCTAAATTGAGTGATTATTCTTCTCTACTTCTTCAAAGGAGACTTCTGTTGTTATTGAAGAATATAAAACCCTATGTATTATCTTGCATTTTAAAAGAATGGTTGAGGTGATGAAGTGTTTTTTTTTGTTGTTGTTGGCTGTTTGTTTTATTTTTAGCTGAGAGACTTACTGGTTTCCAGATCTTTAAGAGTAAATAGGAGGGTTTTTTTATGGCTTCCAGTCAAGTCTCTACTTGGAGGGGAATTACTAGACATCCAAAGTACACTATTATGTATTTGAGTAAGAAAAGAGTAATGCAAGAAAAGCTTAATTTTTCCCTCTTTTTAGCAGAGCAGGGATATTTGTTTTTGAATTTTACATGAAATTCCACATCAACTACTTTATCAAACCGTCAGATTTTTAAAAGCATTGGTCACTAAAATGTTGCCAAAGAAAGCTCAATGCACTTGAAAATCAATATATCTATTTGCATGTTTGAATATACAGCAGAACTCTTCTTTCAGATGGCTAATTTTTTAAAAAGCTTCTTTTTCACTGTCCATACAAAAGAATGGTAGGTGAATACTGATACTCCCACCTATATTGTAAACAGTCTCATAAAATAAAAACAATTGAGAAGCGTGAGAAAAACGTGGATCTTTAAGCCTTTCCTGTCACAAGTGCCAAGGCATAAGTGACCTCAACAGAGCAGACAGGCTTCCTTCACCTCTCTGTGAGTAGAACTGTAGGTGTTGATGCCAACTTGGGCTCTCAGCGTGTCTGCACACATTCTGTTGGCAGACTTTGTCCCGCCATGCCCAGGTTCCAGGCAGAGCCACATGAGCAGTCAGTACATGCTGAACCTGAGTGGAAACACTGGGCCCAAGCTAGCGTACCATGGCTTTTAAAAGACTGTATTAAGTCAGTTTGGTATTGTATTAGCAATACTCGATGTTTTTTAATTGTCTAGCTAAGCAGGGGCAGAGGAAGCCTGATTCTGCCAATGAAATGCCTTCTGCTTACCCTCTATGTTAATGGAACCTCAGCTGAGCTTGGCACTTGAAAGCTTTTTTCCTCAGGAGCCTGAGGCAGTAGCTGTAATTGCCAGCTCATAAGTAGCTTCTTCAAAACAAAACCTTGTTTATTCTTTTTTCCACACAACACAAGCTTTAATGGTTTGGAAATGAAGAGCAATTGCCCATTTTTTTCTGTTTAGGACTACCTTAGTTTTTCCGTTTAACAGTAAAAGTTTAAGTTTATAAATATTTATTTCAAGCAACTAGTTTCCATTTCATCTTGAAAACCAGAATCTTTCTCTCTTTAAACATTTCTGCATAGCAAAAATTGAGAGCACTGCAGAGGCACCTTTACTAAACGAAGGCCTAATCTGGTGTGTCCATGAAGTAAAAATGAACGATTTTTCTTCTTTCTTCCTTTTGCTTACAGTTTACTAATATATATTCTGACAGAATAGCTTTACAGATGTATCTTATATGTAATTAATAATAAAAAATATCCTCACCACACAAAAAACTAGGCATACATCATTGTCCACATTGCAGTTTTGTCCTTGAAAGTCACATACGCCTTCTATTGGCTTTTTGTGATCTTCACCTATTGCCGACCGAAATAACTTTAAATATTTAGCATTTTCTCGCTATGTTACGTGGAAGAAAAAAACTAGAACATGTGGTTTATGCTGATCTCTTTTCTCAAAAGGAGTTTGTAATAAATATTCATCTTAACCTAAGGCGTTGTTTTGTTTGACCTTGAGCATTTCAGCTGTACATACTTCCAGAGAACATCCTTAAAATAAGAATGGACTCCCATTTTCATCAAATCTACGTATTAGTCGGGAATACATTATTATGTGTATAATTATCCGTAGGATAATTATGAACTTCATTTTCCAAATCAGTTCTATTCTCGGTGAACTTTACTGCTCAGTGTGATGTCCACTTGTGTCCACTTGTTATAAACGTGAAGGCACAAAGGAGCAGAATTAATGTCTGGAAAACTAAATCTAGCACGTCTTACATTTGCAGTGCTTTTGTTTTCAACCTAAATATTATTTTAACTTGTGGTGTTGTTATATATTGGCTCACATAGGGGAACTGCAGAATTCTGCCTGCTGAGCATCATTAAGCACTTTGGTGCTCGGTGGGAGTTTGTTCATTAGGAGGAGTGTGTTATGAATTTTACTCTGTGTGCATCTATGTCTGTGAGGTAGAAGGAGGGAGAGCGAGGCAATGAGAAGAAAATACAAGATAAATCATTTACACATACAAAATAGCTAAATATCAGGACTCCTATTTAATAGAAGCAGAAAGGTATGGCACAGAAGCAAGTGAGAGTCAACGTGAGGGCTAGGAAGGAAAAGTCTCCTGAAACCTGTTGCTACTCCTGTTTGGAAACTTGCCTAATTTCCTCAGATTTAATCTGCTTGGTAAAGAACCTCCTGTCTGGCATATTTTGCCTTTTGATTTATCATTTCATTTTAGATATTTGGCCAATCTTTTAATCTTCAGGCAGATAAAGGTAATACTGTATAATAGCTTATTTAGTAAGTTGTTCATACTTACAAATGATTTATATTACCAAGAAAAGGAAGAATCTGGTTGGGTTTTGTGTTTGTTTAACATCTAAATCATTGACATTCCAGTGCAGTAAATTTTTGAGAACTCCACTAATAAGAAGTCTGTTTACTCTTAATTTCTTGAAAAAAGTACTGAAAATTAAAATGTTAGATTTGATTTTGAGAATAATATAGCACAATTGTAGAAATGTAAAATAGTAAAATTTTAAATGAAGTGTGACTTTTTTTTTTATTTTATAATCTTAAATCAAGATGTTTATAGTTGAAAATAACCTGTGGAAGATTATTCTCTTATTCCATTTTACATGTCGAAGGCTGTGGGGCCGGAGGATGGGATGCTGATGTTTCTGCAAAAGGGTGTGTTTTTGATGATCCTCAAAATGTATTTGCTGTCACTTTGAAGTATTGGAAAAAGAAATTACTGGCTCAATTTTATATTCATACCAGCTTTATTCTGTTGTTTTCTAATTCTGTTATCTTCTATTACTCACATCCATATGGGTGTGAAGAATATCAGGCTCTCTGTTTTCCAGCACAGAGGCAGCATACCAGTGCAGTATACCCACTCAGCATAAGTGACATCCATAAGATTTTCAAACTATGCATGCATAAGATGGTATTTTTCCCTTCGTACGTGCACTAAAAACAAATGAAATAAAAAAAAATATTGAAGGAGGAGAGAAATGTGGAAAATACATATTATCTGTTCCTTTAAATTATCTTTCTAAGTATTTTTTTCTCTATGAAAGTAGCTAGAGCTTAAGCAACTCCTGCTGTCTTGTTGTTCGACATCCACTACTGCCCATCTGCCTATTGATTGGTAGGAAACTCCAAATGGGAATTTCATCTCATTAATCATGTCACATCACAGGGATTAGGACAAAAAAAAAATCCTTTATGCTTCACAGCAGCCATCTAATGCCCAGTAAGACAAGTGAACGAATATGATATGGATAGAATATCTTCCCACTAATTAAAGGTCATCTGCTAAAAACTGTGAGTCAGACTTGCTTAGAATGTGCTATAATCTATGTCTACACATACTAAAGCTTTTCAAAATACAAGGAGCAGTAAATTCATATTTACAATTCTAATATTAGTATGGCCTAAGAATAAAACACATCCATTAGAAAGTGCTGCAGTGACAGTACTTGCAACAGTGGTTCTCCCTCAATAGTTATTTGTAAAACCTCATTTCACTGATTCTTTCTTATTCCCCCTCACATCACCATTAATATCCATCCACATGGCATTTCCCCCCTGATATGGTCTGTAATCCTCTTATACCACCACCAAATTGTTACTGTTCTACTCATAGCCCACATAATCTGCATTGTAAGATACTAAGATTTTTCTAAGCCTGTTTGATACTGTAACAAGCAAAAAAAAAAGCAATTAAAATTTCCAAGATGTGATTGAGCAGGTGAGGTGAGGTTTCCTTACAGTTAGGGCACTATGGCAGATGAGAGGGACACACACAGCCTTGGAAGAAAGCCAGCTTATTAATGGAATTTGACCATGCAAAACTTGTTGAAATCCCTCTAGAACATCAAATGCCACATTAAAATATCTTTACTGAGGTCTCTGCCATTCCCAGGAAATCTTTAATTCCCTTTTTAGAGTAAGATTTTTCAGTAACGCTTTCCGAAGCAAGGTATGTGGGATGTGGGATGCATTTTGCTTTGAAATTGTTTTGCTTTTTCTCTGCAATGAAAACTCTCATCAGTTAAAAGCAAGTAGGCGGTTTTGTTTTTTTTTGTTGGAAAGAAACCTTCAGGGAAATGAGGTTTATTTTGTCATAACTAAACAACTAGTTTTGGTTGTTTTGTTTGTTGTTGGTTGTTTTTTTTTTTTTTTTTTTCTTTTCTTTTAGGCTAATACACAATTTTAAAGTCATAAAGATTTTGCCCCTGAAATCACTGTTTATGACATCGTATTTAAATCTTAGAGGTCATTTTAGTTTGCTAATGGCTTGACTTGAAGGTTAGGTGATAACACAGATAAAGTTTTAATTAAGAGACATGCAAATGTCTCTTCATGTTTATAGTTGAATTGGCAGACTGTTTCTTAACTCTTGATATTTTTCAGCCTACTGTTGATATACTAGACTATATGTTGTCTATTGTAGTGGATGGTTTTGTGTTACTAGTCTATTGCGTGTACTCATAGCTGTAGACTTTTTAATTTAAAAAAAAACCCCAAAACCTACCTTCTCAATGTTCTCAATAGATCTCATTACTGATAACATTATTGTAAGAAAATGTCAATACAGATACTGTATAGATATCCCATTTGTGAAATTACTTGAGTAGTCATGTAGACATTTTCCCTTGTCATTTTCCAGGACTTACTGAGATGAGAGTAACAACTTCTCTACTTTATTGCTTTCTATTTGTTATTTTCTTTTCTGTCTACATATGTACATGTGGATGAATGTTGTAAGGTATGGAAGATATTCCTCCTGTATAAATCTACAAGTCTGACCAAGCTTCAGGTCCTTTTCAACAGGGCTGTGCTCCATCCTTACACCCTGCATCTTGTACTGAGGTGTTCAAGAAACATGTAGGTGTCTAACTTAGGGATATGATGTAGTGGGCATGGTGGTGTTGGGTTGATGATTGGATTTGGATGATCTTTGAGGTCTTTTCCAACCTTAACACTTATATGATTCTTTGTCAGCAGGATTTACCATGACCCAGGTGCAAGCATGAGTTCTCATGGGCCTACTGCTGGAGCCTGCCTAGGTCTTTCTGGATGACATCCTGTCCCTTGGGCATGTCAGCTGCACCACGCAGCGTGATGTCATCTGCAAACTTGCTGAGGATGCGCTTCATCCCACTGTCGATGTCATTGATGGAGGTGTTAAAAAGCACTGGTTCCAGAACTGACCCTTGAGCAGCACCTCTTGTCACTGATCTCCATCCAGACATTGACCCATTGACCATCACTCTCTGGGTATGATCTTACAACTTCTTCCTCATCCATCAAACAGCCCCCCCATCAAATCCATATCTTTCCAATTTGGACTATGTCAGACACCTTAAACACGCATTATGTTGTTTAACTCCACAAGAGGCCTCTCGAAGAGCTACTGAAATAAGTAATAGTAAAATTACATTTTCTGCTCCTAGAGGAAAATGAGACCAACGTTGCAATCAAAGCAACCAATAGCCTTTCTCTAAGTGCCCATTCCTTTAATATGGGAAACTCTTCATTTACTCCTTGCACTCTACCATCTTTTTTTTTTCCAATCTTTTCACCAGTCTCATTTACGTCTCTACAGTATGCTTCAGTCTCCATGGCTTTATTTACAAGGCATCAGATGGCGGTTTCTAAGCCACTCCTTATCAAGCTGCTACTTACCAGTTCTGCTTTATTTTCAGCTGAATGGCTCCAAATTCTTTCCTATCATCAGTTCTCTTCTATCACAGTCTAACCTGCTCCACCCTCTCCTTTTTCTCTCACTGGAGCCCAATTTGCCCTCCAGTTTCTGCACTCTCTTTCCATTCTTATGCTGGTTTTCTTCTTGAATTTAGTCCCACTTCTAAAGAAGTAAGGACATTCAGGCCCAGATTTACCGGATGACTTAACCAGGAGTTTTCTTACCCTTCCTATTCTGCTTTTCACTACTCTGCATTTGTAGAAGATCAGATGTCCTCTCCATTCAGAACCCACAGTTAGCTGTAGGGTGACTGATGCCAGAGTAGAATGCCAGCTCCCTGTGCTTTTCTTCTAGTGCATCTTTTACCCTGAAGAAACTAAGAGGCACTATTAAACCAGGCATTATTCATACATTTTCAGGGAATATTAGTAAAACTATTACTATTTGCAAAGCACTGTGTTTTGCTAGACTTTATATGTAACTGATTATTTTTTTTCCAGAAAAGTTAAATTTGAGGTAGGCAGATGGCATGCAAAATTTCAACTTTAACAGTTGATATTTTGCAACCTTGTAGGGAGATGCATCTACCAGTAATAGGTAACATTGTTCATTCTCCCTATATCTTATAGGGCTACTAAAACAAGAGAATAATAGAGTCTAATATATTCTGGGGATGAATAAGAATATTCAAGGGAAAGAGAACACATTGTTTATCTTTTGAGCTTTCAAGGGAATGTCTATATATAGGTATATGGCATAATGTTAATTTTCCAGACTAGTTTAGAACAAGCAGATATTTCAGCAAAGCATTGCAGAAAATTTGTCAAGATATTGCCAGTACTTGAGCACATCATCAAGGCATTTTGGCATGGCTAGGCAGTGTAGCTGGAGAACAAGGAAATATAACTGCACAGCACAGATTGTCCTCTGGAGCTCATGTGCATGATCTGCACTCCTATTCTTCACAGCTGAGCCCAATGGGTTCCTAAAGCAGGAGGTCTTTGCAATGTATAGGGGGGATGCAGATACATATCCTTGTAGTCTTTGCATTTTGATCTTGTAAAGCTGTCAATATCAGTTACTTTCTCATGTAGTGACAGTCAATCACCTCACATCTGACAAATATTGAGTAATCTACTCAACCTTTTGCCATTCACAAAGAAGCTGACAAATCTTTCTTCTTGGCTATCTTGCTTATAATAACTTTTCTCAACAAAGAACTGCACTTTTTCTACAGACAGCAGAAATCTTCATCCCCAACTTCCTAAGACACTCAGAAAGACGTCAGAGGACATAGAAGAACCTTTGCAGTTGCTTGTGGCAAATTTCCTCTTTTCAATTATATTACTGCAAGATAGACAACTTATAGTGAGAGAACAATCAGGTTTGTTGCTTAAAATTGTAATTTCATACAGCATCCACCAAAAGAGATTTGAATGAATTGTGAGGCATTCCCGTTATTTTTGTAACACATCAATTCTGTAGTAGGCGAAAGTGCATAAGGTATATAAGCTAGAGTTCACGTGTGATAAACACCGTTTTGTTGTCCATCATATTGGTGTATATGTGCAGTTATTTGGTCCTGACCTGGTTAGGGTTAGTAGTGTAGGAGGCAGTGCAACACAATACATTTGAAACATAGAGAAGTACAGTTCCAGAATCTGCTGTTAATACTCACCCTGACTCTGCCCTGCAGGATAAAGAAAATGCATTCTGTGTCCTGCTGGCACTCTCAATTACTTATTGCCAAAATAATGGTATGTTAAGAGTTTTAAGCTATTTAGTTTCTGTAAGTTAGAGTTTGTATTTCCTATTCATAGCCCTTAAAGCCTCCTTCTGATTAAGGACTTGTTATATGTGTAAGGTGTGCTATGACATCATTGTGCTGCAAATCATACAATGAACAGGCAACTTGGAGAGGAACGGTGGCACTGTGTCACGGAGCAGGCATGTCATTGTGCAAGGATCTTGAGGCCAGGTAGCCACTGGTTCTGCATATGGGTAGCCTTGATATACAGCCAGCAGCAGGACGTGGCCCAGGCCCACTGCCAGTAGCTGGGTTGTCCTTTAGCTTTCTCTGTGATAGCTGCAATCTGCTGCTCATTCCCTGTTCCGCACATGGGTGTGAAGAGCTGCTTAAGGACAGCTTCCTGGGAGCAGGAATGTATGGCACATGATCCTAAGAAAGATAGAAGTGATCAGGTTGGAAAAGACCTTCAAGATCATCAAGTCCATCTACTCTAACAACCCTCCACTAAATCATGTGCCTGAGCTCCACATCGAAAGGGATTTTAAACACATTCAGGGATGATGACTCAACCACCTCCCTGGGAAGCCTATTCCAGTGCTTTTAACAACCTTTTCTGTAAAAAAGATTTTCTTGATATCCAACCTAAACTACCCCTGGCACAACTTGAGGCCATTTCCCCTCGTCCTGTCACCAGTGAGAAGAAACCAACCCTGTTCACTGCAGTCACCTTGCAAGTTTTGGAAGAGAGCAATACTCTCAGCCTCCTTCTCCCCAGACTAAACAACCCCAGTTCCTTCAGTCGCTCCTCGCTGTGTGTATTCTCCAGGCCCTTCTCCAGCCTTGTTGCCCTTCTTTGGACCTGCTCCAGCACCTCAGTGTCCTTTCTGTACTGGGGTGCCCAAAATTGAACACAGCACTCGAGGTGAGGCCTCACCAGTGCCAAGTACTGGGGCAGGATGACTTCCGTAGTCCTGCTCACCACACCATTCCTGATACAAGCCAGGATGCCATTGGCCCTTTTGGCCACCTGGGCGCACAGCTGGTTCATATTCAGCCAACTGTCCATCAGTATACCAAGGTCCCTTTCCATCAGGCAGCTTTCCAACCAGTCCTCCCCAAGCCTATAGGGCTGCCTACAGTTGTTGTGACCAAAATGCAGGACCTGACACTTGGCACTATTAAAACTCGTACAGTTTACGGTGGCCCATTGATCCAGTGTATCCAGGTCTCTCTATAGTGCCTTTCTACTGTCCCAGCCACTCTCCTAACTTGGTGTCATCTGGAAACTTATTGAGGGTGCAGTTAATCTCCTCATCAAGATCATTGATAAAGATGTTGAATAGGAGTAGTGGAGGAATAAGAAGGGTAATGAAGGCTTCTGGTGCCTGAAGTGTGAGATATCCAGATGAATGGAATGTGGGTAGTTGAGCCATTTCTCATTTTTGTACCATTTTCCCAAGTCTGGTTAGTATTTGTAAGTTTTTCTTCAAATTCCTTCCCAGGTTTGTTACCATTTTGAACGAGAACGGTCCCTATTTCATACAAGTTATTGGAGAATCTGAAAAAGAGATGCTAGAGGGATGGGGAACAATCCCTCCAGAATTCAGAGCATATATTGATTTCTACTGTTTTATGATAAGCAAAAGTTTAACAACCATAATTTTATGAAAATGACTATTGAAGAAGACATCTGGTGAGAATTCATTTATGCCTTTTTACATTTTTAACAACCTGGCTATTTTTATTCTTCTCATCCTCTCAAAGGGAGTACAATGTAATGAAGCATGGAGCTGGAACTAGGCCACACCTCAGCTGGAAAATGTCAAATTCTATTATGCCACCCTCAAAAGCATAAATCATAGCTGCGTTTTTTTAAAGGTAGAAAAATGGGAGGCAACAATATAAAACATTTATCTAAATTCATGCAATATATTTATAACACAGTATGGTAGTGTGGGCTATTATGTATATAATATAAAAATATACCTAAATATTTAAAGGCTAAAGTCTGTAGTATGTAGTCTCTCATCTTTGTCGAGGAATCCTTTTGAACATGGTTCACTTCTTTGCAATTAGCTGTTCCTGTTATCAGTTAACAAACTTGCTTGCTTAATCTTGGAAATTAGTAGATACTTTGTTGCATGCAACCCTCATTTTATATATATGAAATACTTTAAGGGTCTTAAGTCTGAAAAGTGTACTAGACTACTATAATATCAAAAATTCCATGTTTCAGTTCTTTGTATTGAGCATTGTTTCCTGTGTTTCATTGGTTAAATTACATGTGGGAAGGAAAGTGCATCTCGGTATTGGCAGCAGTACCATAGTTCATAGCTATTCAAACAAGTAAAGAGCATTTACTAAGCATTTAGGACAATGGAAGACTAACAGATTCATTTGCTCACTATCTTCATGTTTCTTCAATATTCCTTTTATTCCAAGAGGACTGAATTATCTACTTCTATTCACAATGTGTTTCTGACTTTCTTGATATATTGTATATACCTTGCATTTCAACACCTTTTTTTGTTGTTGTTGTTTGTTTTAGTGTAATATGACATTTATAAGGACTGTAGATAACCTATAAGGGCATAGGATTACACACCTCTATCAGAGGTGTTTTGTCTGTAGCTCAGCCTGTAGCAGATGTAGATCTTGGACTGTTTTTAAAGCACAGGCTTGTACTCTATAAGGCTACTAGCCTCACAGAGCTCCTTTGTCTAGCCATGCTCCAAAACATATATTAGGCTGATTATAGTGAGTAGATCATAGTACATTTACTGTATAGCAAATAGGCTACATTCGTAATTATGGAAGTGACTAAAAGCTGGCACAGACCCAAACTCAACCTCACTGCTACTAACTGAAAGCTCTTACCATACGGAACTGGTTATTGTCCAACTCATATTATTTATTACCTAGTAAATATGTTCATAGTGTGAAGTGCAGCTTATACTTGGGCAATTTTTGAGGCCTTGGTTAGAGCTATTTGAATGCAGCTGGAAACCACCTCTAAGACCCATTAGTAGAACTGCATGTGTTTGGTAAGGTGTGTTCTGGTCTGTGCGGCTTCTTCTGTCCTGTGTGCAGCTGTCTTGTCTCTATCCTCAGGTACAGGAACAGCACTGAGGTATACTAGCTTGTGTTCTTCACCCAGAGAGATCTTAGCAGTTTGAGAAGATTAAGCTCTGACTGGAGGGCTTTATTTCTTTATTTCTAACTCAGTTTGGAGGTGGTAGAAACAGGATCTTAATTCAGGAGTGAATTTGCTGTACTAAGTGACATTTCTGTTGACTAATACTTATGTATATAAATGACCCACACTTTTCTTCACTTGAAAAGGCCAGGTAGTCTTTTACTGTTTGTTAGAGAAAGCTCTTAATCAAATAGTATTAATCTTACTGAACTTCATTTTATGTAATGTATTTCCAGCTTATATCTAAACAATGCTTTTGTGCAGTAGATGTTTTAGTACTAGACATTTAACATCTTTTCT
Source organism: Lagopus leucura (assembly GCF_019238085.1). NCBI lineage: Eukaryota > Metazoa > Chordata > Aves > Galliformes > Phasianidae > Lagopus > Lagopus leucura. Next base: position 6,255,323 of record NW_024962270.1, read on the forward strand.
CCCATTCTGCTCTCTTACTGATTTGATCTCCTTGGCTTTCAGCAGTCTGTCTAAAACGAAGGCAGAAGTGATCAAATGAAGAGCCCGCAGCTAATGGTGAAGTTTAGAAGCTGTTCTTAAGTTATTCTTAAAAGTTTTTAAGCTATACATAGAAGTTTAAGAAGCTATTCATAGGCTGTAGGATAGCATATGATAGCTGTGGAGTTAAAGCTGAAGGCAAATAGTTTAAGAATATTGTGGTTTGTCATGCAAAGTTTCAGCAGCAATAATATATTGCCAGCTTTTAGCAGTCAGTGATGGGTTAACGATCTCCGAGCCTCTTGCTCAGCTCCAGACAGACATGCTACTGCTGGTTTTCAGCTATCTACTCACACTTAGTTTAGAAGTCGGCAGAAACGGGGTTTTCAGTGTTGGAGTAGACATTTGGCAATGTGTGAAGTGTCAGATGAGTGCTGGTGAATTTGAGAACGGGGGCGAGCATTTCTTTCATGGAAGGAGAAAATATTCACAGCAGAAAGCAGTCAACCTGAAACTGGAGGCACCTGACATCAAGTAGCATTAAACTGGTCTGCTCCAATTATATTAAAAGTCAAATCCAAACTTGTCCTGCATGGCTGACACTGCCGGCTTGATCAGCAAATACTGAAATCGAGCATCAAGGACCTAGCTGCATTATATTATTCAATATAAACCAAATACAGTGTTTAAACGGTGATTTTAAACGGTTTAAAGTTAGCATACCGTGAAAGAATGTGTCTGAAAAGCCTTAGCTGAAAGTGCAGAGAGAGGGGCCACCTGAGTGCCGGCTCTGGAATGGAGGGGTCTGAAGTGGAAGGCATGCAGGGACCCGGGATGCAGCCTCTGGGCAGAGCCGCTGCTGTGCCTTAGCTGCAGAGGAGGGCACAGGTGTGAGTGCTCGCTTTCCCTGCTTTTTGAAAACGCCTTTGGGACTTTAGTCCTTCCCTGTGTATCTTCATCTAAATGATAAAACACTTGGTAAATGTAAAACGCTACTCACTGGGCTATTGTTAAGGAATTTTCCTATTAGATTTATCGCCGCTTCTGTTAATTCTATTTAGTCTATTAATTTATCCTCTTTTAATTTATCAGGGCTTTCTGGTTTTTTGGTTTTTGTTTTGTTTTGTTTTGTTTTGTTTTTTGTTTTTTCCCCTCATCTACAAATTGCTCGGTGTTGACAGTGACAGAAACCTCACAGGAAGCATTGACACGGTTTGAAAAATAATTCTGAAGCCCTTGTGTTGCTAAGGAAGTTTCATCAGTAGAACCAACAATTTAAGATTGTTTTCTCAGCAGTGGATGAGATAAAGGAGAACTATTTCCAGATTCAGTAATTTTGAAAACTGAAGGAAAGATCTTATCGGTTTGGTGGTTACCTTGAATAGCATACATCAAGAAAGATTAATAGGAAACAGGGATACCTGTTTTGGTTTATAGCAGGAAAGAACCTGCAAAAATATTTTAAATAGCTGCTTTTGTCTGCTCTATTTTGCATTTAATATAAAATCTAACCATCATTTTAAATACTTATTTTATATGTTGCTCTGAAAGTAGTGCCTCCAGATTATTTCCATGGAAATTAAACAATGCGAAGAGCTCGGTAATACTGTTTGACAGAGGAAATTCTCAGCTACAAGATGCTATTTCTAGTCAGCACCATTAGCTGTGCATTTTTGTTGGCAATGAGCAGGGGCTTGCATGCCACACTCATAAAATTGACATGGCCATCCAGAATGTGGCCTGTCTCTTATGTCGCTGTCACAGTGGATGAGCAAACTTCTTAGAAAAATAAGCCAAATATATTAAATTACAAAAAGAGATCCTGTATGGGGTCTGAAATGCTGGAAATATTTTAATGTGTTTGGGTATCTTCCAAATTTTTCCCATGGGATAAAGGAATTTCTTTGGAAAACTTTATTTTCAGAATGTCAACCTAAGTTGCAGATGTGTAAGAGGTATAAAGGAGTTTTCTTTGCACCAGATACAAAATATGACTGTTTTGAGATTCAGCATCCATAAAAACATGACAAATGTGTTTAACAGACTAATAACTGCAATTGATCTGAACGCAAAAGCCTAGATCTAAATACAAACAAAAACCAACCTTTGACTCTTCCCTATCGGGGGAAACTCTCATTATGTTTTTTAAATATCAAGTATTCAGTTCTACTTCCATAGAAACAGGACTGGGACCTTGGAGCTATAGAGGCAGGTGATATTTTACTGTAACTGCAGTGAACTTGAACCATCCAAAGGGAATACATGACACATGTCTGTGTAGCTCAATTTAATGTGCCTGGTTAGACAAGCAAAAATGCTCATGTGCAATGCATTTGCAATATGTAGATATTGGTGTTACAGTATACTGCACAGTACATGCTCTGAAGCAGGTGTGTATGAAATCTTTGCGATAGATTATGAGAATGTGTTGGATGCTTCAGAAAAAAAAATGCACTTTTTAAGATCAGCTTAATAGAGCTATAACTAAGCAAAAGCACATTTGGGTGCTGATCATTACTAAAAAATTATATCTAATGAGCAATGAAGAATGTACAATTCATTATTAAAATTCTAATCTTTTAAAATTTTAACTTCAAATCTTCCATGTATATAATGCTGTGATTCATAATCCTGTTTTAGCAGTAATTAATTCTTCTGTGCTATTCATCATTTAGAGATCTTAAAAGTACATCTGACTGAGTTGCAAATCAAATCTCCACAGATTAAAAATGGTCCACTTGTATCATGTGGTGCTGGTTTGAAGATTTCTGGCGATGGGAGGAGGGATTTATTTTTTCCTTTGCCAGTAAAAATAGATACATCTATTTTTGGACTCTGGACACAATCTACGTTTCTAATTCTCAGACAGTGACTATGATTCGTTGAACATATTTCTGAACTTTGAGCTTCAACAGCATGAAGATGCTGGCCAGCTCTTCAGCTGGAGTAAATTAGTGTAACTTCCCTGGTCTTTCTTAAACTGACCTTACTCAAGGTTTTTCCTATGCTTTTAGGCGTTTCTGTTTTCTGATGCTTTGATTTTCCTTTTCTCACCTCTCTGGAGTAGTTTCAGACGATCAGTACATGAACGTCTGTGTTGTTGATGAACTCATTTGTTACTATTTTGTTTTGTTTTGTTTTCCTGGGACAACAGAATGTGGGATCTAAGCATCAGTTTGCTTTTATATACTTCAGTTAATATGGTCAAACCTCTTCAAATGTACTCTGTACAAACAAATTCCTATAAATCACAAAGCAGGACTTTATTTGCATCCTCCTTTAGCTTTTCTCTACTCTGATCATGTAGGTATGCAATTCTGTCACGTGGTATCTATTTCTGTATTTAAACAGGCAGGTATTTCTTCGTACGAATAGATATGGGGTATAAATTCTTAAATCCAAACTAGTCTACATAAACTACATACTAAGGTTACAATAATGATGGAGATAGTAGGTGTCTGGTTCCTTTCAAAAAAATGTCAGTTTGTTGTGCATTGAAGCTACACAGTCCTTAGTCAACAAATGTGGGCTGCTCCTTCCCACCTAAAAGCATGCAGCATTGCCAGAGGATTTGAAGGGTCTGGTAAGTCCACCATCCATTTAGAAATCTATCCAGTTTACCATGTTCTCACAAGAATTTAATTTTCCTGTGCAATAGGAAGTTTAACTTGGAGTGAAGCTTAAGTAATATTGATATAAGATAGTAGCATTGTTCTCTTTTAACTGTGCAGTTTTGTTTTATGGGTGTGCACCTTGGGGTATAGATACTGAAATACGTTCCCAATCATCCTCTTTTATTTCTGATCCCAGTTCCATGTACATCTTCTAATTAGCAAATTTGGGGTGGGGTGAGTGTTGAGTGTTGGGTGTTTTTTTTTTTTAAATCAGATATTGTTATATTAAGAAAAAGAAATGTAACAGGTAGATACGTTTAATAAGGTAAATCATTCTGGTCTGTCAGTTTTTTGCACAGGTTGCTCAAAGAATAGATTTACTGGATCTACATAGAACATCTTTTCTATATTGCTTATATGTTCTCATCTGGCAGAGTACTGCATCATTTGGAACAAACCCTGTAGCGTGGGTAGGCCTTCTCTACTGAAGAGATACAGATTTCTGGCAAGGAATACATTGTGGGGGAATCTATGTGTATCTTCTGTGTATATTTTGAGACACAACGCCTAAGAATACAGCACAGAATATGATAATACAGAATATAGGAAAAAGTGTTTGATTACCATTTGTATTTTTAGTCTGCTCATCTCAGGAGAATGCCAGAACCAAACTTCAGCAGTCATATCCATCTGTATTATTCTTCATGTCAGTATAAAACAGTAAGACAGTTTCACAAACTAGATTAAGAATCATAGTTTATATTGCAGCATAAAATTACTAAAATTGTATATAAATCTGTATTGCAGATCATACGTTAATGCAAAAGCTCCAATTTATTATTCTTCACTTTGTCTGTTTAAGCTACTGGGCAAGTTGTTGCATGAATAAATATATTTTCTTCCTCTGAAACTGTGTAATATTAAATGCTGTGTTGTTGGCATAAAATATAAGTTGATCAGACAGACAAAGATTATTATTCTGACAACAGCGTACACAAGGGTATCGTTGTACATTGAATTTCAGTGTGTAATATGGTATAAATCTTCATGAGAGCCTCAACTTTTATTGGCTGCACAGAAGGTGCTTTTCCTTATTAAATACGGGAGATAGTCCCAGGGGATTTTGTAAAAAAATATCTTCATCCATTTTTTTCTTCTAGTCTCTGGGCCCTGACAGATACAGCTGGGTAAGCATTTCTCCCTTGACTGCTTGGCCACAGATACAGCCATGCTTTGGCACTCGAGCCCTCATAATGCTTCTCCTCAGCAGAACCCATCAGATCCCACAAAATCTCCACCTTTCCCATTCCGTAAATAGATGTGTGCCCTCTCTACATCCTGCAGGACAAAAAATAGCTTACTTCTACAAAGCATTACCAATGAAATACTGACATAATAAAGGTGTGGGTTCTGCTTCTCTGTTGTTCCTTGATAGCATCAACAGTCCGCATCCTCTCATTACGATTGCTGAGGATTTCCAGGGCTCAGGGACACTAACAAGCACCTTCACTTCCACGCCCTACACAACATGAAGGGACAAGGACACAAAGTAAGATGCTTCTTGAATTTAAACTACATGAATTATTTTCCTGGTCAATGCAGGCATACTGTCTCTTTTTTGGAAGTAAGTAATTAGGAGATTTTCAAATCCAGTGCAAAAGCTTCTGTAACACCTTGTTCCACTTAATACTGAAACATTAATTACTCAGCTGTGGAGTGATGGTTATCTCACACACTGCGTACGGTCACTGAGGATGAAGGTAGAGCTCAGAAGTGTGTCCCTTCTTCAGATCTGCTGAATTCAGGGCTCACCACTAGAATACCAAACACCCAGCATTATTTTTTCCCCAAATTATTGTTCTTCATTATAAAAAGTTATCAGTTGGGATATTTCAGACTTTTTTAGAGCCCACATTAAAGGAATTGCCAGTAAAATGTGGATGTACTTTTTTTTTATTTTTTAACAATTAATGACATCAAAGTCGGACCAATTGCCTAAAATTATCTTTTCTATCCAGGTACTTTGTGTTATAGCTCTATAGCATGATACACTTAAAATTTTAGGCCATACTAGTATTTTTTATATCAGTGCCAGCTATAAAATCTATATGCATCACTTTTATAGCATAAATTAGGACTGAAATTTGTGTTAAAGGGCACATTATTACTGTTGTTTCTCTGCTACTGACTTGTGTATTACTGTGTTGAGAGAGAGCAGCAGTTCTAAGAAGGATGAAAAAATACTTTTTTAAATCAAAGGAACATGAAATTCCATACGTTGTTTTCAAAATTACTTATCATATGTAGAGTTATATTGCACATCACTAAATAATAAAAGTGGATTTTTATGTGCTCTCCAAATAAGGTCACAGTGCTTATAGATGTCTTAGCATTAATCTAGGTGAGAAATTCTGGTGGCAATGCATGGAACAATGACAAGAAATGTTTCAAACACACATACACACATGCTCATAGTCGATTTAAAAAATGCATGAAGAATAACTTGAAGGCTAACTCACATTTACAGTTCAGAAATGATTTTTTCACTTGTGTATGAATAGATATTGATGTTGGAAAACCATTCTGGTGAGGAAATAATAAGCGATTCTTTTAACTTAAAGTGAATATACTTTATTCTTTATTCACTGCTAATTCTAACCTGCAGAAATGTTAATTCTCATTTGTACCATAGGTAGTATATTATTTTTGTAATGGTTTTCACAGCCTAATTTCCCCGTTGTCTTCTGCTGGAATTGTGTATATATTTTCAAAATAGCAAAGTTAGGAGTAGCTATAAGATGTAGTACAGTTTGTTTTCCTGTATCTGCCTCTTACTATAATAACTTTTTAACAAATGTTTGCGTTTTAATAGAGTTGGGTTTGCTTGTTTTTAGCTGAATATTTGTTTATTGTCTAATTGTTCTCTGGCTGTCAAACTGGCTGCATACCAACATCCAGGCAGCAGGGATTCTGAGCAGAGAAAATCTGCATGGATTTCCAGTAGAAATGCTGCAAGCACTGAGTAGATATTAGCATACAGCAAGGTAAACATGAACTCTGAATGTTACTTTACATTTTCCCATGTGTGCTTAGTGCAAATTGATTATGATCTGTATCCTCCTGTTTCTAAACACATCCTTTTGCTTCTTCTCTCCATACATTTTCTTCCCTTCTTCAGCCTTTAGGCAAGTCAGTTTAAACCATTTCTTTGGTCTTTGCCAGCACCTCTACCTATCAGATTCCACTACACCCAACATTATTTTTCTGTATCTCCTTACTTTCTAACATTTATTTGCAGTTCATTCATACCTAGTTTCTGCTTGCAAAGATTTTATAACTCAAAATTGTGGACCAGAAATGTAACTCCTGCCCATGGGCAGTGACAGACTTGTAGGAAGGATAAACTTGTATGTTACCTGTTTCTGGCAGTTGCAGCTGCTGTAGCTTAGTACACTGTCCTTTTTCAAAACAGCTTTGTACTAACCATACTGCCTTCTCTGGATTTTCTGTCTGCTTGGATTTCTGAAAGCACATCCATGTTGGCCTCACTACATGTATTTGTTGTACACTCTGTACCCACAGGAGGGTGGGTCAGCAGGCATTGTGAGAATTAAAGGGGAACATTTCTTGTGCAAACACTGATCCAGCTAGAGCACTTCAAAAACATGATCCAGCAGGAGAAATGGTCACTGAGGCTGCTCTCCTGCAGGGTGTCTGCAGCTCAGAATAATAGCTCTTGAGTTATTAGCTGGTTTTGTTCAGTATTTATCTTCTGGAGTTACTGCCAATGTTATGTAGGCAGAAGAAAGTATTATACCACATTGATGAATATGTGTCATTTCCTCTTCTTTCTCCCAGAATTGTATAAAATGGAACGGCATAATTAGAATGTTAGTAAGTATAATGGATCAGGATTTATTTTGTATTTTTCCCAGAACAAATAATTTTTTGTGTCTGATTTACAGATCTTTCAGTTGAGGAATGTACAGTGGAAACAAAATAAATATAATTTCTCAGTTGTGAGAACTGGTGAGATTAGGAGAGAAACAGATGAGAAACAAGCTGTGGCTACATGCAGGAGAAGTCAGCCTTCTTGTGCACTGTGCACAGGCCAGCTGGCAGGACAGGTAGGTCCATGGGGTCTCGTGTGTCTCTACCATTTCTCTGATGTGCCCTTTGCCACTGTGGTTTTTGTGGCTTCTGGCTTGTTCTTGTATCTAATCTACAAAACTTGAGTATGAGATTTGCTTGAAGTAAAGAAAAAGATGTTGAGCAGCAGGGTTCCTGCTCGTAACAATAATGGTTAAATGGTCAAAGTTAAATTTCAGACAGTAAAGCAATTCACTCTAAAACATTACTTCTAGTTTATAATTCAATCTTCCTGTTTTTGTCTGGTGAAGAAAGTACCTAAGATTTAAATTTGGTGTGTCTTGTGTTGGCTATGATTGAGCGTCTTCATGAAACGTTCAGATTTGATAGAGGCTTGAGGAATTGATAGTATGTTCAGACTGGGAAGTTCTCCTGCCTCCCTTCCCCCACACACTGAATCATGTGCCATTATTTTATCTTCTTGATTATAGAGTATATTAAATCCAGAATTAAGACTGTATGCAACTCTTTTCACAATTCAGCGTGATAACCTATATGATTTTGCTATTTAGAAGATTGTTCGCTAAGTATGTTACCGCGCTTTTTTCCTCTAAGCATATTTTCCAAGAACAGTTAAGAAATAGCCATAGAGTTTCCCAGCTACTGTTCAAGAAAATGCAGTGGCAGATAGCTGCAATGCAATAATACATGCAAGCAGAGATGGCAGGAGATGAGAATGGTCACGTCAGATAAAATTGAAGAGTGCCGAGCCCATGTTCTTCCCAGGCATATGCAGAGGGAAAAGGTGGGTCAACTGTGCATCAAGGCTACATATGTCCAGAAATCCACAAGAACATCCATGAAGACACTTAAGCAAAAGGCACTATCTGTGTTTTTAATCACCCCAGACACTTTTGTTTTGTGGGATTTTTTTTTCCTTTCCTGAAATGATGAGATCACTGATCAGGTGTAAGCTAACACCTTAGCAACAGCTCTCCACCAGAGGTCTCACAGTAGAAAGGATGCTTCTTTCTGTTGCTTTCCCTGATACACGATACTTTGAGAGGCTTGACTTCTTGTATCAAATGCCAGGTGATCATTTTCTTGTCATTTGCCTTGTGGCATTAATGATTACATGGACCTCTTTCTCATGAATTCTCAGTCTTTTTTTTTTTTTTTCCCAAGATTTCAGTGTCTTGGTTTATGTAGATGTTCCTCACATAGATTACTGAATGATACTTAAAAAGTTTAGAATTTTCTAATGCTAAGTGATACTTGATTTGCCACTATTAATTAGTTCTTGTAGACTGGTGTAATGTTTCATTACCAAGTAAGACAAAGCTACAAATATTTAATGACAATTTCAATCATCTATTTCTATCGTACTCTCTGGCAATGTAATCTCCAAATTAATTATTCCCATGCTTTTGACTTCATTTTCATTTCACACATGGTCACAAATGATGCGTAAGTTGTTGAGCACGGAGTTCAGACACAAGACCTCATTAACATAAATTAGTCTGTAAATTTGTGAAATCTGTAATGAGTAATTTTTTCCAGTGATTGCAAAAATTTATAAGCATAGCTATAAATGTGTGGAAGTGTTCCTTGAAAGGTATGCAGAGGTACTGTAGAATTTCTGCAAAGCAAAGCCTTGCTTTTCTCTGAGCATCTCTGTCTATGGAGTCAGCAATCTTACTCCGCAAGCAGGATACCGACCATTTGGTGCTCCATACTTAGGAACAGACTGTGATGTTTTATCTTATTTTTGAGGTTTTATGTTCCTTTTAGAAAAATAGTCCTTCCCAATAAAACGGTATACTTCAGTATTACACATTACATAGAACATTCATTCCATCCTCCAGCCCAGATGCTGAGGAGCAGTGGTCTGGTGGTGTCTTTAACTCAGTGCTGGTGTGATTCCATGCAGTGAGCTTCTGCTGTCTTTCTCCTACCCCATTCTCCCCTGAAAGGGAAGATTATTTATTCTTTTCAGGGGGAAAAGAGGGAAATGCATGAGGAAACTTGATGGCCAGCACAACAGGGAGAATATTCCAGAAAAGCCAGCCTCAGTGAGAGGCAATGGGTGCTAAGGCATGCCAGATAGAAGGCTGGGAAATACAAAGGAACATAACAACTACCGCTCTCAGTAGCAGACCAAGTGTGAGCCAGAAACAGATCAAGTCAACAGGAGTTTCATAGAATCTTGTTATGGCCCAAAGCAGGGGAAGGTGATCGCCTTCCATCCTGAAGGTAAGTGATGCTTTCAGAAGGCAGAGGACTGAGGGAGAGGGCTCTCTGCTCTTCCATCCTGATTCCAAAGCCATGCAACAAAGAATTTGCTCATAGCAATGCCATAAGCTTTGGGTGGATTGTTATAGGGAACAACTGCATGCACTATTTCTGCAATGGCTTTTAAATGCCTGATTTTGGTGAGGAAGACCCTGACCTCCCTAGCTTTAAGCAAGAAGAAAAGCAGACTTGAAAGCAAAGGATCCTTTGCTTGCAAGAGCCCAAAAGCAGCTTATCACTGAGTTAGATTTATAAGAAATAAGCAGTAAATTGTGTCAAATTTGGACCTAGCATCCTTCTAGGTCTGTAAGTTTCAGGAGTGAGAAGAATATTTTATAAAAAGAAACAAGATAGCCTCAAACAATGGTGTCACCAAAGAACAACTACCAACATATTTGTGTATCCAGGAAAATGGCTCCTGGAATACTTCCAAAATCACTTCTGGCTCTGTGTAAATTAGGAAGATGAATGCATATGCCCATGAATTGTTTAACTGTAGAAATGTCTTCTTTTCCTATACAACAGATGCACGAAAGGGAATGGGAATGTTTTATAACTTAGGGTTTTAAATAATAAATTAACTGCTTCTATTGTCAGTTTGAGAAGTTTTGATGTTTTGTGTAATGTGTAATACTGAAGTATACAATTTTGGGGGGAAGAATTATGTTTCTCTTTTTAAAGGGAATATAAAACCTCAGAAATAAGATAAAACATCACAGTCTGTTTCTAAATACTTTGCATCTTATTATGCTTGAAGTTCAGGCAGTAAGTAATTTCTGAGTTTTTCCCTTGAGCTGCGTAGTTCTTTTCATATGTAATTATTCTCTGAGTGCATTAGATAATGCTATGGTTCCCACAGCTGTATACACATCTATAAATCATTAATGAGGCAGTTAACTGAAACAAAACTATAAAAGATTTGCATTACCCGGCAGAACCCAGCCTTAATTGACTTCCAGTTATTTACAATTAATTTTTCCATTTGGAATAATGATTGCAAGTAACTTTGGGTTGTTTTTTTTATTACTCAGGAATTAGATGCTGACTATTCATCAAAAGTTTTTACAACAGAACTCTGTCAATGGACAGTAATGAGCTTGAGGTAATCTTATTTTTACATATTCATACACCCCCACACATTGGCAGAGGAGACAGGAGTGGGAGCAGGGGGTTTGTAGTAAAATGGGGACATGAGTACGTGCTTCTTTATGTATTTTTTTAAATCACATACCTAAGTTTTTCAACAATTAGTTTCCTTTCCTGATTTCAGCGTCAAGCTGAAAGGCAGCACAGTGAATAGAGCTGGCTCCAGCTCAGGTTAGAATAAACTGCATGGATGAGGAGTGAGTAAATATTTCTATCTTTCTATTCTGGAAGACTATAAAATAGAAGCTAAGAAATAAATAATGTAAAAGCTATTAAGTAAATATTAATTCATTATGCTATTTAAAAGATGACTTTTGTGGAAATACACTGTACAAAGTAAATCCTTGTTAGCTTGTCATTATTTGCGAGGCAGAGGCATTGAGGCTGTGAGTCAGACTCTGGACATGCACAACAAAAAGATCTGCTCTCTCTGCCATGTAAGCATAACTCTCATTGACATTAATAGGCTCTGAATGTGTTCATCAGGAAGAGATGTCATGTTCAAATTCCTAATAAAACTTAAGCCAAAAAGAGCCAGAGCCCATTTGCAGCAGCTGATGTTATCTTACATTATCTTTCAATCTTTAATTTTCAAAATGCCTAAGCAGTTAGATCTCATCAGTAGTAACTACTGGTCATTTCTCTGTTTCTACATCTTAGCTGTAAAATCTTACATACTGAGGTGCATTCTATTGAAACTGCTGTCCTTGGGAACTAGTCCTTCTCTGACACATAAGCAAATGGGGCCTTTTTTCCCCTTTGCTACGCTCACTGGATACCAGATGCAGAAATACATGGTCAGGCTTGTTTCTTTCTTCCCCTGCTGCCCACTCCAAGATACAACTCTCATGTTAAGAAAGGAGAACAGACTTGTTTTCTTTCTTGTTTCAAAATAAGTAATTTCATTGTCCTTCAATTTATATTTGAGTTTCTTTCCATTTCTGAAAATTGGCTAGGCAGGCGGCTCAGAGCGAGGAACTGAAGCTAAAATCAGCACAGTGAGCACAGAAAAGAGTGGCTGTAATGAGCATGAGATGCTTTGAATTCTCTAAGTTTTGTTAGACCAAAAGACAGACACTGGTAAATGGGGGAGGGTTTAATTCTGAGCAAAGGTGAACTAGCGGCTGCTTTCCTCGCCTTATCAATAGGTGCCAGCAAAAGGCCACTATAATTGATCTAGAAAATGTGGGCCCCGTGACAATCAAACACACATAACCTTGAAAATCTTGCAATCTAGTGCTGAAGTAATTTTTTCCCAGGTTATGTTCTGCTGGATTATGTTACGATGTGTAATGTAAAGTAACGTGACAAGACTAGACATGGGTCATTCAATCTGTCAGTAATTCAGAGCCTGGCAAATTGGTCCTCCCTCTTCACCAGTCCATGAACTTCACAAATACTTTACTTATTCATGCTGCACCAGCTAGCTCATTATTTTAGCTGGAAAGACCACTGTGATGTGTAAAATCTGAGAGGCTTTTCTTTTTGAAATCAGGCTGGTACAAGATGAGCAAACTGTATTATTATTTTATTATTAAGCTACCACATTGCGTCAACACACCATTGGCAATTACATTGCAAATAATTGCACAGTTGACAAATTGTGCAGGGTAATTTACACTGTCATTGTCTGAATGCTTCTTTTTGGGCTGGATTTCCTGGGGTGGAGAAAGGCCTACTTTGCTTCGTGTAAACTTAGATCTCCTATAACCTTTTATGCATGTATACACTATTGCTGTCATCACTGAGTTTTTCTTTTACTCACTGCAACTATTCTGATACTGAAAAAACTGAGAAGTCCACCAAATTCCAGAAAGTACTGAACTGATCCATGCCTTCTTTCTTATATGGATTCTGAGCAGTGTGTTACTGCCCATCTTCAAAAATGGGTACGAGAGAAACCGAGGCTTAGGGGTTTCTTGAACGTTTTCTTAGAAGACACCAAAAACGTGTCTGTGAAAATGCAGCTTTCAGTTGGTGAAAAATTCTGTTTATTTGAAAAACTACTAACTACCAAAAATATGTAATTTACTTACCAGTGCTGCTATAAATCAAGAGTCTTAGTCCTGCAGTGCTTCTCATCACAATAGCAGACGTCCCATTTTTCTGTGACTCCTTGCAGCGTTACGAGCGTGGCCTGGTTTTGATTCGGTTTCAGAGCCGGTCTGTGAATTAAATACGACTGCTATTCTCTTTTTCTTTTTTTCCAAGTTAGTGTGAGCTGAACATATTAAATATTAGAAGAAATAAAGAATTACAATCAAGGTGCGAGGAATTCATTTTTTCCTTGGAATGTAATTTCAGTATTAAACTACCAGGAAAAAGCTATGAAAGGAATCACTGGTTTTTCCACTGCTTTGCACGTTGTAGAGTCATTTCAACATGTGTAATATGGGTGTCAAATGCTAATAAATCAGCTGTCAAATGCTATCAAATACTTGCACAGGTGTAAATGATCACATAAAATGCAAAGCACTGATCTGACACAAAAAATCTCTGATTACCATTTCTGTCTTCATCAGTTTTATGGAATTATTAAAAGAACCCCAGTCCAATAGGGAGCTTATTCCTCATTACCCAGGTTACCAGGTTCTTTTGGTCTCATTTCCTACTTTTAGCAAGTTTTTCTTTCCTTTTTATTCCCATTTCACATCAAGAGAGAAAATGCAACAACTTAAATGATACTACTTTGGACTGATCTACTAACAAAAACATTATGTTTCATGATTGTAAGAATGATAGAGCTTTTTTTTTTTTTCCCCAGCCAAAACATCTCTGTAAGTGCCCCAGCATCATCAACTGATGGCAGCACAGCTCTGGGAATAAACAGACTTTAGCTAATGGCAGGAATCAACAGGGAAAACATGAAACAGGTATTTCTTCTTCACAGACAGTGAAACATGACTGAAGTTAAATGCACATCCTACTAGCACTGGAGCCAGTTAAATTTGACTCCTCATGTCTATTTATTCATCTCTTTTTTTAAAAAAGTTCATCTAGTTTCATTTAGTATCCATGTTTTTCCCCTTTGTATTTGGCCACTTCTGTCTTGGTGGAAATGAAAACTCTGCAGGCACTGCATAGACTGCACCGCAGGGCTGTGCCTATGTGGAGATTTTGTGACAAAGCTGCTTGGTGTTTGCATTAGGCTGTGTTTGGAATGCACTCAATACTCCTGCTGTTAGAGATCCTATATTTTAATATTCTGTAATAAAGAACTGTAATGCAACCATTATTAGAAAAAAAACAGCATTCACCCAGTGATTCAAAATCACCGAGTGTCTATACGTTGTTTTATTTCAGTCTTCTATGAAAAGTAAGTGTGTATATCCCATTGGCTGACTGGAGTCCATACAATTACATCAGAGATTGGCCAGTTTTGGGTAGCTCTGTATGAACTTCTCACCTCTCTGGCTGTTCCATCACCACCATCTCTCTGATTCCTCACCAGTCATTCCCAAATACTGAGCACCTACTCTTTTATTAGGGAGAGCAAGCGTATGTATGGCCTTACTTAACTGAGCCTGTTGTTTTTTAATATAAACATTTTTAGATAATGACCTTAAGCATTGAGGCTGTCCCAGCTCTGCTGGTGCACAGCTGTCTTTGTCTTAGAGGTAAGGTCTGCAATTAGCCATGCAGATAAACAGACAACATAACAGGAGCTATGAGACCCTAATAAGCATGAAGATGAGCAACTGTATTTTAAAGACAACAGAAACATTTCCTTGTCCCATAACTAAACTCTGTTGCAGCAGTCAAAGCAAAGAGCTGGAGAAAGGTATCCACAACCTTGTGAGCGCACATTTCAGCGCAACTTTTGTGCAACTGATACATGCATTTTCAAAGAAAGATATAGCATCAAATGCCATTCTAAAAAGCTTAAGTATAAAAGATCTAATATGTTCAGGATGGTTTTGATGGTTCTCTGTTCATGTTCTGAATTTTGGATTATGTCAACAGTCACATAATGAAGATATAGTGAAATCTTACTGTATTTCTAAATGAATTCAGAATAATCATTCTTCTTATTTTAAAAAATGAGCTCCAGTAAGACTTTTTTCCCTTTCCTTTTATTACCACACTGCAATTTTCATGCAAAGGATGATCTATTAAGAACCCAATGTTAGCTGGCCATCAGAAGCAGAAATGGATGATGGTTTAATGGAAAGGGAGTGAGCTGCAGTATTTGTGCTGTGCTGAACTGAATCGGTTCATTTCAATTGATTTCTTTGAGGAACAATTATCAAAGTGCAGTAATTCATAACTTTTCTATAAATTCAGAAATTAAAAATACTTCCTGTTTTTTTCATCTATCATCCCGACTTCAGATAGTCCAACACTCCCTTACTTGCAGATAAAGTTAAAATTTTTATTAACAGTAATGTTTTAACACCTATAGTATGCACCACAAATAACTACAGCACGTGGCCCAGCTTAACAGAACTGCAGACCCCTCCCCATCTCGCTGCCAGAGCTCACAGCCACACAGGGCAATGGGGCTGCGCTGGGGCTGCGCTCTGACTGCACACACACACACACACAGAGTGGTGGTGGAGCTCAGCTGAGGCCACAAAGGAAATTCATAATAATCTGGGTTAGCCCACGTTTTGTCATGTTACCAGAAATATTCTGTAAATAAATATATTAGTCGGCCACTTACTTGCAGATAGCGATTACTTAAACCAGCATTCAGCTTTTAATGCACTGCCATTCATTTGTAACAGCGAGCGTTCTCGCTGTGTATTACTATAGATCCAGGTTTTAAATTGAGATTGGTCACTATTGATTCTGTTGGTTTAATGATGACAGCAAGCTGCATTACACAAGATTCATAAAATTTCTGATATACATGAGCCATTATGGTGCCTGCATTGAGCTGGGATCACCTTGTGCCCCACTGCTACAGTGCCACGGAGCTGGGGGCTGTGCCCAGACCACATGGGTCCTATGCAGAGTGGGGTACTACCAGGAGGTGATAGGAAACGAAAGAAAAAAAAAGAAATCTTCACTTTTCTAGGAACTAATCAGTCACAACTGGCCACAGCTGATGCTTGTTTGCGTCCTTAATACCTCCTAAGTGTTAGTTACAGGTGTGCTTGTTAGTTTCAGCTTGCAGCAGAAAGCTCATTGTCTTAGTTTGTCAGCATTTATCAGGAGCCACCTAATAGGACTTAACAAAAGATTCACTCTCTGAAGTTTATCAGTTCCTTAAATCTCATTTACCAGTACTTTGACATTTAAAACTATTCTGGGAAGGGCAAATTAGAAATCAATGATGTGCTCATCAACCCTGCATCAATGCAGCTCTAAGAAATGTAGATCAGTCACTGAGGGAAAAAATGCTATACATGCCTTTCTAGAGACCAAAGAAAAATGCAAAAATGTGAACAGTTCAAAGGCTGAAATATTTAGTTACATTAAGTCTTTCTGAAATGCAAGATCTTGTCAAAGATCTGTCTTCAAAATCTGCAATTCCAGCACTCATTCAGTCGATCAATCAGAAATGATGCAGTATCCAAGGAATGTTTTGTTTTTTAGAAAAGATTTAGAAATATGATCTATCAGAGGATGCTGATGGAATAGAAACTGAAATTAATAAATAATCACAGAATTCAGTTTCAGGTGCTGCAGCATTTTACTCACGCAAGCTTTTATTCGGTGCTGCAGCACTCACCATCTGCAGAGCTCCTCATATCATTCATTTTTGGTCATTTAATCACTGGCAGTATGATTAATGCAGTTATTAGAAAGCTTGCAGTACAACTACATGGAATAAACCATGTTTGTGCATTATAAGACATTGTGAACTATTCTGGTAATTATTTTGATCACCTGTAAAATGGAGCTGGGCATGTTTTTTAAACTGAGATCTGGTTAAGCTAACAGGTTTCTCTGAGGGATCAAGAATCAAATTATTTTCTTCTGCTGTATTCTACAGCATGGCTTGAAACTACACATTCAAAGTTACAAAAGTCTGTTAAATGGGACTCTCTGAGAAGAAAAGCTAGTGATGAAAAACTGAAACTTTAACACTGTAGGTTATTTGTAATAATACACATATACTACATTTCCCAGTATCCCATTTCCCTACCTAGTTTTCTTTGTTTTGCTTTGTTTTATGTGACAGTGATTGAGTTCAGCGTATACAGGACGTAAATATAAGCATGCATATATAAACTTGCATTTGTGAGTAAGTATTGTTCCTTTGACCCATGAATGAGAGTAGTGAATGAATAGGTGACTACTTAATTCCTCTTGTCTCAGTCACCTATTTCATGAAAGGAATATTTCTGTTACCTGCGAAGTTTGGAATTTGTAACGTAAAATAATTAGGAAAATGTTTCATACCAACCCACCCTCTTTATTAAGTAATTTCTTCAAGTATTTTTAATAGTGCAAATTGTTGTTCTGCATTAGTACAATAACGATGGGAATTCACAGTCCAAAAATAAAAAATCTTAAAAGATTTCCAAAGTCAAACAAAAAAATTTTAATACTGTATTTTAGCAAGAACATTTTTAACAAAGAATGTGTACTTTAACTTAATATGGTACAACAGAGAAACCATACTTAAAAGTTTCCATTATCTAACACTCTACTGCATATTCATTTTTTCATCTTAAAAGACCAAAAGCCAAGCTGAACTGAGCATAAAAAAGCATCAATTATAATCCTCATATTACGTCAGCTATTAGGATTTAGCTCACACTTCTGAATTGGTCATCTAATGAAAGGACAATTTTTACATCATTCTTTTAAAAAATGTACACACATTTCTTTTTAAAACGTAATATATATCGAGTATCTGCTTCAGTAAACAAAGCTTAATTTATAAACACAATCGAAACAGCTCCATGTTGAACAGTTTCAGTGATAAACTGGACTTGTATGATGTACAGCCAGTGTGGACCTTTGTGGCTTAAAATCATTGTGCCATTGCTATACAGTAGTAGCTACCTCCTTAGGAAAAAAACGAAACAAAACAAAACGAGTTCTTTGGGGGTGGGAAGGGAAATAATTCCTGTATGTGCTTAAAAATACTAAAACTCCTTTCTATCTCCGGGGACCTAAAAATGATCTGTTGCAACAGGCTTGGTTTGGTATGGTAAGCTTGTAAAAAGTCTCAATATTTCTTAATGACAATACGGCAGTTTTCGATGCAGCAACAGTAAATTGCTTGAAATTGTCCTTCAAGTTTCATGCTACAAATCCTGTTCCTCACACGGTACTGAAGGCATCAAAGGTTGGAAGGGACATTTTTCATGAACTATATAGTCTTCAAATAGTGATCATTATACATTTTTCAACAATAGGTGTTTCCTTCAGTACATGATGGTAGGTTTGATGTATGTTCTGTTTTCTGTAGGAAAAAAAAAAGAAGGAAAAAAGTCAATTACAGAGTTGCGCGTTTTAGAATTATTTGAAATGTAGGTGGATTTCCTTGATAATTTGTGGACTTTTTTTTTTCTCGACACAAATGATCAGATCTACAAGTGATACAAACTGAGCTCAAAGTAAATATGATTTTATGGAGAACGAGGCACCCAATGACAAAGTCCTGAGAGCCCCCAGTCAGCGCGGTTTGTGTCACGCAGGGCAGTGAGCCCACTGCCCACCTCCTGTCCTGAGCCACTTGTTTCCTGGGCTGCTCCCAGCTGGCATTTGCTAGAAAAGGCTGTAAATATTTTGATCTGCATTTTTGTCTTTTGTGACGTTTGCTTTTTAGCTGAACACTGTCTCTTCTCAGAAGGCAGTTGGTGTTGTACTGCTTACCTCCTAACACAGGGTAGTGGCATCAGCTTTACAACGTACCATTATTATATGAACAAAACCTAGGGAACAGTGTTGGAAAACAACTGCACTGCATTAAAAATATAATAGCAGTAAATTGATCTCTGTTTTTCGGAAAACTGTTATTTCACTCAGAAACCTTCACTTCTCTTTTTAAGTTATTTTTCTTTCTTTAGGGAAACAAGTAGAAAGCTGCTTCCATCCTTTGTAAGACTATTCCTAGTTATACTGCCTATCAACTGTGATTTTTCACATTAAGCAATGCTAAGTCCAGAGGAAAAATAAATATGCCCACAGAAACTACAGCTAAGACTACATCTAACAAGAATCCATATTCTTGTTCATTATACAATGAATCATGAATTCACCCAGCTAAATCTGCAAGTACTGATCTTGAAGATGATAAGCAAAATGATAATATTGAGAAGCATTTTGTATAATGTTGACATCTATCCCATTACTGTTTTACATATGCCAATACTGAGCACTCATAAGGAAAGAACAAGTATTGACCTGCTAACTGACACTGATCCTTGGAGCAATCTCAAACTTTGCCACATTTCAATTTCAAAATGCATTTCAGCTATAATATGAGTGATTTATCATTTAGCAGTAGCTGTCAAAGTAACCTCCTAGATAAAACAAAAACATCTGGAACCATAAACAGAGGAGAGCAGTAGCTGAATTTTAATCCAAATCCGACATGTTCACTTCATTAGGAACAGGAAACAGCTAATTAGTAATTGAATGTTTCATGGTTTTAAGGAGGCTCAGACTCTCCAAACAGAGATGATTTAATATGTGTTCTGGATGTAAACAAGAATAAAGATCGGAAGAGCCAGGGACATAACATCTCTGGAGGAATGTTTGGGAGCATGGGAACCTCCAAAGAAATGACTAAAATTAGCTTCAGGCCTTTGGCTGATTAAAATTATTGTCTTAAGATTTACTGTGGCAAATATTAAGGCCTGGGGAGAGGGGTAAGCAGAAATGCACAGACTGAACATTGTTGTGCTTTTTTGTTTTCTGCTTTTCCTTCTGGTTATTAGGAAGTTCCTTCCCATAGCAGGCTGTAGGTGATGTAACTTACATTAACGCTGCGCTTCTAAATAAAGACAGCCACTGGCAAGACCTGCAGGTCAACGTGACTGCCCCCAAAAAGTCAGAAATACTCCTTATTGCCAAGCCAAAGGCTGACATTCTGCTGGAGTGTGCTTCTAGTGAGTCAGTAATTTAACAGCTCTGGTGCTCTGCACAGCAGCAGTTGCAGCACGGAGCAATGCTGCTCTCTTTGGGGTCTGAGCTCAGGAGCCAGATTTACAAAATGTCCCTCTGCCTAAGCACCCATATTGGGTGGGACTTCTTATAGATGTGCTTTACCATGTTCATATTATACCAGTGGAAGTCAGCAGGAATTAGGGATGTAGCTTGCTAAGTGGCCACAAGGCATCTGCTGCAGCTGTATTTGATGTTGGTACTTGTACAGATAGTGATGGTGACTGTGCATGTGTGCACATTTATGCTGTTCCATTTGCTGACAAGGTCTGGGCAAAGATAAGCGTAGGCACGTTCCAAGTAAGAGCTGATTTACCAAAAGTGGGAGCAGTAAGGAAGGCTATGATGAAATCAGCCTCTGATCTTCCCTACAAATATTTTTTAAATAATTTAAAGTATTTACTCAATTTCTTAATAAAAAAGAAACAGTTTTTACAACCACGAACACAAGTCCTCTCTCACAGAAGGGAGCAAATTCACAACTGTTACAAAATTCTTCATTTAGCCACTTGAAAAACTACATAAACTGACAGGATTTAAGATAGATACAATACTTTGATTTTTTGCCCAACCTTCTGCAAATACTTTGCGTAGTTAATCCCTGCCAAGTAAGATGTATTTGGAGATCAAATGTAACACTGATTCAGCTGGCTCTTCTCAAACACAGAGAGGGAAGGGAAGGTGTGAAGCAGCTGATACCATGCTCAGCTGGATGGCTGGGTCAGCAAAACCATGTGTTGGCTTTGGTCATTATACACATGAATAGATAGAGCTCATCAGGCCATTAACAAGCTCTAGGAAACCACAACGCTGTGACTTCCTTCATGCTGCCCAGCCTGGCACCCTTCCTGCTGCCCATAGCCCTGGGAGCCCTGCCCTGCCTCCACCCTGGCTGGCATCGCAGGCTGCTTACTGACAGAGAGTCATAGCAGGAGGCTGCAGAAAGAGAAGCAGTGAATTATTTGGACTACCGTCATTAACTTGGCTTGTGATGTAAACCTGAAGCTTAAAAGTTAGCTGAAAGTCATGTTTTCTAATATAACATATTCATGTTCTTAAAGTATTTTTTCTTTCAAATTATTGATCAAACTAAGCTAAGAAGTGGTTGTTAAGATAACTGTTGGACAATGGACTATTTAAAGTCTGGAACAAGTCTAATTTTTTTCCCCTTTATTTCTTAAGGAGAGTTCAGTGGAGGTATCTGTAGCACTTTCGTAAGAGAGAAAGCAAATGCCAAACCTCAAGCCAAGAAATACTACTGATTAGTAAACAAAAAACACATGGCTAGGTATTTCCCTTTTCATAAAGCTCTCCATGAGATGCCAGAAGTCAAAATGTGTTTTTGTTGCTGCACAATAAACTGAACTCTGTGGTGTTAACAACGTCACGCAGCAACCACCTATGAGAAATTACAGTGTCAGGAGCATCTGTGCTACCACTTCTACATGAATGACAACGTGATGCTGTCAAATTCATCTTTTTAAAGAATATTCACCATCTCCTCAGTGTAGCTGACTGCAAGCTACATACCATTTTATAGCATTTTACGGTACTATACAGCAAAGATTTGAATAAATCTGTGTGCAATAAATGTATTCTTTTATTAGGTTTATCCCTTAATCAAATATTCATTTATGTGGGCTTCATTCTATTAAAAAATGAAATTATACAAAGGTGAGCAAAAGTGTAGATTTACAGTAGTTTAAAGCCTAATTTCATTCTCTAGGGGTAATATTGACAATATAAAAACTGTATAAATGATATTCCCTAACACTAAAATATGCTTATGAGCCCCCTGTGCATGTTATACTGCTTTACAACCTACAGTGAAATGCATGACTGGCTTAATAAGCAAGACATTTAGAAAGGATTTTTTCCCCTTCCCAATGTATAACAGGAGTAAAGATCTCACAATCTCACTGTAAGCCAGAGCCTGTGTTAATAATTGTAATTCTCCCCAGGATGAGGCTGTCTTCCCTGAGTTGTTGGTCCGGGGTGTACATGCATCTCTTGCACTTTCCTTTAGCAACAACACCATCATTTGTCTTTCCCTTTGTAGATTTTAATATCTGTATAACAGGACAAATCCAAAGCAATAATTATCATCTCCTTATTTATTCACATTTTTCTTGTTTCTTCGTTTTCTCATCTTATTTTTCCCCTTGCTCTCAGGATAATTTGCACGCATATTTGAATTTCTGGAATGTTTTGTATGTCTTTGTGTTATCTTTAAATCAGTAATTCACCTGTATTTCTATAAAAAGTATTTTAAAACAAAATTTCCATGTGTACTCTCACAACTCGCATTGAGAACTGCGCCCTGATAATGCTGGTGTGAAAATCCAGGCCAGGAAAGTGTGCACGGTGCAGCTGGCCTGCTGTGATCTAATGGCACAGCTAGAATTTGGGATTGTTCAGATAATTTTAGCACACTTAGTTGCAGGAGAACATCACTGGATTAAGGAAATATGCAATCTGCTCCATAATGAGAGAACAAGGATAAATGTGTTGTATCGCTAACTGTAAATTATTCATGCTACTTCTAAAACAAAGACAAGCCCTACACATTGCAGGGAACAAGGACAGCAGAATCCCACTTTGCCAGTTTGGATCAAGGAGTGGGGAGAGCTGCTAAAGGTTGGGTAGGGCTGAGCCAGGGCTGTGTGCCTGCAGATGCTGGGGAGCAGCACGAGGGTGTTTGGTTGCCCAGCGGCTCCAGCTCTGCATGGTGGCTTGGAGAGTGGGAACCATGGCCTTGGTGGCACAGGGACGGGGTTGGACATGAGCTGAGCAAAATGGAGCCAGCATTTTAGTTGAACCAGAGCCAGATTGAGCTCTGAGTGCAGCAAAGATATAGAAAATACAATGCCAAGACAATAAAACTAACAGACAAAGTGGGGCTGGTTAGTTTGATTCAGTTGTTTTCTGTGCTGTGACACTCACAGAGGTGTGGTTTTTCCCCAGCTTACTTCATGCTTAGGAATAGTGACTTGACTATGTCAAATATTTCCACATTCACATTAATAGATATAAAAACTCGTACTGAAAATAGGACTTCTAATGAGTAGCAGTAGCCAAGGACAAGAATATGTTCACTGAATTCTAACTGTGCAGATGCTGGATTGCAACTGTCAGTGTGGGTAGGAAGGGAGTTAACACAGTAGTTCCTGCTGAGGAAATATCCAAGCCTGCTGACACTGAGTTATTGAATAAATGTTTGAGCCCTTTGTAAGAAGAGAAAGGTAAGGACCTTCACAGCCTAGTCTCCAAGGGAAACCTTTCCTCACCTTCTGTTTTCAGTAAATAACAACATCTCAGCCTCCTCCATCTCATGAGTGCGTACCGAGACAGAGATTCAGAAAAAATATTGTGTAGCGTAACTACAGATAGCATGGAGAGCAGGATCCATGGCACTGTCACTTTGCAGCCCTTTTTGCATGCATTTGCATCACCAACAGCGAGCAATGCAGCCTGCACTGGGATCTCACCACAAGAAGCAGAGCTGCCTTTTGGTTAGCAACTCAAGGGACTGCTCTCCCTTGTTCCTGCACTGCCTGCATGGCTATGGGAACCTTGTCATTGGGTGCTCATTATTCCAGGTTAGAACAAGAGAGGTCTTCTAGAAAACACAAAATGACGCAGCTCCAAGCAGCTACCCGAGGATCACTCATTCAGCCAGGACATGCATTAGAGACAGAGCACTGGGCAGGAGGAGGAAGAAAAGATCTAAGCCCTGCAGAAGCCAGGGTAGGATTTGCTTACAAGCAAAATACCAGGCCTCTATTAATCACAGTTTCTGATCAAACGGTTCTGGTCTGCTCTCGTGTAAAAATTTCATTTTTTCTAGAGAAAGCAATACAGGGTAACAGCACTGTCATTTCCAAGATGTGGACACTGTCTCCTGCAACAGAATAGCAGCAGCAGGGCTGGTTTCAGCGGATCACTGCATTTGAAGGTATATTTTGATAGAATATCAAATATATTTTGATAAAACCAAAGTCAAACCTTTTCAAAATCACTACCCTCCCTTCTTTTCTTTTTTTTTTCCTCTTGCAACTTTTTTTTTTTTTTTTTTTTTAAACTTTAGGCTGGATTTAAAAATAGGTTGGTTATATCCGAATATTAAAAAATATATGGCTTGTTCTCTAAATAATAGAAATAAAATACATTCTAGATTTCGACAGCCCTCCATCTTTGGCAAACAGATAAAAAAGTTATTCATGGCTACTGGCAGTTTCTGTGCTACCTCTCTGCTTGGCTATTTCGCAGACAAAACCAGCTGCAGCCCTGTGACTCTCCACCACAGACCCATGCTTTCACCTCAGGAAAGTCCGTCCACATACACTGCTGCCTCATTCTTGAAATTTAGAGTCTTTTAGCTTTTGTAAATTGTTATCAGCAAGTATTATGGTAATGTCTATTTTTTAGAATTTTAAGATAACATTGCTTTGCTGATTGTTCCAATATCCCCTAACAATGAAATATAGTAATACAAAAGTTAACTAAGGTATAAACATGCAAAAGGAGAAGTCTCCCTGCGATCATAAAATGATGTTATTTTCTGTTCAGCAGTTCATGTTACTGCTGTTCATGCTAATTAATTAAAGGAGCTGTTGCTGTAATGTGCAAACAGGGAATCTGAGAAACTGAGAGGGCTTTTAGGTCTCGGAGTGAAGTTAAGTCAATCTGGGCGCGGGCAATCAAATGTAATGAAATCACTTGTCAGTGCTAAGCTTGCAAAAACTGTGAAGTTTGACTAGGGAGTAAAAGGATTATAATTAGATTTCCAATAGGATAATAACTAAATGGCAGAAAGCAGTAAAGAGAAAATATTACTTTGTTAGCTAATGGTGCTGCTGTTCGGTTTTAGTTTTTATCAGCACACTTGTAGTTGTACTAATTTAATTTGCTTTTATCAGCAAAAATGCACTACTCGAATGGTACTTGAATGTCATTTGCAAAAAACATTGATCTGAAGGTGCACTTAATGACACCCAGTATGTTTATTTTATGTGAAACGGAGATTGCTTGATAAAATGGTTGACGCAGTATCTTCCTGGCCCAAGAGTGAGTTATGGAAGCAAGAGCAGAAGGTATCAGCACATGCATTGCCTGCTCCTGCACCACTCAGCTATGCAGGGGCTGTCAGACTACAGCAACTATTTCTTTTCTATTTGTCAGCTAACAGGCCCCTCACAGATTGAGCTGTGCTGGACCAGAAGCTCAGGGGTATGGAGGACAGAGCTACAGACTGTAAAGTTTGAAAAACTTTTAGTCTTGTCAGCACAAAATTTCAGTTCAATTAATACACAGAGCGTAGGGAAAATGAGTACTAAACGGAAGAGATTTATAACGCATATCAGAATCTCAGAAAATGAACAGCTTGTGTTAATAAAATCATTTTAAGAAATGAGCATAAAATATGATATGACTTAATCACTGTGCAGTATTTTTGCAATTTTCCTTTAAACCACCTTAAGGAGATACTGGCAGTGAAACTAATTGAATTTCAAAGGAAAGGCACTGTGTGAATGATAGATTTCTGTCCAGCAGAGTTATTGACAACAAAAAAAGAAAGGTCTGCATTGACACTGAGGCTTTTTTCTGTGCACTAGAGAGAGATTCTGGATGCTTGGAAGCAGCTTTGTATTAGAGACGTGTGTTTTGACCCTTCCTTCTCCCAGGGCCCAAAAAACAAAGGCTGTAAATGAAGGGGGCAGTGGAGGCAGTGTACTCAAACTGTTAAGACTGCAGTGCAAGAGTTGCTGTCAAGTTTCAGAAACTGTAAATCAAAAGAAAAAAGAATAAAAAGATATTACAGTATCAGCATAAATAAAAATGGAGGAGATGATGCTAAGGAACAGAAATACTCTGAAACCTAGACTAGCTCTATAGAGAGATCTTAAAAAGCTTTTCTATCAGCTGAGAGTGCTTAGTGAAAGAACTGGATAAACTCATCACACATTTACATATCAACAGGATTACCAAACTGAAAGTGTCAGAGAATCCCATATATGCTGCCATTCATGGCTGTGGTGAAGACAAGAAATGACATATTCTGCTTTCACAGCGGGGTACCAAATGCAGAGATATTGAACATAATCAGTGAGTGTCCAGGTCTCCCTTGGCTCAGGTTTTTGAAATGAAAAAAAGCTTTGTAACCCAAAGCCTTTTAAAACTGAGATTTAAGGGGAAAAAAAATCAAAACAAACAAACAAACAAAACAAAAAACTTCTCTGAAATTAAAATCCTAAGATTACAGGGCATTCTTCTTTATCAGTAATACACAAGAAGTGAGAATAAATTCTGAGTCCTTCTGTAAGTAAATGGCTATTGCAAGTGGCTATGCATCACCCTTCTCACAGTTACTTAGACTCTTTTTTAATAGAAGACAGATTTGAGCCACCTGTAACCTTTTTCTTTCTTTAAAAATGACAATTAACTTCCTTCTTACTCCAGTAGATTCTGCCCAGGTACACCTTGGACTCACAGAATCTTTTCGGGAGAGCACTGAGCGCTTATCTCAGCAGATACTGTAAATAGCACTAGGAAACAGTAGGAATCATTTGCATTTCAAATTACAATACATGTCCTGAGTGCTTATCCAATATTTTGACTATTTCTGGCAGTAACAATTTTCAAACTGCAATACTTAGTGCACAACTCCAATCATATGTGTACATATACATGACTATAAATATGTTGTATTATATATGTATATATGTAATTCTCCTTTTTTGTTATGTGTAGCATATGAACCTAAAATCACAAAAAGCGACAGCAGTAAAAATATTTGAAAGCTTTCCTGTATAGATGACAGATGGACAACAGATGCGTACCAGAGGTATGCAAAGTCAAGCCTTTAACAGTTGACAAATGCTAAAGGTTATGTTTCTATCTCTATCTGCACTGGTTCTAGCAGTACCTAAGATAGAATTCTCTATCAGATATTCTCGTAATACCCTCTGGTATGTGCACATCTATTTAAATGCATACTAAACATTTCTTTTAAGCCTTCTGGAACTTTTGTCTTGCTAAATTTGCCATCTTGTGATTTCCATCATCTACTGTTTATGTACTTTTTGAAAACATGTATGATCTTGAAAGGAAAGCAAGGATCGGAAGTGAAATATTTTAAAAAGATAAATCATTTGTAAGATCATTTCTGGACTAAGCCTGTATATCTGAGTATGATAAGTATCTAAGTATGAGTGTTTCCCACACCTCTGTTTAAACAAATACAATTACTGATCTTGTAAAGTAGCAATCTTGCTATACTTCTTTTCTGTATTGAGCAGGAAGACAAAATGAAGTTCCATAATTTACATTTATCTTAACACAGGAAAACAAGAGGTGCAAAAAACTATGCATTTCATTTTTTAATATGGCTTGTGATAAATGTGTATGTAATAGAAGGAGGTACATACTGCACCTTGCATTGCTGCACTGTCATGTTGGGTTCCGTTGTGTTCTATTTCCATATCTGGGATTCCGGCATCTGAAAGATGTGACACTGAAGATTAATGCATTCCCCTTTATCCTTCTCTCATGCATCTTTAGAAAAATATTCATAGGAAACTAAGATGATGGGCAAGTTGCATAACCTGACATAAAACATTTGGTCTTCACAGAATTTTCAGTAGTAAATCGTTTTCAGAATGTGCAAACATTACTGGTCTCACTGTGGATTATTTTTAATGTGCTTCACATTTGTCTGATGATCAGATAATAATCAACACATGATAATAATGTATCTATAAAATTCTTTTGGAGAATAAAGGCATCTGACATATGAAAAATAAAATGGAAATTAAACTGTGGTATTATTAAACCAAATTTACCTCTCAGGCAAATACCTGCAAAGTTAGAGAATTAAAAGATACAACCAGTACCAGTCAACGTGTTTGCATCTATGTGCATGTGTTTGTATGAGTGTATTAGTACAGTACCGTATCAGCTCAGGTTATTTAAGAGTACTCCATCACAAAGGGAAACTACACATGTAATATATTATGGGAAAGACTTCCAGGTACCTGAGAAAAGTTTTCCAAAACGGATTGTGCTGTTTTTTTCCAAGTTGAGAAGGAGTCTCATAATGAGATGTGCTCTTGAACTATTTAATGTCACACCGATAGTACCTCTGTCTGCAGTCCTTTGGGGTGGGGCTGAGGGCTTCAACACCCCAGGGCGTTAAGACAACAGATGCCATTATCCACCTTGTGCCAACAAGGATTAGCATGAAGGGTATGTGATCTGAATCCAGGGTACCTCAAATCCTGGAGAAACATCTGCTTCCCTCGTAATACAGCACTTTGAATTTACAGTAGAAAAGAAAAAACAAAAAAACAAAAAAAACCCCAAGAACACCTGAAGGGAGATGTGTGTAGTTTTGAAGTATTTCTGTGTAAAAGCTCATTCCTGATATTCTCAAATAGAGAATAACTGTACTGCTGCTTTCTCAGATCACTTGAGCTGGACAGTACCTGTTGCAAAGATGACATTTTGCTGGTCACACACAGCCTGAGTGAGCTCTGTGTCAGAGCAGGGCGATTGATTCAAGTACGTGTATGAGTAGTGCAGTACATGGGTAATGCATGTGTATATGTACCTTAGGTATATATGTGTATATGAAATATAGTACTACATACACAGACATCACATAAATATATTTGAGCAAATAAATTATTAATTTACATATTTTTTTCTTTAGAAAGTGCAGGTGATTGTTGTTAGGTAGTTTGAAGTTCAAGGCTCTGGACTAGAAACCTAAAAAGGTTCTCCCTTTTCAAACCTTTTAGAGTATACTTTGTGTGTACGCAAAATGACAAAGTCATCTGTAATAACAGCATCTGTTAAATGAGACAGAGCGTCAGAGTTAAATTAAAAATATTCAGAATAGCCCTTCACATTTTCTTGCCATAAAATTGTACCTGCAATTAAATTGTGGATTAAGATGCTAATGAGCTACCTGATTTGCATGTGCAATCAGATTAGCATGTAAATATCAGCTTTTCGCAGGCACCAACATATATATGACTACCTGAGTGTGCCTGCAAATCAAAATGTTAGCAGCCAGGCCGACAATAGCAGATGTAAAGATCTGTTAATCACATTGCTGGGGTGTTGGTCCCCTTCAATTTGTGGCTACCAGAACTGCTGAGTACTTGTAAATGTAGTGCGATAGGCAGGTGCTTACCAGCAACAACAGCATCTGGGTGAGTGACCTTACTGAGTGTGAGGATTTTAGTTTTCATCTGACATTCATCACAGGGTGCTGGCTGTGCCTGGGGGATCTGAAACGGGCATTTTCCTGACCCAGGAGGGGTGGTACAAAAGGTCCCTGCTGGCTGTGCCCACTCAGCCTCTGCTGGGAGCCTGTCCCTTCACACGGCACAATGGCAAGCTGTATATCCATGCCTGAATCACCACCGCTCACTGTCAGTGTCAGAACAGCCAGCCAGTTCCTGGGTACAGTGATATGCTGGACTATAAAACCCAGCAGATGAGAATGCCTCTGAAAGATGTTGCTCTCATAGTTAAAGAGTTTATATCTCTTAGGTGCTCCAGCTAAATCACAACTCACGGCCCATTGCAGAGAGCTGCAGTGGCAGTTCAAACAGACAGGCTTGCCCTACCTTTAAAAAACAGCTTGGGTACCCTTGCAACTGAGATCAAAGGCCAAGTTAAACTGATTACTTTCACTCAGCAGTTTTTGCAGTCTGCTTCTGTTATTATGGCTCAGTTGCTAGCAGTAGCCAAACAAGGCAAAGTTAATGTGAAGACTACATGACATACAAACACAGCAGAGACTGAATATAACTCTGATTCATGAGCCTCTGCAGAGACATCAGGATAGGCAAGATGCAAAGACCAACTTTAGCTGCAGAAACTGAAATTAATTAAAACTCAGCTAGGTTTAGTCTTAAAGATTCAAACCAACATTCTAAAGTTTGCTCAGAACCACTTCAAGCAGGATAGGTGAATACTCCCACTACCCAGAATGTAATCAGCCTCTATAAAATTAACTGATCTGAATTTGTTTCACAAGAATATCTGGGAAGTATTCAAAAACCTTATCAGCTCACAAGGCTGATACATATTTAACAAACTTAATAGATCCTGAGGCTGAGCAAACTTCAGCCGAACAGCTTTTAAAATGAAGCTCAGCAGTTCTCAAAATGAATCTGCTGGGAGAAAAGAGATCAGAGAACCTTAGAAGGACCAAATTTCACATTGTCTTAGCTGGCACTGTAACAGATTTCTCTGGCAACGTATTCAGCACTTCTTGTCATGCCTGTGTAAACTGCTCCATGTTTCTCTTGTCGCAGACATAGTTTTTTAATTCATGACCCAGAGCACACCGTCTGAAATAGATTTTTAATTATTTCAGGAAAGGGTCTTGCATTTTATTCTGGAATTTGCTTTATGCAATGTTTTAGTTTTTTAACATCATTTTACGTTAACTGTGAAAGGCCAACTAAGACATTACCATTTAACATCCTGAGACCGTCACCTGATGTGGCCTGTTTAAGCGCCTGTTCCACTTGTTCTCTTCTCTTTGATTCAAATTCCAAAGCTTCCTGCAATTTTCTCTTTGCCTTTTTTTCTTTCTTCAAGCGTTTCTGAATTGTTGCTGGAATGCAAATATATGATAAGAATGGCTGTTATAGCACAATTAGTATATAACGGATAAAGTAAACTTGTTTCTTAATTTCTGATGTTCAAGAGACAAGTTCTAGATAAAGAAAAAAAAAAACTGGACACAAATGTGATATAAACAAGCAAAAACCAACCCCATACCCTGTTCTGAAACAACAGCTAGTCTGAAAGAACTTTCAATCTTGTTAAAGATCTTAAATCATATTCTCAGTCCGGAACATTGCCATCGATGCAAGTCTCCTGACTAGAACCCGGGTTTCAGAGCCAGCTCAGACCCTGAGAGGCTACTGAAAAGCTGAGTTAAATGGGTACCAACTGAAATGAAGATGAAATGCATAGAGGAAGGGTAGCTAATGATGTATGTGAGTATATCTGCGGGCAAAAGCACTTTCACCTTTCATCACTAGTTCAAGAAAAAAAAGAGGAAACGAGAAAGAAAAGGAACAAAAGCATTGAGCACATGGTGAGAATCTCTTGAGAGAAAATAAGGACAAAATTCCCAGGTATAAAGGAGGTTGAATATTAGCCTAAAATACAGGCATGTAAATCAAGAACTTTTTAATATTCTCTCCGTTACCAATATCTCCTTCTAACAAAAACACTCTTAAGATCTGTAACTGGCTGATTGGACTAAAAATGGGTAACAATAAAGTATTATAGCGCGTCTGCAGCTGTGTTAGTAGAGCTTGATGTTCTTTACAGTCATCTCATCTCCCTTCTAAAGATGGAAAGCAGGGAAGTGCCTTGACAAAGATCATCCACAGGTCACTGGTATAGCCCTGCAAGATTTGGCAGAAAATGGAAGTATTCCTGACTTCTGTTCCCAATCTCAGTTTTAAACCCAACTATAAATAAAATTAGACCTGTAACTAGAAAACTATACAGCATTAATTGTAGCCAGATGATTCACATCATCACTGGGAACTGCTGACACTGCCTAAGGTTGTATTCCCTCATCTACATAAATTCAGGCAATAAAACATACCTTTTCCTTTTAAAACCCTGAATCTTAATTCCGTGTTTAACCTTATCTTTCACCGGCACCAGGTTACCATTTCTTTTGTTTGATGTACTACTGAACCATCTAGTGATGGTACTACAAAAGGTAGGCTGAACTACGAGACAAAAAAAAATTGAGCTTAAACATAAATACCCCGTTTCAAAATGACGTTTACTAGTCTATATTCTAGCAAATGCTCTTTACAGATATTGTTAAAATGAAAGGTGAATTTACATTTGCAGTGTTTTGCAATTCATTTTATTTGTCTGTGTCACCTGTGTGAAAATATCTGTGAATTTTAAATCACAATATTGTGAGAAAAATTGCTAAAAAACATGGAGATGTAACTTTCTGTGCTGACTTATTTATCTAACTCTTATCAATTTTTACAGACGTGAATTTGTGATTGCACCAGTCAGGGGAATAAATGGATACCACTGCATGAGCGATCTCTGAGAGATTTAATAAATTATGAATGCCAGAATGCAATCTGGAAACAAAACTTTGGAAAACTGAGTAACCCATGTGGAAAAGTCTATCTGTGACTTTCTATAATAATGTGGATGTTGTGATGACCTGAGAAACAAACAGTTCTGCAGATACTGATTACTGGAGAAATTCTTCAAGCCATAAGTCAACCAAATCTGTGAAGGACTTAAGATTTTTGTTGAGTTAAATATGACTGTGGAGGTATGTAGTGTTTTGTCTGCCTACACCGAGATTAACTTTTGTTGTACAGAAATACAGCTGTCTCATCTGCTCTTACACTGGAGTGACGCAATGATTCTGAACACCCCCTGCACTTTAACAACTTCTGTAGTATTCACTCACTCCTCGCAACTAGACTTAAAGTGTCCTTTGTCAGCTCTTAGCGAGCCTTGGTGCTGCAAGCAGGTTCCTAACCTAATTTCAATTCAAAACACACAGGAAGAGAGTAGTAGGCACTTACATCTGTAGCCTTATCTAGCTTTATCTTTCCGATTTCATGGATGTAATCCAGAAGTGGCTTTTGGTGTATGAAGAACTATTTCTCTCCTTTTGATGCAGATTAGAATTTTAAAAAGAAGACTGCCTGCTTTACAATATCACAGTGAAAAATTTAGATTTACCAATTTAATTGCCTATTATTATCAAAAGCTTCTAAAGAGTCATGGTTCTGTCTTAGAAGGCCTCATGTTAGGAAAGCTTTCGTATCTCACTCTTCTGATGGAAAAAGAAAACTATCTAGGTTTATTTGTTTCAGATCTTGAATTACAAGAGATGCCTACCTAAGTGCAACTATTTGGTTGCCCTGAAGTTGTCTAGAGGACAAACTAGCTGATTTAAATACTCCAATTACAGACATATTATCTTTCTCAAAATAAGACTGATCCTCAATGCTTGGAGGATAATAGCAGGAAACAAAAGAAATCAAAGCTGTCAAATGAAGAAATCGGGCTGGGAATATTACCACACAGACGGTGTGGTAATAATGCATGTGAAAGCCATGAAACTGAATCAGCTTTCCCTACAGAACCAGCCAAAATGCTCTGCGGCCAGTTGCCCTCCAGGAAATAATCCTTCAGTCACTGTTCTGCCTGCTTACAGAAACGTGTGCTTCATTCTGTTTTTATTAAATTTAAATCTTTCATTACCAGTGCTAGTCCACTGCTACATTACACTGAAGTATGAATGTCAGTTAACTCAGAGTCCTCAGTAGTTCCAGCTGGAAATGCCAAAGGGTTACACATTTAATAGGTATCTGAACTCCATTTTTCATTCACTCACCTCTGCTTTGCAGCTCAGCTGTAAGTTGCCTTTCCAAGCTCTCTCTGAGTTCTCTCTCTCTACAAAGCTCCATCTTTAACTCTTTCTTTTCCTGCTGTATCTGCTTTTCCTGGACTCTGGCATTGTCCACAGCCACTTTCAGCAGGCCCTAAAACACATGCAAATGTGAGACCTGAAAATACCGTTTTGTTTCAGCAGTGACAAAATTTATCCATTTATTTATTTTACTCCCTTTAGAAAAAAACCACCAATAACAAAAACTCAGGAGCCTATAGACAAGGAATGCACCTGGGCACTTAAAGTGCCTAAATGTTAAATATGAGCAATTTTGTGGTATAGCTTTTGCACATTCATCCTACTGGTATGGTTTATTACAAATGGAATACCATATCATTGCTGACCTTGGTCAACTGCAGGGAAAAGCAAAGGAGAAATAATGAGACTGGTGAATTTTAATATGACCGTTATTGCCAACTATTAAGTCAAATAGACAATGCATAAAATGTTTCCACAATCGATAATGCCGGAGAATGAAAACCTAGGCATTACATTAAATTAAAAAAAAAAAAAAAAAAATTAGAATTGCAGATACAAAACAGTTTCTAACTTTCTAAAAGAGTGGCAGAAGAAATACATTTTATCTGTTATAAATAGTCTGGCCCTATAGAGAATAACTTACCTGAATGTTGGTTAATAGTGTTTCAACTGATGAAAGACCATCAGCAAAAAGAAATGGCGCTGGAAATCCAGGAGGCAAGGCCTGTCCAGCCAGTTGGACTTTATCTAAGGTTGGTTTCATTATTGGAATGGCAATCTGGACCTCTTCTGTAAAGACAGGTTTTAAAAGCAAGATCAGAAACTATTGGAAATATGGAGGTCAAAGTGATTTTTAGAAACTGTTTCCCTGGAAGTCAAAATACAAGCACAGTAGTAAAGCTGATACGTTTTGGTCTTTGGGCAGCCATTGTTATTACTAAGGCAAGTTTGCAAAACAATACAGAGCAATAATAAATATACTTATGGCTATAGCATCGCTCTAATAGAGTATAGGCCATTATATCTCAAATTCTACAAAATTATACTACCGAATTATAACAGTATTATGCAGTTCATTAAACCTGAATGACTTTTCTTCATTCTATCATGTTTGCTATTCTGCGATGAGCATTTTTAGTCACTATAACCTTGAAAAAATTCTAATCAAGAAATGTACCACATCTCTTTATCCTTTTTAGCATTATCCTTCCCATACTCAGCAGTAAATAATCCCCACTGAGTCATCTCCTCCAGCACTGGCTCTGCCTGTCAGAGAGGCATCTGTGCAGGCTCCCCTGGCAGGTGCCATGCTGTGGTCAGCCCCACCATGGGCAGCAGCTTGAAGCACCATGCTGAGTTCTGTCTGCTGGGGGCACAGAGCTGGTGGTGGGGGCACAGGAGCGACTGGGGAGGAGAGGGCTGAGCCATGCTCTCGTGATGCACTGCCTACAGCTGGATGGATGCATCCCTGGCACACTGCATTACCAGGACCCTGTAACTTCCCCTTCACTCCCTGTTTCAGTTTGGTCATGTTGCTAAAGATCAAGCTATGCATGGACAGTAGAAATGTGTACTCAGAAAGAAGCGATGGTATTAGCAATTATTTTCCCCAAATCCTTTAAATTTTGTCACAAATCCTTACTAGCATGAATCTGAACTCACTTTTTTAATAGGGCAACTTAATGCTGTTTTAGGACAATAATACATGTATCTCCTTCTCTCGGATCCACCCTCTTTTGTGTACTACTTCTCCAATATTCATTTTAAGCATCAAGTTTATTGCTGAAAATGATGACATTAAAATCTGCTAGCAGTCTTCAAAGCCAAACTCCGTTCACTTATTTTACACTATGATGTTAAAAAATACTGGTGTAACATTCCAGGGAATTGCAGTCCATATGTAATATTTTCCTTTAATCTCTCTGGCACTTGCAGAAATTATGAAGAACATCTCCTCACAATTGCTTTTTAGTAAAGCTTGAAACTAATCTATTGTCCGTAAGTTCATGATGCATGTGTTTTCTAAGGGCAGCCGCACAGCCAGTCCAGATAGTTTCATTTGTCAAGTGTCTTGGTCATATTAATTCCAGGATTTACAATTAGACCACACCACATCAAAAGGCCTCCCTCCCTTCTCTCACCTCTCTTATTTCAAAAACAACTCCAAAAGAATCTGACAACAACAAATTAAGCCCTGGTGTCTCTGCAGCAGTAGAATTATCTGCTTTAACAACCTCCAGGAGCACCCAGTGAGCTGCAAGTGCTTTTTGCCGTGTCTCAAAAACACACCCACTGACAACAAAGCTGGGAGCATTACCAGATTCTAAGTATTCTCTGAAATCTCTGCTGAGGGAGTATTCTGTTTTCACCCTATGAGTTCATTAAATGGAACAACTTCATAATGATTCTGCAGCACTAATAACAACAAAAGCCACTAACCTCTTCACATCTTCACAGCTACCGTTTTGAAGCTGTGCTCATGTAAATTAAACAATCCTTTAAAAAAAACAACAAAACAACAAACCCCACAAAACAGTCCGGCAACACACTCAGACCGCAGAGGCTGTGCTGACTGAGATACACCATCTGTCACAGATCAGTATTTTTTATCAGTGGTAGTAGTTTTTAACGCGACCTGGTTAGCTGTTGCATGTGATGCTACATGGAAATAATACCTAAGGCATGGAGTCACAACAGACCAAACAGAAGTGGCATTTGGAAAGGAAAGTAACGCATGAAGTATGCATAATGGAAACCCATCGCTGCTTTAAGATCTCCAGAAATCTCTACTATTTGAAGATGAAAGTAATAACATTAAATTGGCTGAAAGGAAAATTACTATTGACTGTGAAGACAGGTTGCATGGTCTATGGTTTGTAATGTTACTGTACAGCAGATTGAAGTTTCAAAATAGTATTACTCTTCTTTAAAGAGATAGACACAGCTAAATTAGGTGCTGCTTGCTGCAGTGAGGATCAAATGCAAAAAGAATCATATTTCATCAGACCTAGTCAACACCAGGAAAATAAATAGAAATATAAGAGGCATGCAGGCAATGATTCATTTTGATAATCTGGCCCAAGAGAGACACATAGAGACAGCACACAGATCTAAGCTTCCACCAAAAGACAAATAGGACACAGAGGGTGGGAATTGGGATGACAGTGTAGCAGAGGTCACATCGATTTTCAGCAGCAGTTTTCACACAGATGAGATAACCCTGGACTCTATTTGGCCCATTGTTCATATCCTACCTGTCCCACAAGCAATAAATTTCCAAGTCCCAGAAAAAGGGCAGTAAAGAAGAAGGATTCTACTTACGACTTCTTATGATTAAGTTTTTGTGCTAACCAAACATGCTTTGCAGACCAAGGTCACATTGCATGTTAAAGTCTGTAATAGCTGAAAACTAGAAGAAGCATATTATGTTTTAGCGTATATGGGTGGAAACTGTCAAACCATTCATCTTTTTTTTTTTCTGATTGAAATCACACTCTGCAAAGATGAATGATAAATGCATTAGAAATCTATTTCAATCTTGTAATAGGTCTTCACATCTGAATGGTGTCTACATCGTGCCCACATTTTGAGTAAGTGCACAGTTAGGCAGAAATATATTAGCTAGGCTTAAGAAATTCTAATTGGGAAAGCAATTAAAAATGGCACGTGTTGGAAGCATTTTTGAGGACTGCATCAAGTACATCTTTTCAGCAGAAAAAGAAGATGTTGATTCTAGCGTTTTGATTTTAAAGAACACTAAGATACAAATGCTAAAAGCAGCACCCACATACAGTACAACAGAATAAACAAGAAATAAAGCTAGGGCAAATACTGTCTTACCAAGGACACAAACAACCTTCCTATTTATTGAAGCAAAGTGGGAACTACTTTTATTGAGCTTGTTTGTTAAACCTGCCATGCTGTATAATAGCATTCAGGAATCCATTTAGAGTGCACTCTTTTTATTTTAATTTCTTGCTGGCATCCAGGTGAATAGACGAAAGCAAGAATTATATTGCAGAGCAAAGAAATACACAGTAAATACTAACAGTGAATGGAATTATTATCCCAGGAAAGTGCACCGAAAAGTGCTAGAAAGTTTCCTGTTGTTAATGCAATATACCAAAGTATTTCATCTTCCATCTTCTGCCTAAGTTGCAGAAATCAGGATTGGAAAATTAAGCATCATCCTATGGACTAAATGCAGCACTGGGAACATGAGTAACACAAATTGCTCCCTGCGTGACTCTGCACAGCCCTAACCAACAGGCAATTTTATTTACCAGCTGGTTTATGTTCTTTCAAAAGACATGCTTTTAAATCCATCATTCATATACCTGATACACTTGACATGTCACATCCCTCTCAAAACAAGCTAGAAATATTAAAGCTGAAATTTACATATTACTAAACACTAGTTAGATCATCATCTTATTTTTTCACATGCATTTCAAAACATATTTGTCTGGAGGCTTTATATGTAAGCCTCACCAAAATTAGTTTACAGAACGGAAGATATAATGTATAAAATAAATATATGATAAGGAAAAAAGCATAACGAAATTCGTAAGAAATTTATAGTTATTAATCTGTTCGTTACTCATCACGACATTTGATCTCAGAAAACCTTCAGCCAGCATTAATAATATGGTTTTGGACATAGATGGTACTGGGATCATTCTAGATCTCTGCCTGTGGCACACAATTTAGAAAGATAAGGACTAAAAGGTTTCATCATAATTACAATTCTTGAAGCTTCGTATTTGAGTGATGGGGATTATATTAAATGATCCACAGTTAGAAAAGAACAGCCTAGGTGCTCCAGTGGACTGTTTTAACCTTTAATAAAATAAAAAGGTATCCTCAACACCAGCTGAGTTGTATGTGCATCTTTCATAGTAAGACCTTACATTTCTATTTGAAATGGCATTATTTGCCCAAAGTTCTAACAGAATTATCCAATTGATAACCCTTGAATTCCAGTTGTATATCTACTTCACAAAGACAATGATAGAAGAATTAGGGCTCAGATAACGATTTTTGATGGCAAGAAGCAGTTCTCCAAAAAAAAAGAGACTTTTTTATTTTAAACTCTGGCTGCTTTTACACTGCTTACCAAGAAACTAGAATAATTGTTTTCTTTTGCAGAAAGGCAAGTATTTAAAACTATTTAAAGCCTGATAATCTGTGAGTCTGTGGGACAGGACTGACAGTCTTCAATGCCTTAATCCCTCTGAATTCCTCCATAGAGCTCTGTGTGCCTTTCTCTCCCTCACTGCCTGCTCCTCTCCTGGGGGCTGAGCCCTCCTCTCCATTGCTGAGAAGAGAGACCTCCTTCTAACTTGGCACCCATCAGACTTCGACATTCACTGCTTTAACCTTGTGATTCAGGTGCCAAATTTGAAGTCGTTGCTGTTTTTCTTAATTACAGCCCTTGTATGAACAGGGTCAATGAATGCAACAGGGAGATTCTGACTGCTGCATTGCGCTAGCTTTAAATCAGACTACTTCATTTTCCAGTGTTTGATACAACTAAATAGCATACAAGCAATTGTCACTACAGAGCTTTGCTGTAAAGAAACTTCCCTTTAAAAATACTGTCTAATCACTATACATGCATTTCCAGACTGCCTTAAAAGCTTTCAGAAACTCACAAAACAGTAACGCCAAATGCCCTCTGCTTCACAGTACCTGCTTCCCAGCTGGTTCTCACCCATGCAATCTGAAATCAATTCATTCTGTCCTGAAGCGTTTA
The DNA here is from genome assembly GCF_019238085.1 of Lagopus leucura. Lineage (NCBI taxonomy): Eukaryota > Metazoa > Chordata > Aves > Galliformes > Phasianidae > Lagopus > Lagopus leucura. The sequence continues at coordinate 6,294,768 of NW_024962270.1, forward strand.
GTAAAGCCTGCCCATCGTTTTCAACATTGGAAAAATGTAGACCATGTCTGTAAACATTTAGAGCAATGTGTTGGCTTGGGAAAAACGGAATAGTAAACCACAGTGGAAAACCAGAAAGCCAACTGTGTGAGCAGTGCATACACTTCTATTGCCACAGAGCTCCTCGCAGGAATTACGAGGGTGTGCTTTCCTGAAGGAGGTCATAAAGAAGACATTTGGGCTTTGAATAGGAGAAGGAAGCAAAAAGCAAAGCAATGAAAATTTCAGTAGAAAAGGCTGAAATTAGAGTTTACAAATTGTCTTTATCTGTGCACTCTTTAACAAGGGATGAATAATTATACAGCTTTGACATTTTCATCAATGTACTCTCATTATTAAGACAGAAAATTACACCTATTTATAACTTCAACATATTTACAATGCCCTCTGATGCTCACGTGGCAGTGACAGTAAAAGCACCTGAAAATACTTCATTAATTCAAATCTTAACAAAAAAAACCCCATGAGTTAGATGAGATTTTTGTCTTGTAAAACATTAAATCTGAGATGAAGATTGCAGTGATTCACTGCACAGACACTGGAACATTTCACTGCAAAGAGCTTTAGTCTAAATTTAATATATACAGACTAGGAAAAATACAACTGATGCCACTTGAAGAAATTCTGTTCATCATGAAAAAGCATAAGTACAATTAATGCTACCAATAAAAATACTAAGAGCCTTCCAAAGTGCTACATTTTATACGTACAATAATTATTTAGAATTAGTTGCTTGTGTATGTTAATATTATACCTGCTTTATCCTCTAAGCTGCTCCTCAGGCGGGTTTTGGTCATCTAAATTCCAGCATTTGAAGTTGCTCTAGGCTTTAACTTCTAAATCTAGGTAGGAGCTAATTGCTATCAATCTGCATTTTCCATATGGCAACTTAAAGCAACTAGTTACTTTCAGCTAGTAACAGCAACTTGTCATTCCTTGCAAGGACAAGGAGCAGTTTTTCTCTTGACAGCAGAGAAAAGTGGAAATGTGAATTATTCAATAAAAGGCCAGTAATAAAATTACAACATGGAAGAAAGGAAGAAAATGAAACAACAAACAAAATCCTGCTCGCGGCTATTACCAAGAGACCGTATTTTTTTCTCAGCTAACTCTCCTATTAACATTCACAAAGGCTTTTTCATGGTGAGTTTTAAGTCTCATTGCAGTCTGACTACTCTTCTACCGGGATTTTAAACTGTCAGATGAGGATGGGTAGGAAGAACTTGCCAAGAGGAAAAAAAAATTCTTCCATTTTCTTGGCGGATTCAGCTTTTCCCTATTAATGTTGAGATTATTTCTTCAACTATTTTGTTGCAAATATTTATGACTCCATATGGAACAACAGATGTTGAAGGAAAGGGACAGCAGAAAAGACTTCATTTTCAGCAATTACCCTGCTACTTGTTGTCATACTGTAGGTGTTCTTAGTGCATCTATTTTACACACCACCCTGTCCTTTCACACACTGCAAAAATGTCAGTTTGGATAATTAATGTAATAAATTTCCACAATATTTCCATCTAAAATCATTTCCATAATATTCACTTATGCAAATAAAATAAATAAGGCAACAGGAAGAAGGAAATCAAGAAGGAGGAGGGAAGACAGGGATTGCTCCCAGTCCTTCTGGACGATCTGAGCAGGAATCGGTTTCTCACAAAGTGCCTCAGGTCCTTAGTACAGAATCTTCCCTTCTTTCATTTGAGACAGATTCCAGTGACAGCCAACAAGAAATCATGCAAGAAAAACAAGGCTATCCAACAAAATGTGCAAGAAACAATGAAATTATTGCATAATGACGGTGCAGAAGTGGGGTCTGAGTGTGGTGCAGGTAGTTCCTAACAGGTGGATGGCATTTGGGCTGAAGAAACACCTGTGAGCTGACCTGCCAGCCCAGCATCACAGGCAGCCAGAGCAGCTGTGCCACAGCCTCGGGCAGCGTGAGTGACTCCTGGCTGAGCACGGCCACAGGCAGTGGCACTTTGCCTTTGGGTCAGCCCATGTGGAGCAGCCTTGGTGTGTGGCCAGCTTCTGTGAGGGCTGCATGCAGAGCTGCTGAGCCAGCCCAGTGCCCACAGAAGGGCAGCCTGTGCCTCCGCAGCCAGGCACTCTTTCATGACCCACGCGTAATAAAAATATACAGTGTGCTTTTAAATAATTTTCGTCATTTACTCCCTCTGCTGCAGTATTTGGTAGTATAATAAATAACCTGAAAGAGATCTCATTAGCAAGATTGTGTCTTCTCATACTCACAAAATCCGCACAACCACATAAATGCTTTCAGAGAGCTGTGATCACTGAGACCAAATCCATCCCAGGATGGCAGATGTGCTTGTGTTTCCATTTTGTACCTGAAAAGCCCCACCTGCCTACTTCATCTGCACATGTGCCACCAGGAAAGGCTTTTCACTTTGCCTGGTCTGGGAGCTACTCAGATGCCAGCTGTGCAGGTGTGAGGTGAGGCAAGGGATACAACTGAAATGGTTCTGCTCCATTCCAGAGGTCCGTGATCCTGAGCTTGTGCAAAGCCAGCCTGGAACAGAGACGCACTCTGCCTTCTGGCCCCAAAGCACTGAGTTCTATTTGGCCACCAGCAAATGTAATGGCCCACAGAACACAGCCATGTGGAGCAGTGCTACTGGACATAAAACCCCCTGATGACCAAGCAGAGCTGAGTGGTGGCCAGGGAGCAGCTATGGGGCTCTATGTGCTGTCAGAACATGGCCAGAAGAGCTCTAAACCTCATAGATATGAGTACAAATACTACTGTGATGTCTGCTGTAGAACTGCAGACAAGTAATACTGAATAGAGATCATAAAGTTATGTGTTATGTGATATATATTAACACAGCAATTATGACACAAAAGATACATCATCTCTTTTAATTTGTTTAAAAATAGTACCGAAATAATATCAATATTGTAACCGTTATGTTCAATTTCTTTTCGTACATGTATAGCTAGCAGTTAAATCCCTCAAATATTAGAGGCAGGCCGAGTATTCCATTTCCTATTCCTGGATAATTATTCCTGCTTTATTAAGGTTTATTTTACAACTGTATAAAATAGGTTATAAAGGACAATTCTGCTATTATGTCCTCCCCTGCTTAGGCTTAATAAATATTATATTCTAAACCATCCATTAAAGCCAAGCAGTGGAGAAAATAAGAGTGGTAGTAATCTCTTCTACAGATGTAAAATACCTTTAATAAAATAAGGGTGTATAACAGTCAGGAACAAATTACTGAGGTCTGCTTTAATAAAATAGTACCCTTAAAGAAGTATTACTCTTAAGGCACTGACATTCCCACTGGTGATACAGTGTATCCTTTCAAAGCAGTATAGCTTGTTAAAATGGCAAGATATCTTTTTGCAATAGAGTGTTTGTGTCCAAGCCGATACAAGGTTTGTATAGAATGCATCCAGGGAGCCATAAAACTGGTGGGAAACATATTTCTCCGTGGTATTTTAGTACTTCGAAAAATTCAATCACTGGGAAAAAATGTTTTGCTGTAAACATCTGAAGAGCCTTATAAAAGCAATGGCTTCCCACAGCACCTGCTTAAATAATTTTAAGAGGGAGTATGTCTTTGCTCATCCTCTAGAACTTGTAGAAAGCTTCTCCCATTAATTTCCCTGGTGCTGTAAGGCCAGGGCACTTTTAATCAGAAATAATTATGAGTACGGTTAGGGGATGTTCACCAGAATTATTTTTGCACTGTAGAGGTAAGAGAACTTTCAACACCGACTGCTTGGAGAAACATGATTCCTGTAATAGGAAAACAGATGGAAAGATGATCACCTTGAGGTTTCCTTTTGAACGAATTAGGAGTTCTTCAGATGTCAACGAAGGACTTATCTCTGAAGAAATATCCTGGCATTTGCACTCAGTTTGGTTATACAATGATTTTATGAATCCTAATTATGAAGAAACACAAGAAATCCATCCTTCCCAAATTTACTTTTTAACTGGTTTAATCATCTGGGTGAGTAGCAGTTCTGTGCAGTGGCTGTTACGGTGCCTCCCTGCCATGTCCTTTTTCAGCCTTCCAACACAACTCCCATCTCACACAGCTCCTGGGCATGCTGCCCACCAGCCCGGCTCCTGCTGCACCAACCTGCACAGCACCTCCCAGCGCAGGGCTCAGTGGCACTCCTGAGCGCTGCTGTCTGGATGATGCTGTAGCTCTTGCAGGTATTAAGGATTACAGAGCTGAACCCTACTGCAACTGAGCCTCTCTTGGGCTAGGAAGTGGTCAGGATTTGGCTTATTTGAGTCCTCCTCCCCTCCTCAACAGAGAGGGCAAGTAATAGGCCCTCTGATAGAAATGTTGTCCTGGCGTATCGATATTACATCTTAGTGACAGAATGATTAGGCTCCCATATATCAGCGTTACAGCAGCTCAGTGTGGGGAGCTGCCGGTCCATAGCAACGCAGCACAGCTCCTTGCCACCAAATAATTACATGATGCTCTGGGGAAAGACAAGTTTTCCTAACACACAGCCAATCTATCAAGAGGGAAAACTCTTCCTGACCCAAACAGCTGCGATCACAGTATGAATGTGAGCTAACCATTATAACGTCCTCGTCCACTACTTTGCAACCAGTATTTGTTAAGTGTACTGCTGGCATTTACCCTGCTGGCTCTTCTAAAAAATCAAATACTGAGGAAAGGAAAGAAAGTGGAAAACTTTCTGCAGAAAGGAGCAGCTGCCTGACATTCATCTGCTCTACTCTTCCTTCAGATCAGCTTGAGTGCTGTGCCTGGCTCCTCGGGAGGTGCAGTGAGCAACTCCGGTACATATCTGAGACCAAACATCTCTTGCAAAAAGTATTCAATAAAGTATTTAAGTTGCAAGTTGCTGTTGTCTCCTATGCTTTCCCCTAACAGACTACTCATACAGCTCAGAACCTGGCCAGTGCTCTTATCTCTGCCTGACTTCAGCCACTTCTGCCACGCAGCTGAACCCGCAAAGGGCAGGACCTCATGCTCTGCTGTGGAGTGTGGCATATGGCAAAGTATGGCAGTAATACCCCACAGCTTAGGCTGATTTCTTTAATAAAATCCTCATGTGCACTGATGCCAAAACAAAAAAGCTTGACCACCAAATAAATGAAGATCTATTCATTTTTCTTACAGCCATGTGCATGTACAATCCTGTTCTGGATTGATTCAGGATTACAAACAAATCTCTCCAGGAAAACTTTCCAAAACTTCACCACTGTTTTAGCTCCCAGTCACTATAAATCCTAGGCAACGTTAAGATAAAAAATGCCACTAGAATCATCATAACTAAATAAAACCTTCTCAGGAGATTTTTGAATACATCTCTTGGATTTGCATGCTTCTCAACTGAAAACAAAACACAGTCTAAAACAAAAAAACATACTGGAACAATCTATGCAAAAACCCAATATTCCACACCTCCCACTCACTCACAAACAGGCTTCAGAGCAGCCGTGCACTTGGCTGGACTGCTGACAAATCCAACCTTGTGGACTCACCCCCATCTGCAGCTTCTGGGCTGGGCAGTTGGGGCCTGGGGGCAGCGAGGTGCTTCAGAGCACTTTGCTGCTGGCCCCGAGGAGGAACAAGAGGAGAGAAAACAAGACTGCTGGAGGCAACCTCCAGCTGCAAATTAATGCATTGAAAAAGCAGCTGTGACCAAAACAAGAAATAGTTTGCCCATATGCAGTTAAAAAAAATAATAACTACGGAGCATCAAGTGGAAGCTTGCATATTTTCTTCCAAATGACAGAAGTAAAGGCTCCGTGCTCCATTAATGCATCTGCCCTTCCAGGGGGATTTCAACCAGGTCTGCTGGGAGCAGGAACTTACTCATGTTTTAAGTTGTATCCAAAACTCTAAAAGCATGAACTCCATTGAGTGTGATTAGGTTTTGAGTATTGCTACTGTGACTTCAGGGTTTGAGTTTGAGGCATCTTCCTACTTCAGCAGGCTTGCTCTCTTTGCAGGGCAAGCTGTATTTCACTTTGGTTCACTCTAACTTCTTGCTTTGAAACTGTATTACATGAGAAACCCATTCATGACAGTGCACAAAATGAAGCTTAATGAATCCCAAACATGTACTTCATGACCTACAATCAATGTACATTGCCTGCTACAGTATCTCCCTGTAAAATTGAGGCATTTGCTCAGAAATTTCTCAACAGGGGCCTTTTTTTTTGTAGCACTTAACTGACTTTTGTCTGCTCTTGTCTCCCTCCAGTGTTGCTCAGATGGCAATCCTTTATTCCTTGTGCAAACCCAGTTGGAAAATGCTGGATGGGCTACAGCTGTGTACAGCTACAGAAGGTCTGATATATGTCAAGCAGTGCTTTCTCTGTGCTGAAACAGTGAAACAATGTTTTAATTGATTATTAAAAAGGCGAGGTTCTAAGCTGAAAGTAGTATTTAAATCAGTTTTAAATCGTACAGTTTCTGAAAATTCCAAAAGGTACTGATGCTGTACAATCGCACTGTGTCAGCTGAACATCACAGCTTTAATAAAGGTTACTGCAACCCATGGTGATAGAATCTATTTCTGAATGACTTTTGCAAACACAGAACTACATAGCTGATGAAAAACAATTAAGGAATCAAAATATTAATGAAGCATGAACTCTCCCTGGAAAGGTATTTTCACATTCAAAGAAATGAAATAAAATACCTGTTCTTCAAGAGCCAAACTCTGCCCAGGTACTCTGGAATGTCTGAGGTTGAGTCATTCTCAAACAACAAAATAGGTTCTTCCTTTCAAACTGCATTTATTCTCTAATAGTAAACACTTAAAATCAATCCACACTGCTTCTGACAAAAGGACTTTAAGTTGGATATGCAGTCTAGAACCACAAAAACAATCTCCATATGATTTGTTTAAACCTACAACTATTAGACTCTGCCACTATATATTTTTTCTATCTTAAAATCAGAAAAAGCAATTAAAAAAAAATCAGTAATTGCGGGAGTTGTGGATCCCAAAGAGGTGTCCTGACTCCATAGGATACCAGCTGGGGAACTGATACTTTTTTGAGGGGTTATTTCAGAATATGTGCAATGGTTACTCTGAAACCAAGTCCATAGACAGAATTCTTCTCACTAGCAGTAAGTGCACTCCTCTTGCTGTATTTCTCTGTGGGACCTGAGTGGCAGTCAGGGAATCCATGTAAAAAATGTGTTAGGAGGTAAAGGCAAAAAAAAAAACCAACCAACATTCTTCCGTCAAACCAAAAATGCCAACCTTGTTCTAAAATTTAGGTAATAAAGCCCAGTAACTTCTGTTAATTATCAGCATGTACACGGATTATCAATCAAATGAGATATAAGCGTGGAGCAGATAAAAATGGCAAACTGCTATAATTACAAATGACATTTTGTGCATGACTGTGACTCAAGAATTGTTACAGAATGCTTTGGGGAAAAAAAAAAAATAATTTCTATCCAGAGTCCAGAATAATATGGTCCATTGCAACAATGGACTGTGGGGCAGAAATGTCATTCGCTACATCTCACATTGTTTCTGTTCTATGCACTGAATCTATACTTAGTTTTATTTTTTAAAAAGGATGAATTCACTTTAGAGAATTGACAGCTTATATGAATATTTTAGTTTTGCTTTCAAGTACCAGAAAAAAAAAGCATGGAATAAAACTCAAGCTCCAAGTTCCTCAGAATGCCTACTGAGAATACACTCTATGTTTATTTGTATTTCATTTTGCTTGAACAACTGCTTTTCCCTTGGGTATTTATTAAAAGCATAAGAAGAATGAGCCAAATGCGCTTCTCAATAACATCCATTCAGCATTGTTGAAGCTTGTAAAATTGCACTAGCCCAGCCAAGGGGAAAATTTTACTCACTATTTAGTAAATATATATAATTTTTTCTGGTTGAGAAGATGCACTGCTGCATCTTTAAATTCTGTCTGCCTCTGCTCATCAAAGAAGAAAAAGCAGCCATTTTGTTATACATTCATAACCTCAGATAGGAAGAGACATGATGTATATTCCCTCATTTGGTTACTCATTACTTAGGGTCCAGTCCTACACACACACTTCCCATCAGGCTCACTGAAGACACATGCAAAGTGTCCATTGATTCCATTACACAAAGAACTAGTTGTAAGTTTTTTCATGCCGTATTTTCTCACCGATTGCCATAAATAATCCTCTTTGACCTACATTCCAAAATGTGCAGATGGAGAAAGCTAGATTGGCTTAAGTGGGATTTATCCATTGGGAATGCCTACTCTCAACACAAGGTTGGAGAAGCATTTTTATACTGCAAGGATGCATGACAAGAGATGTCCAGTTTTGTGTCAACTAAACCAGTAAAACCCACCAAAACCACAATGAAACAGCAGCTACTAGAGACTGTCAATGCATAAACCTCAGATGGTTCACAACCAGCAGCCAGTGTGCCCACACCAAGTTTCCATTAGGGCCAGACTGAGACACCCCAGCTCGTTCTTCACCTGCCAGTATGTCTTAAAACAGTCCTAATATCATGCAAAATGAAAAATCAGATTCCCAATGTATAAAATGACTTTTTCCAGTGCAGCTGATCATCACTTTTGCAGCACAGTTTGCAGTACAGTTTCATTATGTCTTTTACAACAGAACTTACAGGAAAAGCTGTTCAACATTAACACTGCAGCATGCAACTACCACTCCTAAGTGGTGGCCAAGAGCTGGGGCTGTTGTTTCTTGCCCACTGGTCCCCAAGAAATTACAGTTTATAGCTTGTTAGTGGAAAAATGATGTCTTTGAGATCTAAGCCAACGTTTTCAGAAATGCCATGGACTGTCTTTATTCCTGGCATAACAAACCCCCAAAATATAATAGCAAGTAATGTGGCTATTGCCCTTGGCAGCACCATTAAACTGGGCAGTGAACTACTTCAAATGACTGCCAGTGTTAAACATTAGTTCTGCCTTAAGTGGGTTGATTTTAACAGTCAAACATGCACGGCAGTCCATCTGAACATTAAAAGCACCTTTCAAACTTAATTTTACAGAAATGTTAATGACCAGAACAAACTATTGAAGGCAAAAAAGAAAAGTAATTATTTCACAAGATGAAAGGAAACAGTAAATTAACACTCCTGTTTTAAAAGGAGGCTCTATAATCTATCTGCTTTAAGGAAATACCATTAACTGAAGGCACTATGGATACTTCAATTAATGTATTTATGGTTTGGGGTTTCTCTTCTCTTCTAGCCTTTAAAAACAAGGTTTGAGGCAAAAGGAAAGCTGTAAATCTTTAACTGAAATACAAGTTCCAGAAATGCTTTATCAAAGTCACAGCAACTGAATTGGTTCCTGATACCTATGTTATGTGTCATGTGCACATATGTACATTTATTGAGAGAAAGGAGGTAAATAAAAAAAGGAACAAAGCCTTCAAAAGCTATGACCTGTACATCCATACAGACCTCTAAAAGGACTAAGGAAAGCAGGAAAAATGGAAGTGACTCACAAGCATTTGTAATACACTACCGGTGTCTATTAAAATAAAAACCATTAAAAATAATGGTTAAAAATAAATAAATCAGGGACAGCTAATCTAATCCTACTACTATATTAAAAAATACTTACGAAGGAATTGGACAAAGTTTAAAAATGTTAAGCTGCTCATTACAAAACTGAAAACATACCAGGTTTGTTACACGAGCTTTTATTCAGTGTAATTTTGGAAACTGTTTAAAAACAGCCATTGTCTTGCAAGGAAGATTTTCTTACCTAATGAGCTGCAATACTCATGCAGACTGAAGATATTTCAAAAAAAATTATTCATATTTATACGCATTTTAAAAAAGTTTACACCATAATATAGGTGATAGTTATTTTTCCAGGACATGCATTTTTTACACAGTTAAAAATGTACTTACATAAATGTGGGTTTTGAAAATAATTTATTTAGCATATAGGAACATATGTTTTTTCACTCCAAAATCAGTCACTTGCAGACTTCAAATGACGAAACAGTAATTATTCTTGTGACTCATGCATGCCCACTTTGAAAATTTGGCCAAATGTAAGGTCTATTCAGCAAAACTGCACTGATGATTAAAGTGGCTTTTATCTTGTCTTTAATTAATAGTCTTTTCTAAAGGATACTTTAGTAGATGAAGATATGATCTGTGTTACATTCATACCACATTACCTGCAAAAGTTCATGCAAATTTCTACCCATGCTACATTGTATTCACACATATAAGACATTCATGACCTGAACACACCACAGGTGAAGAAAAACTGCAATCAGAATCAGAAGGTTGGGAAACATGGACAAAACATTTGACAGTAAAGCCAAGTTACGTAGCTCCCCAACCTCTGCAGCACAGCTCAACAGCCTCTTCTGCAAAAATCTTTTCAACATCTAATTTTAAACTGCATCATAAAAACACAGAATGGCTTAAGTTGGAGGGGACACGGGCAGGGTTGCCAACCACTAGATCAGGCTGCCCAGGATCCCATCCATCCTGGTCCCGAATGCCTCCAGAGATGAGCATCCACAACCTGCCTGGGCAGCAGTGCCAGCACCTCACTCTTTAAGTAAAAAATTTCTTCCTAACATTAACCCAAATCTTCCCTCTTTTAGTTTAAAGCCATTCCCTTCTTGTCCTGTTATATAAATAGAGTCTCTTAACACCTATGGTTGATGCAGAATTATTATTCTGGGGAGACATTTGATTGCCTTTGGTATTTTGATTTGGAAACAGGCACTACTCTTAAACTTATGGCAGTTTATGTTGCTCCATGTAGAAATAGGAAGTGAGGCTTTTCTATTGGTAACTGATGAACAAAATATATTATGTTATCCAATCAAAAGAAGAACTTGAGTAAAGTGTGGAGAAATGCACTTTAGAGTGCAGCATATCGATAAGTGACAGAGCACAGCCTGGTCTGGAGGTTCTGAAGTCTGGATGCGGTGGCTGTAAGCAACCTTAAAGGTGTGACCAGCGATTTCCCAAAGCAGAAAGGCAAGTCTGATGGCAAGTGACTGCATCAAGGCCCCAATCACCTGGCAGATGAGCAGATTCACAGGATGACTTAAGCTGGAAGGGATGTCTGGAGGTCCTCCTGTCCAAATCCAAGCAGGAGCCACCTAGAACCAAGTTGTCCAGCTCTCTGAAAAATCTGTCTGTGAAGGTTCAATGGCCTTCAAGCTCAGAACGTCAGACTTTCGAAAGAAATAAGGTATGGCTACCAGTTAAGTGGCATGAAAGCAGAAGTCACCTGGTAACTCTAGTCAAGAAGTCAAGGTAACTCTACCTTTAACAGCCTCCATCCATTTGGTGGCATTAAGTGGGCAATTCAAATATGAGCAATAGCTGAAGACAACTTCTTCAGCTACATGGTAAAAACCCTTTAACCTTTGTATTGGATGTACTCAGAAGCTGCCAGATACAGTGGCCAGCCCAAGCTGCTACCTTCCATCTCATCAGCCATTGAAGACCTGCTTTATTTGCTACTGAGTGTGACAATACCACCACACTCCAGCTTTCAGACTCAAACTCAGTTCTTCAAATGTGTTATAGTAGTACTGTTGCTCAAAAACATCTGCATCAAACATTAGGGTATGTATTTGGGAACCAGCAGTCTAAAATCCTAAGTTTAAGCTGCATGCAGCAAGCTATATACTTATTTTAAAATAAATGTGAAATTCATTCTTCCACAAAAGAAGCAGTGTCATGAGAAAACTCAGGCTTTAAGTTTTGTAAACGCTGCATTTTCAATATTAGAGTGTCAGTCTTCATTCACTCTCTGACAAGGCTGTCAATCAAACAGCAATCTAGTTTTGTAAGACTTTAACCAAAGATCAAAGCAATGATACTGCTGAGTTCACATCACCTTCCTAGAGATAACTACTTGAACACTTTCATAGCGCTGCATCGATATTAACTTTGCACCATTCCTTCCAAGCAAATTAAACAGCTCGAAGTTTGACAGCCCTTCTGGCTTCTGCTCTCAGCCCTGATCTAAACAGAATCCCAGTCCCCATCCCCTCCACCCCTTTGGAGCTGCCACCTGGATATTGAAGTGGAGGATTGCAGGGGCTGTATTCAGTTAAACTTCCATCAATTAAAAAGAAAATGAAACGTGCTTTCTGTCTCCACTGGGGAACACACTGAATGTCTTTTACTCAATAACAATAGTTGGGCAATAAAAAGATGAGTGAGCAAAATGTGGTATATCATCGTTTTGCTTTTGACTTTCGCCAATGGCAAATGAAAGGCATCCAAAATCAATTTCAAGAAGCTAATAAATTCAGTATGTGAAAGCAGTGAAAATATAACTTTTGCAGCCTCATCATCAGGCTGATTTGTAAGCAAAGCTGGGTCCAGTTCCTGCACACTAAGTCACCCACATTTTCCATATTTTCAGTTTCATGCAGGTAATATACCATTTCTATAGGGTTTATATTTTGAGGCTAAACATATATATATATCTACCTATATCTTCTTTCCACAAACATATATCCTGGTAATATCGTAATAAAAATCTGAATGTACTATGCCCAGGAAATCGTGTCGATCACTATCAGTTACTTCCTCCACTAACAGTGGAAGAAAGGTGAAGGCTAATGCTGCACCAAGGGCATGCTCGAAGCAGAACAACTGCTTTCCACAGCTCCACGTTGCCTTCAGAACACAACTCTTTATGGCAGCTCGGGGAGGGGGCTGCTGCGGTTTTTATTTGCTTGTTAACTGACTGAGAAGCTTGCCAGACCATATCCATCTAGAGGCAAGTTTCCAAAGGGAAATGAATTGATGGTAATTGCAATATAATTTAAAGTACTCCTTCAGCAATGCTGAATACCTAAGACGTACAGCTTCTCTCACTGGGCAATAATACAGGGGCTTCCACTTACTCCAAGCAATTACTTCAAATTTCAGTGAGAAGAAAATTTGATCCACAGTTTCTACCACAACATAAGAGACCTTGAGGCAGGTCAAGTTCATCCCAGAGGACTCGGTGCCCAGTGCTCTCAGAGCTAACTAGGTCTTACCAGGGGGCTTTGTACCAGATGTGACTTTCCACTGCAATTACCAATAAACTACCTGAGAAAGGGAGGCAGCACGGCCGTACGCTGCTTGGTTTGTAAGGCTAGGACTAACTCCTGCGAGAGCACTGATGAGAGCATCACCTTTGGTTACAGTGTCAACAAACAGCAAGTCAAGGAATGCAAACAAACAGCTGTATGGCGGCCTGGGATCTACAGTTTACACTGGAAAAAACACCAACATTTCTGAGAGCAGCAGTTCCTATCTCTGTCATAGTCACGCTACATGATACCTTTGAATATTTTGCTCTGACCCAACGGCAGGCAGCAGCATCACAGAAGGTCCACTACACTTACCTAGCTTATTTGGAAGTCATTAGCAATGTTACTTTTTTTTTTTTTTTTCCATGGGATGCGTTACTTAATTGAAAAAAAAAAAAAAAAAAAAAAAAAACCAAAAACCCAACAAGAAAAGAGAGATGTGTCTGACCTTGGAGATTTCTCTGTTGAGACACAGATTTATTTTCTTTGTATGACAAAGCACAGAAAGAGAATGGGAAGGAAGAAGGAAGAAGGCAGGCATGAAGGAAGGAAAGCCAGCTGGGTGCTCCATGGAGCCTGAATTGTGACAGTAAGAAGGGCTGGAGAAAGCAACTGGGAAATGGTGATACGTAGATTGGGCATGTCTAAATCCTGGAAAACAGCAGGTGGAGAAAACTGTGGAACAGAATTATATTTAAAGTGGAAAAATTAGAACTAGGTGAGAACAGTAGAGAGATTGCACTTTGAGTGCAAGTATTGCTTTTGTCACTTAGTTCATACTGTGAACACGTCCAGGTTGTACGTTTCAAAAGCAGAAGCCACGAGGAAGGCTGTTCTTTCATATATTATTTCTTCACAACAGCACCGACCTATTGGCAGCAGAGGCTTTTTACACTCTACTCTGTTATTACGGAGTGTGGAACAAATCCTCAAATCTGAATTACACTATAAAACCCTCTCTTTCTGCTGTATATCATCCTTATTTTACCTGTTTACCTGCAGGAAGAAAGCCTTTTTTAGTCTCGCAGATCCTAAGACGGTCTGTGCCATACTTCACATTTTCAGCTTTCTAAAACACCTCCAGCAAAGTCAGAAAATTTGAGAGATTATGTAACCAATACTTCTGGAGCAGAAACACATCTTCCAAATCTTCTCTGCTGACAAAAGCAGGTTAGAAATTGTGTATATCTGTGAGTCACCTTTAAGTGCTTTAGTGCCATCTGCACTTTCTGAACTCTGCTTTCATGCTCCTCTCTCCTTGCATTTCCAAGCCATTGACTGCACTGATTTCCATGTAGTAACCTATGATCAGACATTGCCTGGAGGTCCAGATTTCACCAGAATGCAAATGTTAGCCTTTCACTCTATGGCACAGTATCCCTTTTCAGACTTTTTGCCAGACTTTGCTCAGAGTACATTGATTCTACATATTTTTAAGCACGAATTCCCTACACAATCAGTCCTTCATTCCTATAAGATTTTAAATTCAATCTCAAAATGCAAGGGTTAAACCCCAAACTTCTTTGCATTTCCTTTTATCTTTAGAAATTCCGCACTCTTTTTTTTTTTTTTTCTCCTAAAATCATCTCTTGTACTGAGAGATAATTGCTTCAAATACTTATGGAGATGGCACTTGTATCAAACACTTAAAAAACAGAATATACTCAAATATAAGAATGCGTAACTGTAACCATAACTAACTGTTCCTTTAGTTAAAAAGTTTTGATATTATCTCTGTTACTTTTCTCTTCAAAGGAGAAGAGTAATTATGAAAGTTCTGCAAATTTGCACTAATGAAGCAGAAAAATCTACTATGACTTTTATTAATCACCATGTAAACAAATAAAAAAAAGTGAGCCTACCTTGTCTCCTCTTTTTATGATTCTGACAGCAATTGATTTAGAACTACTTACAGGTTATTCTCCACTCTTTGTTACAACTTGAGCTGAGAATAGTAATTTTGCCACAAATCTGAACTTTCGTCAATGAATTTATATTCCACAAATACTGAAAATGAGAAGCCACTTAAATATGCCACAAACGTACACACCGAAACATCAAATAAAGGACAGGGAGAATAAAAAGTACATACGAGACAGCAGGACAGAGAGAAAAAAACTGAAGAGAATCCACACCATACATTACAACCACCACTTCCACTAATGTAAGACTGAAGATGCTCACTCAGTCCCTGATGCATAAGCTCGGAAGTGCTATGCTTCCAAAACACAGCTGTGCTAACTGCAAAGGAGAAACACACCATGGTACTAATCCTCAAGTGGCAGCAGGATGGGGCAGCATTACGCCCCTTTCTTTGCAATCTCCCCAGGGCCACAGAAAACAAAATGCTGGCCCAGGGCAAGCAGTATTCAAGGTGGCCTTAAGCTACTAACAGCCCTCCAGCAGTCTCTCTTTTTATCCATGGCTGCCTGAATCAAGTCTCTGCAGACACACCTCTCATTCTCCAATACATCATCAGTATCACAGCTGCCAAGATTAAAAGTGTTGAGAGCAATAGGTGATTTTGTGTCACTGGGGAAATCCCTGCCTCTTTACAGTGCCTTCTGTCCCATGCAGTGTGACACTGTCATCACAGGAGCACAGCCATAAATAGCTAAACTGTAGCGCAAAACATGGTTCATGGACTAAAACTAATTATTCACCAGACCTAGAAAATAAGACGCACTCAGCGGAGTTTGAAACCCATAACTTGAGTCAGATAATGTGAGATCTCACAGCAGGTGAGTACAGTGGGATCTTCAGAGGAACGAGAAAAGCGGTAGGATTTGAGAGTGACCGACAGGATCCAGGATTAGGGCACCTATTAACCAAAAGCTGGTGAGGTCTCTTTTTAACTGAATCCACACTGATACCTCTTTCTCGTTTTTGATCTTTATCAACTGGCACTTGAAGGGAAATCCCAAGTCATTTTTTGATTACATCTTTCTTCTCTCTCCTGTATCTTGTAATTCTCATGCAATCTCTCTAAATTCAGGGGTAAGAAGGATGCCATTAAAAACTGCGTTACTACAGTCTGTGTTAGCACCATTATATGAAATAATTGCACTTTGGGAGATTCTAGACAGTCAATTAACCCCCAATTCACTACTCAAGTGGCAGAGCTGACACTCAATGAATAGAGGGTAGGGGTTCAATTCTCAATTAGGAAGAACTTTTTCACTTAATAGTTTAATCTTGTGGTCAATTAAATCTCCTAGCGTTGTATTAATTATTATATGAATTCCAGGCAACTTCTCATTTAAAGGTTACTTATGGTGCACTGCAACTGGACCAAAGTCCCAGACCTAAATTTTTCAAAGCTGAAAGCCTGCTCCATCTTAAAGGGATATCTATACTCTTTTATAAAAAAAAGACAAAGTGCTTTCCCAATGTGAAATAGTTTAAACATCTCCTGTATTTCTGTGTCGCAGATATGAGTGCAGTTACATCTTAGATCACTAGATATAAATTTACTGTTGGACCACATATTCACATCACTAGTTATATTTAAAAGTTTTTCTAAACAGACCTTTATGGATTAATCTCATCTCCAATTGCTGAGCTTTTTTTCCTATATTGTTTGGCACAGCAGCTTGGAATAGCAGCTCAGTTTTCCATCTGTTAGACATATAGAGGCTATCAGTTTGTGAAGCACTTTCTTGGTATTCTTTTTGGTAGAATAAAGTCCTGGATTTCCTGGGGGAAGCAAAAGACATATGCTGATGCTCCATGGTTTCTGAGTTGCTGCAGAGATGAATTCTCCTTGGCCAGCTTTCTGTTGAGTAGGTGCTGGAATCATATAAAACACACACTTGCAAAAGAAAAAGAAAATGGTGAGTTCCCCGGCCAAATCAGTGATCTTTTTTCAACTAATTATTTTTCTTGCTCAAAATGAAGACAGTCTGTCTTTGAAAAGACTGTCTATCATTAAAAAAGAAAACTATTGAAAAGTTTTTGAAACAACTATAACAGATGTCATAGCAGTTGAAAGTACAATTAGAAAGCACAACGCCGCAGAAATAAAACTTCAAACAAAAGCAGAAAGAGTTCTTTGTGCACATCAATAATTCAGAATGATTTAAGAACTGTTTTATAGATGCAAGTGGAGCTCTTGCTGTCGATATATAAATTGAATATGGTCTTTATAGGCAAACAAAAAGGGGATACAATCCTTTTAAATTATTTTTAGGATAATTGTTTCTGCAACAAACATCATTATTTATCAGTTTTGAAAAGAAGCCAACTGCTAACATTTGAAATGCACAAATCTTGGCACACTACACAGAAAATGGTAATCTCACCCCTTTTCAAAACCACTCTTGTATTTATTTTTCACATTTGTCAAGTTCTTATCTCAAAGTCCACGCAGTGTTACCTATTTCTATCAGAAATCATTATATTTTATTTCTAATCACCTTCCCATAGCCAATTTGGTAACTCAGGAAAGGAGACATTTATTGCCACCAGATGCTGTTACTTTCCTGCTTACTTAATGTATTACTATAAATCGAATCAACTGCCTGCAAAGCAAGGTTGTGTATTTATTATTTTGCATTCCGGATTTCTTCTGTTAGAAACTTTCTCTTCAGATAAGCAGTACCATTTTAGTTCTAAATCTACACTGCAGCTGACTATCAGCCAGGATGCATGCATACACGTTACATGATGCAGGGCCATATAATAAGAGCAGAGACAGTCTGTGTGCTAGAAGCACATCAGCCACTCCAGCAATCAGGCTCCCACTGAATCTACAGAACGGAGCTGCTGCTTCTGTAAAGCCAAAATTCCAGACAGATTCGTATTATGTTTAACACATGCTATAAAGGCAGTGATGTTATACAAAGTGCTAACCCTAAACTAGAGTGCAGAAAAATTATCTTGTATGCTAAAGATAATTCTTATAATTCTCATTGCAAATAAGACTATAATCTTCAAGTGTCCAATTCCTTTCATGTTTTCATCAGCAGCAGTGCATACACAGAAGTCAGTAATGAATTAGTTCCTGAAACAATAAAGCTTTCACCGAACAGGTTTTGAAAATTGAAGGGTTTTGTTTTCTGTTTTTTGGTTTGTTTTTTTTTTTGATTATCAAGAAACTTCAGACAAAGAAGCAAAGGAATTAAGGCACTATAAAATCAACACTACTGTTACTATTACTGGTTTTGTTGTATTAATTTTGCAGTAACACTGTGCTTTCCTTAAGCACAGTTTCCTATATTAAACCATATAGCTTACAGAAAAATCAGTGAAAATACACACTTTTTCATAGAGTAATTCCAGTTTTCCTTCCCATCTAAATCCCTTCTGCCTGTAATGCCTTAGGCTATACGACAATAATGTCAAAAGTCAAACAGTAATGCTGATGACTCCTCCTTTAATATGTGAATTTTGAAGCACTTTTGCCTGCAGGGCACCCTCATTACAATCACTTTCTAGATTTTAAAACTCGGAGAAAACAACACAAGCATTGTAAATACACTCGTATCTCCAAATTGACGGCATCTAAAATGCCTCCAAAGGTTACAGGTGTATGGCTTACACGCTATTTCTGTGCAATTCATACTTTCTGATTTCTGTGAATAGACATGTGTACACATACATATTCCATTTTCTGCTCCAGCTGAACCCTCCACCAGGGATGCTCCCTCCTCCAACACACTCTACATCAAAAAGGCATCTCTGACCACACCAGAAGAAGCATTCCAGTCAACTGTCATTAAAAATTTTGCAGCGTGTAACCCTTCACTGACAACACACATAAATAAGCCATGGGATATGTCAGCAAATTCACACAAGTCAAATCCAGCAATCTGAATATTGCACAGCAGTCCAGGTGATGGCTCGAACAGGCTGATCAAAACTACACAATGTTTTATAGATCAGAACATCTCAAAACACATCTGGAAGCAGAATTTTATTTATTAAATTACATGTTATATTCTGTCAACTATAAGAAAATCCTACTTTGGAAACTGCTCTCACACCGTCTACAAAAATAAAAAATAAATCCACTGGTACTTTGAGAGCAACGAGCAAAGGCACACACGAACAAAGGGTGCACCCAAGGATTCTGGTGCTGGGATAATCACTGCCTTTTTTGGCTTTGCGCTCATTTGCCTTGAATTTCAGATCTATGGTGAATTAAAGAAATAAGGGAGTCTGGGTAGTAACAATCAAACGTCAAAAATTGTGTATTTTAACAGTTCTCATCAACATCAAATATCTCACAAATTAGAATGGCTTAGAAGCCCAACTCCTTAGTCTCAAAAGTGACTCAGATAGCGGTGGGCTGATTTTCAAGGGTATTCACAAAAAGTACTATTACAGAAATAGGAATCAGAAATAGTCTGCCATGGTAAAGCTAGAATGGCTGGCCTAATGCTGAGCACAGGTGTGTCAATGAAGCATTGATGAGATACCTAAAAACATCAACAGCCAATCTCACAGCTGCATCTAGTCTTGAATTTTACTCCCAAGATGCCTCTATGAAACTTAACCTGGATTCTATTATACTGATTGCTTCTTACTGTGGTCTTCCACTCTCTGAGGTATAATGCTTAATTTCCAAAGTACAGCTGATAATATTAAAAAGCTACTAATTGAACTATCCATCCCAGCAATGAATATGGCTATATATAAACATATAAATAAATATCTAATTAAGGAAACAGTATGGTAATGGTGCTCCCCACCCCAACAATCAAACATGAAATCTGATTTCCTTGAAATTACAGCCTGAGCTGGCTGTGGTCCAGTTCTGCAGCCCCAGTGGCTTCTGAGTTCAGTGTATGGGTCACACCAGCTCTGCAAACAAGGTATCAAGTAACTTCAATGCAACACATGGAATATAATGAAGAACACACTTATTCCAGATTCATGACTCAAGAGGACAATCTCCTTTTTCCAATTCCAATCTATGGTTTGTTAGCAAAGTACTTATTGCTTTTTACACCAAGAGTAATTGTTCTGATGTGGCATGTACACAAAAATACTTTGTCGATGCACAGATGTATGGACTTATTCTCAGCTTTCTGACCAGAAACCTCTGGGAAGCAAGTCCACTTAACTGCCACTACTGTGTGAGTGTTAGAAGGCAGGCACAGTGCAAATAAGATACTCAAAAGAACCAATCAGAAAACAACAACAAAAAAAACCAAACCAAAATAACAACAATAACAAACACAACATGAAGATCTGAATATATAAGAGTGCTACAGAAAACACCACTTGCACGTGCAAAGTACACTCCAGGGCTTCCCAGATCACACGTTTTCCTAGGGCTGCTGGCCAGGAACACAGGCATGCAGGGCATCCCCCTGCACATACCTGCAGCTGGCTCAAGCTGTCCTCCAGAAAACAGGTTATCAAGCAAAGCCCATGGATGCTGTAAGGGTAGGATTTGCTCTTTGACAGCAGGAGTATACAGCGCTGTCATAATCAAGAGCATTTCTGATCCATTCTTGACTGAAACAAAGGCTCTGGAGCCAGTGCCACAGCTGTGACTGTGTCGCTCTGTATTTCACTGATAGGTAATGGCCCTCTATAGCTAACGTGACAAACATTAAAAGCACACTATCAGTAAAGCTTAGAAAATAAACCTATGGTTTATAAAGTGCAGTTTTTATAAATATCCTGGAGGCCTTCTTCAGACACAAATACTGCAAATATTTCACAATAAACAATAAGCTTTGTTATTAATATACATTTCTGTCAGCTTACTTGCTCAGGCTTAAATCAAATGCATGAAACATGCCAACGACTTTTTTTTTAATAACAGAAACTTATATAAAAAGCAGCGATTGCTGACTTCTGAGCAGCTTCCTAGTTAACAAGAGTGTTTGATCACAGTCTTTGTTGTCCATGCTAGAAATGACATGTTTTCCAGAAACACGTACTGCTTGTATAAGCCAAAATTTCAAACAGTGACAATCTAAGACTTACTGATGAATTCAACCTGAGAAGAACCCATATGCACACATGGTTACATGTTTGGGCACACAAATGCAAAATCAATCAGAATTTCTCAGGAGCAGCGTGGCACCATGGCTGGCCCAGAGCACAGGCAGGTGGAGGCTGAGCCTGCATCAGTGTCTTCCCACAGATCTCAAGGATTGCCATAATGTAAGAAAGCCTTTCGCCTATCTTTCTGGATGCATGTTTTTCAAGTTCTACTGCTCTTAATGAGGATTGAAGGCATACTTATTAAACAACTCACAGACATTAAGAATGTCACCGACTGCAGTTTTGAGGTTAATGACTTTGCATCAGAGATATTATGATCCAGAGAATTCTAAGGGTCAGTTCTAATACAACTGTTAACTCTGAGGGAGATTACTGGGCCTAATGCAAAAGCCACCAGGTGACAGTCAGCAATGTACCCCTCTGATGCTTTCATATCTGCTACAGCTCAATAAGATGGACCTATAGAAAACCCACTTCACAGTTCCGGAAGAAAAGTAGAAGCGTTAAACTGTGAAGAGATAACTCTGACTTTGGGGAGAAGCTTCCTGTAAAAATGCCACATTATTCCATTCTTTTTTGCCCACTTTATTCCATGAAGCTATATGAATTGCTTACAAAAATTTGGTCCAAACCTTTCTGAGTAAAAAGAATTTCTGTCTTTCAGCACTTTCA
Organism: Lagopus leucura; assembly: GCF_019238085.1. NCBI lineage: Eukaryota > Metazoa > Chordata > Aves > Galliformes > Phasianidae > Lagopus > Lagopus leucura. Next base: position 6,316,490 of record NW_024962270.1, read on the forward strand.
TCTAGACTCACTGTTTGTAGTCTTTAGACAGTAATACATTAAAGCCATAGAAACCTAATAAATAAAACATATCAATAAATTATATATCAATGTAAGAAACTGTCCATATGCCAAGATAATTATGAAGCAGTTATTTTACCCTTCAGAAAAAAATGGCGTGGTTTAAAATGATTTGGAAAATCAAGAAAATTTGTTTACTTATGAGACTCAATATAATTTTAATGTAAAAGATGCAAACTTAGAATATTTCACTATTTGCTCTTACACAATTACTTGCCATTGTATTTATAAATACTTCAGCAATGGTTAAATGCAGTTGTAACAACATGAGTCTATACACTGAAAAAGTTAGAACTTCTCTATTATTTCCTATCCACATATACTGTGAATCAAAGTATCAATAAAAGTTTGCCTTAGTTTTATTGGTTGGGGATTTTTGTTCAGTTGGTTTTCGTTTTCTGACTGACTGATGAGAGATCCCATCTACTCTTAGGTCACCATTTTGTCAGTTGTCAGCTCATTTGCAGGTTAAATTTAACGACAAGAACTTGCAGAAAAAGCCTTCACTCAGAACAGAGCGCTGAGTTCGTTACCCTTCAGAATTCTAAGAGGACAGAAAATATAAAAATATCTCTCAGTCTTCTAGTGAATATTTGTGCAATACATGTCACTTGAGATTTTTGGAATAAGAAGCCCTTGCAACCTTTAAACTCATGTACTATTGCATCCACTGCTTATCAAACAACTCCTGGGTCTCTCATGTCACACTTAAGACAGCAAAAGGAACACGAATTCACTTCTAATTTGGGAACTTTTCCATGTATCTCAAGAGAAGATTTGTGAGCACATTCCTAAGGAAAACTGCTTATTTGTCATTATATGTTTCACATGTAAGTACTGAAATGTCAAAGAAACAGCATGGTGAACATTTGAAGTGTTGGCACCTCTCGTACACTTTCTATACACGATTCATGTTACAGCTTCGTAATCTCAGTTCCTTTCCTTATTCCTTGCGCTCTCCATCTGGATGCTTTCACATTCATTGTCAGAAAAGTCCTCTCTCTGGAGGACACCCCCACTTGGGCCTGTTGCTGTTTCAGGTGTTATGCACCTGCTCTTTCTCCACTACTCACATTGTGAGTAACCTAGTCCTTTGGCAATTATTAATTTAAACATCATAAAAACCCTTTTCCACTAACAAAACACAATAAATAGATACAGTTATTCTTTCATTACTGTAATCTATGGCCATCTGAAAATATTTCACTCAGCTGACAGAAATGATGTAAAATTCCCATTTCCTTGAAGTAATAAATGGGAAGGTGTTTTTCAATGGAATAAAAAAGAATAGCTGCCAGATGCAGCTTTGGAGACTACCATCTACCAGAAATCTGAGACCGTCATGGGATGTAGACTTGCGCTCCAAGAATGCAGACAACCAGGCTAAAGGAGGTAGTATGGACACTGAGCGGCAGTGAGAGATTCAGAGCAAAGCACTTTCTCAGCAAATAGAGCCCTCATTTCTGCTGAAAGAGCACTTGAACAAAGGGTAAGTGAGAAGAAACCAGTCATCTGCAGACTTTTCCTATGAATTTTTACTCTGGTTCATTTAGGGGGAGTACAACTCCAGCTCCCCAAACAGCCGTGGTTCTCTGGGGCCTGCTTGCCTCCTGCTGAAATCAGAGCACAGGAGTAGGGCTGGCATGTTTCCACATCTCATCAGGCTCAGGCACACCACTGCCCTGGGAGGCACAGCATTTGTACTGCCTATGGGTACGTACCGCTCCTGCCTAGGACAGTAACAAGTGCTATTGGCTGGGGGAGCTACGGCCCAAAATACCAGACGGTAGACAAACTCTGCTCTCATTGAAGACATTGTAAACACTTCCATTGATTTCTCTGTGGCAAGAGCTGGGGTTGTGTCTTCTATTATTCCATCCTATATGAAGATTTAGAAATATTTTTTTGTCATATAGTCACAAGGAATAATTGTACCTGCAATTAAGTCCTACTGGCAGGTATAGCCAAGTTCTTTTCTGGCTCATTTAACCTTCCTAATGCCAGATTTCATACGGAGGTTTCTACAAAGCCTATATAGTACTGTGTCAAACACAATCCTTTCCCATACAATAGAAATTTTTTTTAGGATAAATACCAAAGCAGGCAAATGTAAAATTGAATTACTGTAAGGAATTAGGTAAAATGCTACTGCTTAAAAACAAAAATAGCAAGTAAGCAAAATCGTGAAGAAACTGTGTTTACATTTCTGTAACATTTGGGACTATGTTCTGTTGGCAGGGAATTTTCTGTTTCCTTTCATTAGCAATTTCAAAATACAGTACAGATTATCCATTATATGGTTTTCACTCATATCCTGATATGGATGCACAGGCAGAATGCTTGTGCAGATCTATAAATATATTTGATCTAGTTGTCTTCTAATATTAAGCCTGACAATACTTCCTAAGAAGATGCTGAAAGGATGTGGAATAACTGAGATTTAAAAGCATTGCTTCTTCAACAAGCTTAAAGACATGGTCTGTAACCAACCTCTAACCCTGCTGAGACGAGACAGCCTTTAATTCTGTAAATTCTGTCCCACCAACACATACAAGCAGCTCAACATAATTGAAACAGTTTTATATTAACTGTGTTGTCAGAAAGAACGTAAACTATATTCTCTTCAGCCCTGATTACCTTGAAATTAGTTTGATGAGAACAAACTGACATATTTTTGTCTGGCGCTAACAGCACTTCCAATGGCATAAGGAAAATAAAATTCTGTATCCTGAGGAATATCACAGTAGTGCTTACAATAATCACAATAAGTTTTATTGTTTTTTATGCTAAGCTTTCATATGAGTGATACTACTGCTAAATTTTAGTTGCTTAATTTTCATTTGTTGTTGTCTTAATTGCTATAAACAGCTCAGATATGCAGTTCTAACAAAGTGTGTTACAAAAACATGCTTAATATATGCCTTCAATAATTTCTTTGTTGTTTGAAAACTTTTAACTTACAGCAAAGCTGGCATTTTATGGCTTGCAGAGCTATAAATCATTTTTAAAATCATGATGATATTACTCAAAGCAGATGTGAAAACATATGTTTGCCACGGTTGTATAAACTGCTTACTTGTCATGCTTAATAAATGTTGATACTTTTATTTTAACTACATTCCTTCTTAATAACTTTGCAAATGTTTTCCATGGTAAATATACTTTGCCTTAGTGAAAGCAATGTCAAGTTTTGAAAAATAAAGCTTGTATACAAATTACATATATATTTTTCGCTGAGCATACATCACACTCTTCAGTAACCGTCCATATCTGAACATGAAAATTGTTCAACGCATTTGAGGTGCACCAGAGCCCAAAACAACTATGCAAAGAGAATACTATTACTACTAGGAACAAAATACATACTGGAGTGGTAAAAATCCTTGAGGTGTAATAACACTTAAATGGGGTGACAGGCTGGGAATTTCAGAAGGAAAATACAGACTGTACCTCCTACTGGTGCAGTCCACCATTACAGGGTGCCTGTATTTCTATAAAACAGAGATTCCTAAAGGAGATACAATACAGGTCCACCACACTGCCTAATGTGAAATTCCAGGATTGTATGAAATCACCTTCAAAACGTTGGATGCACATCGTTAATGCTTTTCAAATTTTGACGTTTGTCCCATGATAAGTCAGAATGTTTCAGTTCTGAAGCCATGGGATTACATGAAAACTGCATCTTCACGTGCCAAAAAACCAACTACTTTCTAGTTCTCAGGGACAAACTTGACCTGTGCTGGCTAAGCTTAAAACTGAACACTTGATTTTGTCTTGTTGATGATAACTCTAATTTCTTATGATTTTGTCTAGCAATATAACTGATTTTCTTCTAATTTTATTTACGAGGAAACAAAATGCCACATTCCTCCTCCATGCGTAGCTGCAGATTCTACATCTCTGCAGCTGTGCCCCAGGCCTTACCTGAATACACAGACATACTAACTTTCTCCAACTCCCACCAAACAGTGCAAGATCAGAGGAGGCATTTCCCTGCCGACAGGACAAACACTATAGGCTAAACATCACCTCTTCCCTTACTTGCCTCTTATGAGATCAGGTAGCATTCTTAAACATGAAAAATGGCTTATTTCCTTCACTTATGAACCAGTATTAGAGTAGCTTGCACGCACATCTACTGCAGGAAGAGAAACAATATCATGCGACTAATCAAATAGTTGCTAAGAACTGCATAAATAATTGAGAAAAAGAATGGCAAAATATTACTCCATAGGATATAAATAGATGGAAGCAAAGACCTGATTGTTTACTCTTCCTAAGTAGAAGGCGATCTAAACCCAGTGATACATTATTCATTGCAATTAGGCACTTGGCTTTCTTAGATTTACAGTATTACACAGAATAGTAAAAAAGAGAATAAAGCATATAAGTGTAATTAAATGCCTGAGATAGAAAGAAGTGCAGTTATACCTTTCTCCTTTTGCAATTTTTTTAGGCTTGTCCCGGTTTCTTGATCAATGAGCTCTCCTTCCCTGCTGTTGGTCAACATAGCTAAAAAAATGAGAGTGCACAGCAATAAAAGAACTGTCATTTAAAAAATGTCAAAAGAGGAAAGCAGTAAATTATACTTTTTTCTTATTATTATTTTGATATTTTAACATTTATTCACACAAGTTTTAAAGCAGGTAACCACATCTGTTGTCCATAAAGCTCCCAATTCAGCAATGATAAAGCGGAATATGTAGCTGAAGCAAATTTGCTCAATTTGATTAAAAAAAGACACCAAGACAGAACTAGAATTACTGAGAACAACTATTTTTTAGAAGAGAGTTCAAATAAAAAATTTAGAAAAGTACTTCACAGAAATTCATTTTGGGAAAAAACGCGTTTAGTAAAGCAAAGGATGTAAGTGTTAGTAATTATCTGTAAAGCAACAAGGACAATTAAAAAGCTCAGATGCATAGAAAGTAGCCCAAACCAATAGATGAAAGTGAAAAAAAACATACTTCATAGTGTGAAAAAAAATTCTTAACATCTACCAGATCAGTGAGACATGCTAAGCTCATGCCTATTTTCTTCGTTTCCTTCTATGCAATTAACCAATTACAGAATTTAATATTTCTTTAACAAGACTTGTGAAAAACTTGAAAAACTGGTAGAAGTAAAATAAATAAATAAATAAATACTTATTAAATACATAAAAATTTGTACGTTTCATTTTTATTTTATTTAAAAAAACCTTTCACTCCTACTGCTGGAGCTCAGAGGATAGTACTGTTTGCTATTACTGTTAACAAAACAAGTTACAATAGCTTTCAAAAACTACAATAAGGGAAAAAAAAATCACTTTTTCACTGTTAAAAGGGAAGCCCTATTTTACATACATGGAAGCTGAAGGGCATCTACTTTCTTGTTCTTCCCTTGTGTATGCTGTGTTTTGTCCAAGCAGCCCAGTTTCTATTGATTAGTTTGTCTACTGTCAACAGAGGTATGTAGTGCAATGGTGCTGCAGCACGGACCATGGCAAAAACTCCAAAATCCCAGCAAGCTGCTGAGTAGTAATTTGAAGGCAGTGAAGCTCACAGTGACTGCCAAGAACTGCACTGCTTTTGTAGTTTAAATCTAGCTCAGCAATGTCTGCAGAGGTTGCAGTCTCTGTGAAGACAACAGTGTTGACACACATGGAAGTAAGGAGATGATAACTGACTTGCCCTAGATGCCTCCTGGAAGAATCAAGAATAGAATCCAAATTTCCTCCAGCCCAAATTTGCATTTTAAACACAAGATCAATAATGTACAGACTGAAAATTGTTCTTGAGAGAACAAAAAATACATATATATCAAAACCTCTCAGCTTCATGGCAGTGAGTGAATGTCTGGCCAACAGGAGGTTTTTATAGTGTAAAAATCATTGTATGTGTGTTTTCATAGGATTTGAAACATATCCTGCTATTTTTCAACTCCAGGTGGTTTCAGAGTCACTTTCTCAAGCCAGCATGCAAGATCAGTGAGTCACACCATAGAAGGGGTGGTATCTTCTGTGCATGGGTAGATACAGACACAGAATGAGAGGCTGGGCTCTGTGTAGTATTGAATCTAATACAAAAAACTATAGTGAGGAGCTATCTGGTCATTTTTGGTGGGATTTTTTGTATGTTTCTTTCTGTTTTGGAGAAACAAAACAGAAAGGGGCTTTCCTGAGTTTCCCAGTAAATAAGGTATTTACTTCAAAAAACTGCTAAAATTTGTGAGGTCAGCAACTGTCATGGGGCGTGAGGCTGCAGAGCACTAACCAATTCTGTCTGGTGTGTTGTCCAGCTGGGAAGGTGAGCTGGACACGCTGCTGCTCTGATGAGAGGAAGCATGGCTCCCAGGCCGCTGACTCTCTTCTAGGGATGGAGCTGGAGAAGGGCTGTCTTGAATTCTTTCCTTGAAACAGAAATAAAACAAGGTCTGTGCAATTTGATTAGTAAACTTCACTGAAGTTCAATTAAAAAAAAAAGAAAGTGGCTAAAATAAAAATAACAAATAGTCTTGCTAAGATAAACAGTGAACAGAATTCAAATCAAAAGAGTAGTACAGCCTTCAATACTCAAGAAGAATATAATCTTCTACATGCGATGCATCTAGACAGTTTTTCATCCTTAGGGTCATGACACAGCACTTACCACCTTTTTTTCTTTCATAAATCTAACATTTTCACACATAGGAATATAGAGAATATTTTTTCGCATGGTTTGTACAAACTAATTTTACTCTACAGATATTGAAATTGGCATGTATGAGTCACATGTCACATAAATAAATCAAATTTTGACAAACTGGCACTAAGCACAGTCAGATTTGTAAATTCGCAAGAAAAATCACTTCTTGTCCTTAAATATACCACGAGTGTCTTCTGAAGGCAGCACACAGACCAATTTTAAAAGCCACGACATTGGTGAAGGCAGGTTCACTTTCAGATGAGAAGGACCACAGACCAACAAAAACAAGACTGCTTGTAAATTTTTATGTGCACATTTTTACACAAAACTTTGAGACTGAAGTGTAACTTAAATATACACGGTGCTCTAGGGAAGGGGAAGAAATTGAGAAGAAATTGTAAAATTTAGTAAAATGAAGTTCCATAGTCCTGCCTGTCTAAACTTGAAGACTCTGGAGAACTTATGGAACTTCCACTAGTACAAATTTTTGCTAACAGGTTAGATGAGTAATTATTCATCCTGTCTTGAGGAAAATGCTTGATGGGTCTCTCCACTTGAGACCCATTCCAACCCAACTAGTCCACATGCACTATTCTCAGTTTATTCAAAATGCCAGTCCCCCTTTTCATCATTGCGAAGATCAATGAAAAATAGAACTCTTCTCAAAGGGGCAGATCGTGGCCTGAGATACTCTAGATAATCTTATTTTAAATTTTACATTTTATGTCCTTTGTTACAAGTAAGAAAGTCTTTAAAAGCATAGTTTCAGTGGAGGGACACTAACAAGAAGAAGCCCAGAAACTGCATCTTTGCAGCTGCCCTCATCTGTGGCAATCAGCTGTTCCCAATGGAAACACAGAACTGAAATATGAGTGATTTTTTTAAAATTTAATTTTTTAAGGGAGATCCTCTTGCCCCATCCCTTTAAAAACCACAATTACATTTACACTGTAATCTGGTGAAGTTTTCTCAAAAGAACTTGGCAGTTTTTCTGCCTTTCTAATCTATTTCAGATTTTTCAGTAAGAGTATGCAATCTGGCTACTTGGTGGCAATTTTCCATGCGCTTCTGAAAATATGCTCAATAGCATTCAAACTTTTAATGCAGTTTTGCTAGATACTATGCTGAATCAATACTATAGCTTTAGGAAGAGAACACTAGATTCTCATAGCTTCTCCATTACCAATAGCTAGCATAATAGCTTCTGTTCATAACCTATTGAGGCAATTCATTAATAACACTGGCAGTGGCATCGACATTTTAAGAATAGTATTATCCATTAAAACTATCTCTCTAAAGCACACTCACCCTCATGTTTACAGACACAACTGAGAACAATGCGAAGGGAATGTGAGTGGATACTTCTAATAGCAAGGGGTGGTGTTTGTCTATTCCAATCACACCAGCCAAAAATGTAGTAATAAATGTGTTTTTAATAGGATAGTTATTGTACATTAAATAACAACTGAGCTTCAAAATCATGTAACAGATGTGTATCTATTACATAGCTGTTAATCCTCAATGGAACTGTTCTCACTAATTATCTGTTATTTAATGAATATACAATAACAAATAAATCTTGGAGGGAGACTATTAATTGCAGTATTTTTGAATGTTAATTAAAATATTTATTAAGTTTTTACAAATTAACCTACTACATGTTGAGTTATAAGATCTTAAAATTTTTAAAACTGAATAATTTTAATCCAACAAATTCTCAAACTTGGGAGAAAAAATGGAAAAGCCACTCATCTCAAAATGGTCAATGTTTTATCCTTGGTCTTCAAAAGACTGATCTGAGAGGTTGCTGAGATCAGCAAAACAGAACACAGATATGATTTACTGATCAGTAAATGACATTTAAAAGGTTACATCAAGAAGAATTCTTCTAGGTATACGATGAATAATACACAAATAACTGACATATCTGCCTCAGCCTGTACAAAGCATGCAACTGCCCTGCACAAAATTTTGGCTCTAATTTGGAGAGATGTTGTTTGAACAGATGGATCATTCTGTCAGTAAGGACTTGGCTGGATGTTCACACTCAGAGAATTGTGAATCAATGGCTTAGTGCTGAGGTGGAAACACTGATGAGTGGTGCTCCTCAGGGGTTGATTCTGGAACTATCTGTGTCTTTGCTGGTGACACTGACAGCAGGGCTGAGGGAACCCTCAGCAAGTTTGCGAACGACACCAAGCAGAGTGGAGCAGTTGGCATATTGGATGGAAGGGATGTCATTCAGAGGGATCATGACAGGCTTCAGAGAAGGGATGAGCAAACCTCAGTAAGTCCAACAAGACCAAGAGTCTGGGTTGGAGCAATCCCAATCATGAATACAGGCCAGGCAATAAGTGTATTTAGAACAGCCCTGCAGAGAAGGACTTGGGGGCGCTGGTGGACGAAGAACTCAGCATGAGCCAGCAATGCATGCTTGCCGCCAGGAAAAAAAGCTGTATCCTGGGCTGTATCAAATCAAGTGTGACCAGCAGGGCAAGGGAGGTGATTCTGCTCCTCTGCTCGTAAAGTTCTGAACGGAGACAAGTTGTGGATGCCCATCCATGCAGGTCTTCAAGGCCAGGTTGGAAGGGGCTTTGGGCAGCCCAGTCTAGTGGGTGGCAACCCTGCCCATGACACGGTGGTTGGAAGAAGGTAAGCTTTAAGGTCCCTTCCAACCCAAGACATCCAGCGATTCTGTGCAACACTTACATATTTTACATTTATGTAAATAACAGCCTTGAATAAATAACTGGTTACAGCTAACAGGCTACAACTCTGACTGTAATTCTATTTGCCTGGATTTCAGTTTTAACAATCCTCTTTGGCATTACATTCTTTTTGTGACCAAGAGTACTCAATTTACAATTAAGATACAATTTTGAAATGATTAATCTTACAGAAGAGCGCAGAGTTTAAGTAAATTTTCTTGTCTACTGCAACTATGAAAATGAATAGCCAAGGAGAAGACAAGCCAACTGTTCAGCAAAAAAAAAAAAATCCAAACCACCTACGAACAAATATGACGACGAATTAACACAGTTATCACACAAACAGCCATATAAGTCACTTTAAATGAGAGTTATTTGAGTAATTCAAAAGCTGATGATTTAGAAAAGCAAAGTATTCTAGCTTCTTCTGATAACTGTACATTCCATTGTCTCTTGCTATAAAATAATTTCTGCTTAAAGTAATTTGCCTTCAAACTTGGGGTCTTATTTAGAAATGTTCAGGCAGAAATAAACGTGTCAAATAATGTCATTCTTAATCATACAGTGAATCACTTTCTAAGAGGGTAAGTTGATTATGCCATCTAATATCTAAATGGTTACAAAAATTCACATGTACTGGGAAGATGCACTTTCCCCTACATGTAACAAAGGAGCTGAAATTTTCTCTGTATTTTATGTACTAGAAATGAGGATATAGTGTAATCATGTCAGACTCCGTATGGATTGAGAAACTGTCTATTTCTAAATGTTTGCGTGGAAGTATAATGCTGAATTTCTCCTACTATAATGAATAACACTATGAACAGATATATTCCTTTTTTTCCTCCAAGTAAACACATCCATTTTTCAGTCCTGTAATCAGTATGCATCTATTTAGCTACTTAACAGCAATGTGCTCTGGTTCATTAGGTAGCTACTGTTGTGTCTCAGCCTAGTTAAAATTTCACAGCAAGTTAATCTATTTTATTACAAATGAGAACACAAGTGATAATGTCCTCACCATTTTCCAAACACAGGGTTAACAGTATTTGTAACAAATCAATGAGGGCATTTAAATAGGAAAATTGCAAATCTAAAACTTTAACATTTTTTACACATTGATGACTTCATTTTATTTGTCATTTATCTATTTTACAACCTTGTTACTTTTCATGGATTTTACTTTTTTTCTTCATGAAATAGCTCAGTTCCCACTGGCACACTGCAGTGCAGCCTGGTTCTGCAGTTGGTATACATAAAACTGAGAAACATTTCTGAATAGCCAAATTTTATCCACTGAATTTCTTCATATTTTATAAATCTTCAGGATTCATACTCCATGTTATAATGTAATGAATTATATATGTATAATGTACAGATTGTGAGAATTTTATGAAAAATGAAAACATTTCTCAAGATCTCACCTATTTATCTAACTGTAGTACCCACTTTATCTTTTCTCTTTCCTTTACAGAGCTGTATCATAAATTCTCAAAAAAGACTTTTTCAGTATTTAATCCTTTTGAAGGGTAATATATTTCAGTCTTACTAAAAAATAGTGTCTTGCTTTGGCTTAGAAACTGTAGCTACAAAGCCTGACATTGTTAATTTTAGTTGTGATTTAGGTTAACAGCACTGAAGTCATCAGCTCTTGCAATTTCCAGATACATCCCTGATTTCACCTCAATACTCTTTTTCTAACCCCTGTGAGATGGTATTCCACACAAATAATGTGAAACACCAAATAAGATTTTTATCCTTACTAGTTTTATTAGAAATGTATACGAACAGCTTACCTATTTTTTAAATAATCATTTTGACCTTAATTCCATACCTCTGATTTTTTTTTATAGTATTGATCTTCGTTTTGTGTCAAGAGTTTTAAGAAATGATGCTGGGTTTTCTTCTATTTTTCTTTATACTTAGTGTTAATGTAGCTGTAATTACTCTTCCAAATGTTAATCTATTAATGAGTTCCTAGAGGAATTAATGGCATTTCACTGCTGACAAGTAGGATCTGGAAGTTTGTCTGAGACATGGACATTTTATACAGACATTTATCTTGATGTTTCATATTTAATTCAGATGCTTTTTCTGTTTCTGTGCAGTAGCAGGAGAACTGGAATTCAGACCTCACTGATGAAACTGAGAGGAAGGAAATATGGGGATTCTACTAAATTTAGGTTTAGACTTGAGTTTTCACCTATCGCAAGAAAAATTCAGAGTTGATCACCAGGTTCATAGGCTCTGGCATAATAAATTTTCCAAAATTAATTTGCTCCCTAGATCCCCATTGGAATGTGCAGTGTCACACCTCAGTCTTACAGAGCTTGTCAAATCATCATTCAGATTACCAAAATGGACCACAAGCTGGCTATACCTTACTTTAAAAAAAAAAAATCAAGAATCAGAGAGGTTCATTTCTCATTTACTATCCTTAATTAATGCACTGTTATAAAAAACAATACACGTTTAGCAGTTATGCTTTTTAAAGAAAAGGTACAATCTTGACATAGTAAGCAAGAAGTATATTAAATCTGAGATCAGATTAAATGTGATAGACCACAAGAAAACGTTGGTAGAAATACCATTTTGGGGGCAAAAAAACAGTGGTCAGGTTTACATTTTAAGCTATTTTAGGTTCAAAATGGGCATATGTAAACATAAGGACAACTTGTTGGTCTTCCGAGCTAGTTATATCATCTCACACTGCTGTAAGAATTGGAGATGAACAAAGGAAACAGCTGGTCTAAAAACTAAGATAAGATATGTATGTCTGAAAGCCAGCTGGATCCTATTCATCTTTTGCACTGTATTGGAAAATCATTCATTTAAAATATATACTTTGCCATTTGAAATGCATTATTTTTTTCCCACTGTGTATATATAGCTGATTCAGTCATAGTCAACTGGCATTTGTTTTCACACCAAATTTAAGAAATAATAAAAACTCTTCTGTTTACTGATTTTTAATACCAGATGTTCACTTGCTAATTCCATTACCTTGTAACTACTTCCTATAATTCATTAATTGCCAGCTGCTCAGCCAAACAGAGAACCACGGCTAATCAGATGGTATTGGTAAACAGCCAAGTAAGAGCTTCCTTCTTCAACATTTCTTAAATTACCAATCACTGGGAAAGCTATGGCAATCTTCACTGGTGTATTAAGATTTTACCTTTACATTTTACTTTGAATCTGAAAGTACAGTATTGACTAAAATTGGACATACCCTTGTTGTGGAAACATCCTACTTCAATCCCTCCTATGAATTGTTTCATCCAGTGCTGCTACTGAATGAAAGAAAGGCACTCTGGAGACTAATGATGGTAATGCTGTATCTCATCTACGTTATAGTTATATTAGTTATTAACTACAAATGCAAATGCTTAGGCCAATACTAAAAAGAACTGAGCCAGAACTAAAAGCTAGTATGTGCTTGGCATGACAATATTCCTTTGCTAGCTTTGCAAAAAAAGAGATGTACTTGATTCTTACATTTTCCTCCACTTGCCAGTTTAAAAATAGTGTTCACTGCTTATCCTTTAAACTGGCAACTAGTTGTCTTTTTGTTAACAAGCAAGGCATTCTTAGCATCACAGTGATAGGGACTTGCCTCCCTTCACAGGAGGAAAGAGGTAAAGGCTATTTGATATAATTTGTAGGAACCCAAACATCTCCCAGCATAATAGCTTCTCTGTCAGTGAATAAAAAGATACAATCCTGCAAACTTACTTCTTTTCTACATATACAGTTATAAAAATTAGTCTTACAGGAAGTAAGCAAACTACCCTATCTCACACATCACTCCCCTAACGTACTCTAGAAACCATTTCAGCAATAAACTGCCAACAATGAACACTTGATATGAAATGGGACAGAATAAATCTAATAAAGAAAAGTACCATAAATTTTACAAAAGTTTTGGTTTATAAACCTTGTAATATTCTATAAACAATTCAGAATGAATTGAATGCAGAGATATGAAATTAACAATGTTATAAATTCTGTAACTGTAAATGTTTTCACACTGAAAAGAATTGTTTCCGAGTACTCTGAGATGGCCACATTTTTCTGGCTGTCAGGTAAATATTATGAATGCCAGTTGTACAGCACATAGAAAATAGCACCTCTCAGCAATAATTACACAACCCATCTGTATTGTCTTTAGGGAATTTAAAATGATGTCATATACATCCTTTACAAATGCTTTAAGCATCCCACAAAATCAGAAGAAGAGAACACAAAGAAAAACACATTCAAAAATTGCTACAGCACGTAGAAATCACAGGTTAAAAATAATGCTTTGTTCTGCTTATCAGTAGACCAAAAAAAAATCCAGATGTAAATTGTGTAATGAAATGCAAAATATTGCATTTCACCAAAAATGTCCATTTTAACATTTTTTCCTTGGATTTTCCAAATGCATTCAACAGACCTGCCAGTTATTCCTAACTGGGACCTGCCTAATGGCAAAGAAAAGAGAAACGCAGCAATACAGCAAACATAAGGGAAAGAAGACAAAAGAAAAATGAACAACAGGAAACTAATTTGCAGAAATATTCCTACTCAGGAGAAGCACATCTTTTAGGTAGAGCCTGAAGGAAGTGAGAGAGAAGGACAAGATGGAGAAGGATAAGTGAGACAAGAGCAAGAGGAACAAATAAAACAAAAAAGATGTAGGGTAAAAGAAACAAGGAAAAAGCAGAGTAAAAGGGTAGAAGAGTTTCTTGAATCTCCTCTGTGATAAAATTTTGCCTCATTATTCCAGTCTCAGTCATATTCTGTTACCTAACAAATAAGGGAAAAGCTTAAGGCCCCTAATTTGAATTTGAATACATTCCCACAACTTGAAGTCCACCCTGAACATAAGCTATCCTACTGTCTTATTTCAGAGGATACTGTGGGAAATGGTCTTAGAGCGAACATATAAAGACCCAACTAACACAGCTCCAGAAATTTGACTCTTGCTAGCCCTCTTGTACTTTCCCAACTCCAAGAAAATGAAAGTTTTGCATTTTCTTTTTTCCAGACTGCATTCGTACCTTTAGCCACACTTCTGGAAGTGAGGAGCAGACCAGCAGGTCTCTAGAAAGAGGACACCTCATTGGATATGACCCATGCCAGGTCCTTGCTTCCCTGTCAGCCCATGTCTGTCATCCCAGCTCTGCTGCATGCAACCAGCCACCTCCTAATTGCTTACCCACAGAAAGAGCTCAATGGGATCCCTATCACAGCTCACCCAGGAACTGCTCCAGAGATTTGACTCTTGCCAACCTTCATTACAAGTTCACAACACCATCTGATATCATTCTGAGAATGAAATTTGTATTTCTCCTTTTCTAGTGTATGCCTCAAATCCCACACATAGCAAGAACAGGCCAGCATGTCTCCAAGCAGTGACTTATTATTTCAAGACAAGCCAAACTCATCCTACATTTCCATTTCAGTCCCCCGAGGACTAGCAGGCTCTTCTCCAGGATTTCTTTCCCCTTGCTAGTCTCCTGTCAGACATTATTTTAGACACCTGAAATCTACCTGAGTAGATTCCATTTAGCTCTTGATGAATGCAGGTCTATCTAGCATCTCTCTTTTTCCAGACCCCCACTTTCTGTTTGAAATTATGTAAGTTTTTACGTTTCTTGGTTAAATAAGCCCCTTCTGATGTAAGAAGTATAAATAGAGACTATAGGCTTGATGACACTACCATAACACTCTTGGTGTCACACACGTTCTTGACAACATTCTCAGCCTGAGGTCTCATACCACCATGGGCAGACAGTTGTGTGATCCTATTACGAGGTTCCAAAGCGACATCAATAAGTGGAAGGTCTATTCTCATTTTTGTTGTAACAGCTCTGTGTATTTGCTACCTATGTATGTGCTGTCAGTCTCAATTCCTGTGGACCCATTTTAAATGCTGTTAAGACATAGGTCTGTTTTCAGATTTTTATTCTATTTGTGTTCTCAGAACACATTGTAACATTTCCTTTAATATCAACTCTATGTAGTGAATGCGCATTAACAGTCATATTCATTTACTGTATAACTGAGTTTATATAATTTAAATACAATACAGATACTACATTCATTAGAGGTCTACTGTAAAACAAAATTCTTCAAATTATGTAGTTACAGCTCTCCGAAGTTGAGCTGTTCTGTAAACTTCAGTGACAAATTCTCTATTTTGTACAAAGGGCTAATCCAAACTTCACTTCTGAGGATGTAAAAATACGGCCACTGAGTAGATTCCTCTGAGGTGGAGAAGAAACATTATAGGATGACAGTAAACTACCACATTTATTTATTTATTTATTTTTTCAACCTACTCCATGAATCAAGCTTCTTTCTGCTAAGTTCCAGCTCAGACTGGTCCTTAACACCAGGCTGGCTGGCCAAGCATTTTATAGCTAGTGCAGAAACTCTTGGATTGCAAAGTTCATCCATCTAAGTACAGCTCTAGAGAAAATGATCAAACAGGACTGTAGACACAAGAGGAAGAAGAAAGAGGGTGGTAAAATCAATGCTGCTTTTTTGTCCTCCTTCATACTACACCCTCATTCATGCAGATTCTTCCGAACTACTTCAGCCAAGTTTCAAATGGAGCAAGCACTTTCAGATGAGCAGTAAACCCCTGAAAGCCTGGATTTATAAGAGGATACTGTCAGAACCATACTTACAGCACTGCTAGCGGGTGCTGCCATAATCACATCAGATCACATTATAGATGGCTAAGAAGGTTTTGTGAGCCTGACCGTTGTGCCTGCCTAATTTACAGCGTTCCTGTCAGGAGGAAATCAAGTTTCATAGTTATGACATTTCTTTCTGGAGCACTAAATGTTAACTTTGCTGATCACGCATATTTTGGTAGAACAGCTTATTTCTAAATGGCAAACGTGATATAAAAAGCATAATGACTTCATTCAAAACTTTTATAGAGAGAGCAGCTGATTCTCACACCTATAGAAAACAGACTAAGTGGTATTTTAGTCATCTAAGGGTAGAAATAGATACACACTCAATATATTCAGTTTTCCCATTTTAAGTAATGTCATGGTGCCATAATTGCAGTCTATCTAAAACTAGTTATTTTTTGTACTTCTAATATGAACTTAAACAATGTTGTCATACAATAAAAGTATTATTATTGATAGATAACAGCAGCAACCCTTTTACAAGTTTCATTTCATACAAGGACTTCATCTTAATTGATAGTCATTCAGAGCTAGATGATTGTTCGTAATGGAAGGAAAGGACAAAGGCAGCCTCACACTCTGTAATAAAATTCACATACAGTCTCAGCACTTGGAAGAAATGAGAGAAAGATGCAGCATCACTTGACAGGTGAGAGTTACACCACAATGAATGCATGCACTACCTCTATCACACTGGCTACTGGTGTATTTTCCTCTACATCATGTAGAGGAAATAATTCCCACTAGAATTCTGGTGAGACCTGCTGTTGCTGTGGACTTATTGCATATCCCCTGTTGCAATTGTTGGGGAAAAATTGCTGTAAATGAGTAACTAACATCAGCTAGGGCTTGCTAAAGAGTCCCCCTAAAATCTAACTATTTGCAAAACCTGTAGTATATGTTATGAAGTATAAGCACTGTTTACAAACAAAATTCTCATCTTTATTTTGACATACTGGTAGCATTTAGACTACAGACAAAGCTTATGCAGTCTACTTGCTGCTACCAATATTTTACAGTTGTAGTTAAGTTACAGTTACCTCAAGAGGTCTCCTGAACGGTTAAAGGTTAGTAACTGAAACAAACAGAATCTCAATTAATTTCCAACAATTTCTAACAATTTAATGACTTGCATTAACTAAAACGTAGTTGAACATCAGATATGTTTCCCACTTAGTTAACAAGTGTACAGGCACCCTGATAAGGAGAAATTTTTATGGTTCTAATACAGATTAGCTCTATTCTAACAATTGTATTAGGATCTGTAATTACATTACATATTTGTAGATGAAGCAGAACATCTTATTTAACTTCTTGCTTGTACTTTCCTCAAACAGAAGCACAACCAGGAAGATAAGCTGTGGTGTACTATATGTAGTAAAAGCTCACTGCCTTTAGATTTTCTTAAAAGGTCACTGTAAACGTTTTTGTTAGCCACAGAAATCTCGTTTCATAGATGACTCTTACCTTTATAACAGAGGCCCCTGCCCTGGAAAGAGGACTGTGCATTTGGGCTGCTGCAGCCATGTTAGCTATTGTATTGAGGTGGTTCATCTGATTCATTGCCATTGCAACTGAAGCGGGAGGTAGGCTGACAGGTAGCAGAGGGTGGGGCATCATCATGAACGGCAGGTCTATCCCTAAAAGAGAGCACGTGCAAGTTATGTGTGTCAATCCCCCATTTTATATCCCTTAATTTTCAAAGTCTATATTTTACTGGAATATTGGCTAGCTGGACTCAATTCTATTGTGTGTTATTAAGTTTGAGGTTATGCAGGGAATAAATTCTGCATTCTAGAAAAGGCTGTACAGTTTGCACTGGGCCAAGAAGCACATAGATGTAAAAGCAATGCAATATTAGCAAAATTAATATATACTAGCACACAAGTTAGAGACATTTTTATTGATGTCAACAAAGCGAAAAAACAAAAATATGCAAATATCTGCATGTTTTCCCAATACAAGTGAAGAATATTCATTAATGATTTTAAGAAGTCCTCTAACTTAATTTACCTACGCAGCAATCTGAGACTAGTCTTCTGTATTAGGACTACTCCCTGACTAAAGAAAGCTGCAGAATGGACTACAGGACCACTGTACTACCATATAGGGCTGTGAACATGACTATGGGATGAGAGCAAATCATGACCAACTAAACGTCTTAAGATTCACTATAATTTATTTATAAGATAATCCATGCCAATATTAATGATGACACATACATCTCCCTTCACTTTAACCATACTGACAATCCCCTTCACTGCTTACATCCATAAGCCTTGGTTCCCTTGCATATCTCCTTTAACAGCCCAATAATCTCTCCTCATACTCCACAGAGCTCCAAAACTCCCAGACACCATCTGGTCACATTGAGTTGTATGTCTACTTAAAGTCCAATTGACATGCAAACTAAATGCAAACTACAAACAGAATTTAACAGCATATCACCAGTTTTAAGACACAATCCGTCAAACATTTTGGAAGACTATGAAGAAAATATAGCTTGCAAATCATTGGACATAACGTCTGACATTCAATAAGCTCTTTAACAACCTATAGACATTTGCCTACTACAATATCTATTGGAAAATAACCTGAAAGTTTTCTGAACAGTAAAGAACATTGTCCCTAATGCAAAACATGTACGGATACTCAATTATGCAAGAATATAAATGAAAGCATAAACCACAGTGTATGTTAGTCCTGTAACTTGGTGGTTCTTAACTACTGACATTTAACCAGATGCTCAGGCTCTAACCCTGCCATGAACAAAGCAATCATTTATTTTAGGAGCCTTTTAGATAATCCTGATTTTTTGAAGTTTGTGGTGCTACTTGGGTAGCAAGAAAGTATCTGCTCCAAAAATTTCATAAGGAGTCAGAAATGTCACTCGTCCACTGAAACAAACACCAAAAGTCAACTTTCAAAACTGAGGATGAAGAAATGAAACAGATAATAAGGGTTCACAGATAGTGAAATTTTAATTCTTCATCCATCACGATCTTTTACAATTGATTTTACTCTTCACTATCTTTTTAAATACTATTATCTGTTGTTTTCGGAACTGCTTTCTTGGAATAACTTAACAGTCCCTCCCCTTTGGGTCTAACAGAAGAGGTGATCTCTAACTTCTCACCTGCCCCCTTCCTAAAGGAAGGGAAGAAGAGAGGATTACAGTGAATTGAAAATTCCAAAACCAAACCTCAACTGTATCATTCTATTCCAGTTCTTTTGAACAGCTGGATTTAAGTGATGACTTCATATAAACCCGGTAGTTACAAGGAAAGACAAAGAAGAGGAATTTGCTTCTACACACTTTTCACTAGTCATTTTCCACCCATTCTTTGCTCTCTCATATTCACTTGGTGAGCAACATTTTCAGTTGGAAGAGAACTCACTAATATTTTAAGCAACTGTACTTGTTTTCAGGCCACAGCAATGCTGACTGGAACTCACAGCCCCTACCCAACAACAGATGGCCATTTAAAGGTAGTGGCTGTATCTCAGTTGAGTAATCACAGAATCACAGAATCACCCGGGTTGGAAGGGACCCCAAGGATCATGTAGTTCC
Organism: Lagopus leucura; assembly: GCF_019238085.1. Taxonomy (NCBI): domain Eukaryota; kingdom Metazoa; phylum Chordata; class Aves; order Galliformes; family Phasianidae; genus Lagopus; species Lagopus leucura. The sequence continues at coordinate 6,336,192 of NW_024962270.1, forward strand.
AACCCCCCTGCCCAGCAGGGCCACCAAACATACACATTTAGATCAGGTTGCCCAGGACCCCGTCCAACCTGGCCTTAAACACGTCCAAGGACGGGGCATCCACAACCTCCCTGGGCAGCCCGTTCCAGGGCCTAACCACTCTCCTAGTAAAGAACTTCCCCCTAACATCCAACCTAAATCTTCCCTCCTTCAACTTAAAACCATTTCCCCTAGTCCTGCTGTTATCAGCCCTTTTGAAGAGTTTACTCCCCTCCTGGGTGTAGGTTCCCTTCAGGTATTGATAGGCTGTAATGCCTGCCTCCAAGCAGGGACTCCATATAACTTATTCTTTTCTCCCCATGAGGGTCCAGTACATACTGTTGGTAAGCAGGTGGTTCTGCTGAAGAGGACTGAGTGGGTGTGCACTTCCAAGGCTCGACTGTCCTGACAGGGTGGGATGACCAATGCTGTGCTGTGATCCTGTTGTAATGGGAGACTGAAGCTTGTCTTTATCCCAGGAAGATTCACTCCCACCTGCAAAACAGGATATAAAGGGACCACAAATGGCATATACTCTTTTAAAAAAAGCAGTCTGCTTTGTTAGTGACAAACTAATACTCTTTACCACACTTAAGTGCTTAGCACAAACACAGCACTTGAAAAAAATAAAGATTAAGAAATATGAATTAGGCAAAAAATATGATTAAGAAACTTCAGTATCTCCTACTTTCATACCAGCAGCGTCTGAAAGAGAAAAAGCTAAACGTTTAAGGAAAAAATTATCAAAGTAAGCATCAGACACTGGATCACAATCTCCTGTCAGAGGGAATCAGGCCTGCCAGGGACTAACAGATGTCTATCAGTGTTGTTAATACTAACCAGAGAGTGGCTCCACTAGTCACTCCTTCAGTGGTTACAGCCCTCCTAACTTTTAGCTCAATGACCTGAACAGGTTACAGCAATTTATCCCCGCCATGTTATCTGTAAGCTTTAGTAGCTTTTGCTCCTCTGCTGGGCTTGACCCAGAGATGTTTTGCTGGGTTAGCAAAGTCAGGCATTAGGCAGGGCTTGGAAACTATCAAGATTCAAGATGTCGAGTTCAGACACCTATAACGCGCAGCAATTATGATCAGAACAACAACAACAAAAATATAGCACACTGAACACTCGTCTGTTTGGCCAGGAATATCTGTTTGGTCTTCTGAAGATGCTGTGTTTTGCAGCAATTTTACAGACGGTAGTTTTCTTTAGTATTACATTTATACACGTGAATAACAAGAAGCTCCTTTTAAAGAGCAGTTAAGTAGACCATGAGAGTGAATTCCAAAACACACACCTGGTCCACAAAGCAAACCACCTTAAAAATCAGGCTGAACAGTTTTAGAGTAAAAAGCTATTCCAGATACACTCCTTTCTTAGCTATATCCCATGTTTTCAATTAGATGGATTGTTATGAAAATATATAATTGATTGTAATTGATGTGTATTGATTTTATTTTGATTTTATGAACAAGAATTTCGATTAGAATAAGTAGCAGATTACTGTGATTAAAGGAGACTGTGGTAGAAAGCAAAAGGCACTTAAATTGAAAATGAAAGTAACAGAAATTTTCTACATTTTTATGACAACACTCAGATAATAAACATGATTAATACTGCTAAATGCAAAAGTTTGAAAGATCAATGAATGAGAAGAAAGGTAATCACTCTATCATTTTATCACTATGTCCATGTGTGAATTACCTTCCTATAAAAGATTTGTAATTTGCAAAATGATGAGTCATAACTGACAAAAAAAGATACGGTGAAAAATGGCACGTGATGTAATATAACATGGCACAGTGTGGTAATTAGAAGCACTACTGCAGTTAAAGCTCTTTCAGCATTCTCATTATTTAATATCCAGTACAGCTGCACTTTTAAATAACATTTAACTAATATTTAGTGTAGAAGTTGTTCACTACAACCATGGTCAAACAGAGGTACTAATTAGTGAAGTATTTATCAACCTCAAACCTGTAATTTGAAGAACAGTTTTTTAGTTTTGTTTTGGGGTTTTTTTTTTGTTCAATTTTAGGAAATAAATTTTATTTTTCTCTATATACTTTCTCAGAATTAAATACACTTCTTTCTCAAAAAACAAACAAAACAAGGCAAAACAAAAAAAACCACCACAAACAACAGACATGAAAAGTTCCATGGCATGAATCTTCTGCTTATAAACTGATCTTGCAAATGCAACTTCCCATATCAAGGCAATGGCCATGAGAACTGCATATAAGACAGTTTACCAGAGATTTTTGAATGAAGAGTCAAAATTGTACTCTTCACCTAAAAGCTTCCCTCACCCCATCTGTTTTCTTCCAATACTTCCAATCACAGGCACAGACACTCTACATTCTTGGCTCATTTATTTACTCATTCCTGGAAGCATTAAAGTCCCATGCATCTCCCACACTTCTGTGGACCTGACACTGCAGTACCAGAGCCCAACTGGATTTCTGGGTTAAGCTGAATGTACTGGAGGAAAGAACAATTCTACCTACATGGAGAAAAGCGACTTCTTTAAGGAAGCACAGGAAATCTGCCAGGAAACAAGAAACCAAATTTAGGTTCTGTCATACAGTCCAAATCATCAGATCAGGTCTCCTTACAAATGTGGACAACAATAACGTTTGTTTTTTTTTTTTCCTGGAAACTCCACTTTTAAGTCTGCTCCTGTATTCAGTGCCAGCACCAGAATAAATTGCAGTACACTTATATCTACAGATCACTCCTGTGTTCTTATGTTCTCCATCACTCTTTCTTACAGAAAGAAAAAACAGTATTGCTGAGAATATGATATATAATAAGAGTGTAATATAATAATCTTAAGTGTATCCTATAGTCTTCCATACACCACATAGGTAACTGCTTCATCTCTTAATCTGCATTGCATATACTATGCAGTAGCAAGTCCCTTAAATTGAAAGAAGTATAATTACTTCTTAAACACTGGCACATTTTGTAAGGGCAGTAAGATTAATTATCTCCAACTTACAAGTGGAAAAGCTGAGCTTTCCCAGTTCTGTGGAGCAGCTTCTTCCAGGTATGGGAGACAAATGGTGAAATGATAAAAGAGAAGTCAGGTCTCACGGGTCCTACTCTTGCTCCCTCACTTTTAACTCATCCTGCCTACAGTGACTTTGCAAAGACAAAGATAACAGCTTCAAAAGAAAACTTGCAACCTTCCCTGCAGTACCTACTCCCATATAGTAAGAAAAATTTACATAGAAATTAACAGGAATAGGAAAGATATATCAAGAAGAAAGCAAACATACAACACAATTAGGAAAAACAGAAAGTGAAAACAGCGATTTCATTTATTTTGCATCTTGTGTATAAGGGGAAAAAGATTCTATTTACTTTAAATAAGAAAAGTTACTAATATTTTAAAATTTCTGATTTAATATTCTGATTTGTGTCATAAGAGCATTAACAGAGCCCTCAGAAGTCTGCTCATTTGTCAAAATGCCAATACATCATTTCTACACTTTACAAAAAGCTTTATGTTTAACACTATTACCCACTATCCATATGACCTTCTCTCCAACAGATAAAACTAAAGGACAGAAAGGTAATTTTTCCTTATCTTGTTTGCATTCTAGTCGATCTTGTCCCAGAGCAGATTGTATTCAGCATTAAGAAAGGGCAAGAGAGACAAGAACCTCCATCTTCCAGGGCTCCTGACACTTATCAGAAGCAGGCACAGAGCCTGCAGTCTCCTTAAACACAGACACACCAAACTGGAAAGAAGGCAAATGTCCAGCCATCCCAAAACATTATAGTATGCACTGACTTGGCAGCAGAAGCTAAAGAAGATCTCACCTGCTTCAACCACCCAGTTCAGGTCATGCAGAAAATCTGGTGCGCAGTTCTTATTATGCTTTTCAGATTGACAGATAAATGCACAATATGGAGGGTGAAAAAAAGGCCTAGTAGTCTGCATTGCACACAGTCACCTATATAGTCACCTACAAAGAAACGTAGTGCGTGTTTTGAAGGACACAGATAACGACAGAAACTACATGAATTTGGTAAGAGAAGGAGTTACTAACTGAAGTCTTCACTAGTCCTAAGAAGTTATTTGAGAGAGCTTATTTATCAGTGCATGAATTACAGTTATGTTCAACAAAGCAAACGCAAAACTAATGCAACAAATCCCAGTCCATTCACTCAAAAATTACGTGGTATGAGGCAAGCATTCCCTTAACACCATTTCACAGCCCAGTGGACAAATTCTGAACATCTCTGCTTCTGAATCCCTAATTAACAAATGAACATGGGATTCAGATGAGTTCATTTACATAGGGATTCAAATCACAGGTAACACAAATACAGGAAATCAGCCCAAGCCATACATACATATATGTACTGTTGGTCTTGTACTCACAGATCTGCCATGCAGTGTATGGTTATGTGCAATCACATGCGGGTCTGTGAACAAAGAGCCTCTGTTCCAGTTTCATTTTGTTTAGCTGAAAGACATGCAGGTGATAAGCTCCTGGTTTCCTGAAAACGCTGCTTCCTGTCCGTCTTTGACTTCAGCAGTTCTATACCATAACAATTCAAGCTTCGTGTTTTCTAGCAACCCACCTCTACTTCAGAATAAAAACCACTTCTTTTTTTTGGTGAAGATCTATTTGGGAAGATTAAATTAGTGTCTTAGTTTTAGGTACTGAAAATCTCCAGAAAGTAATCGAAGCTCAACTTGGTGACAGTTTCCTTTCATTTGGTTTCAAATTCATTTTATCAGCCTTAAACTGAGTGTTCTACCTAAATGAAACCCACTGTCAGAGGTACCTTTGAATTGAACAATCACACTGCTTCAATCTATGTCTGTCGTTTTATTTTTTGTTGATATATTTCTGAAAAATTGAACCCAAATTGTTAAAAACAATATCATTTTCACTGTCCAATTCTATTCTAAAGCTATTTTTAAGCACATTTTTCATGCTACCAGGCATAGTAAGCCTAAGATCAGCCAAGAAGAGCAAATATTCAGAGTGCTATTATTTCAGCACTGATAGTATCAAAGTATTTAACGCCAATGGTAATACGAATGTCCAGCATTCATACGTTCTGTGAATTCTTCTGGCTTATCTAGAAATCCAGTACCCTTAAACCACTGTGGGCCTGTTTGCCAGTATTTGTACCTAGTGTTCTTCAGCTGTCCCATGCAATTTGACTTTACCCACACCCTAGTCTTGCCTTGATACAGGGAAAGACAGTCATTGCAAAGAACATTCTCCACTGAAAACACTTCAGTCTGCAAGTTTTTGTCAACTTTTCCCATGGTATGAGCATGTGAGTGTCTAAGAGGAAGATTACATATCAGACTAGTTTTTCAACTCTGTACGATAGAATGACAGCTCTCAAAGGCAACAAGAGCTCCAGTAGTGTCTGTAAATGTTTTAACAGTATATAATAATCTCCATGATGGAAAGTACAGCTGATAGCTCCATTAGTTTCAATACAGACATACAGTTATTATTTGCCAACAGGAGAAGATCAGATGCCAGTCTGAGAAGTGTCATTTTTAGAATCTATCCAGCTACGAATCCACTTTGCCAACTGTAAGAAATTTATGGCATCAAAATAGAATGTATTCCTTGCCTGAAAATAACCTTTTGCATAATGATGACCAAAACTAGAAATCCACATGTCAGTTGTTGGCTACATTCACTGACCAATAAATAATTTGGTATTATGAATCAAGAGATGTTCCATAGAGCTTCATCTATCTAAAATGTTTGCCAATTTGACTTATTAAATAGAAGGAAACTCAGGCTTCACCTCTTGCAGATTTTATATATGTATATTTATATATATTTATATATAATATAATATATATATATGTATATGTTTTAAGCACTAAGACATTGGCCTGGTAAAATTAATTTGAACCAAAAGCAGACTGAAATTTTACCTTTTTGGAGGAATACGAACTTTCAGAATTCAGATCATTGAACACAGAGTCAGGATAGGAAGGGTTCATCTACATTATATTCCTGGTACTGCCATTTTACCATCAGGAAAGTATAGAACTGTTCTGGATGCAGATTATGACTCATTTAGCCCTATGGTCTGTCCCTCACAGTGGCAACAGATGATGTCACATGAAGACTAAATAGGACTGGCCACAACCTGGAACCACTTACCACAAATAAATTTTCTCATTTTCAAATGGGAATGAGATTTGTTTGTTCAGATTGAGATTAAATGTTGGCTAAACCAGCTCCTAAAAGCATGCCATCCATCTGAAAATCTGAAAGATCAGCACTGCATTTTAAGCCTAACTGTACTGATTTGTCTCGCTGTGTGTACTGGCTGTATCGGCTTCTGCCCTAGGAGAAAGCCACAGAAGTGTGTAGGGTAAGATATTAAAACTCAAGAAATCCAGTGATGGCTTTACTGGGTTACTTCCAAAAACTTATCAAGTGGTTCAGCAGATGTAATTACTGCTTAGCCCTGCCAAAGCTTTGAAATGTGCCCATTAATTCAGCAATTCCCAATCTGTCCATCAGTCAGTCATACTTAAAAAATATGTCTGTCACAACATAGGTGAAGTAATCTGTTGATAATTATACAATAAGAAGTCATATAAAATTTGAATATAGTTTCTGAACTTTTTGAATCGTCTGAATGACAAAATCTGAGTTTATTTCAAAACAAACAGGATGCTAAAGATAGCTTAAAATGTCAGAATATTTAATCGCAATTGATCTAAAAAGAATAATTCAATTAACCCCAGAAATACGCTTTCTCAGAAGATAAATGCAGGGTATATTTATTTATTGCTGATGGCTACTAACATTGGTCAGTGAGTGTAAAGGAACTAGTCACTAAGTGCTGCAAGTAATTTTTTTCACTAAAACAGTCTTTTTTTTGTATAGAATAGCTAGCAATCAGTCTTTTCCTCAAATAACAAATACTAAAAACTGGAAAAAGTGGTGCAAAACAAATAAAGAGATGAAGAAAAATGAAAATCCTATACAGTGTAATGGAGTACACTGATATAAACAGAAGAACAAGGCTCAAACTGGCAGCGACTTCATTTAAATATGAAATATTAAATACATCTCGATCGGTCTGCTGATTCAAGTTATACCACCAAAGTACCACCATCAAAGTAAGGTTTGAAAGCCAAAGGATCATAGAAGGCTGGATGCAAATAACCACAATCAATTCCAAAAGCAATTCTCCAAGTTAGCTATCTATATCATTCAATTCAGTTCTTTTGTTGATTTGGTCATGCATAAATATAAATCAAAACAATTAACTTCTTGCCCATGAAGGGATGTGAAAAAAAATCCAATAATTAATAAATTATGTCTCTGTTTCTTTGTTGCCTGATATTTAATTGCGTGATAATACAATGCAGGGAAAACAACCAACAAAGGAAACAAACAGAACAAACAGTAAGCTTGTGATCTTTATAGTAGTAGTTAGGCACTTATGGTTTCCTAAATGGAAATTACTCATGGTATTTCAGAAGGGAGGAACAATATAAATAAAGGAATAATAGCCACCAGCATGACTTCATATGAACACGGTAACAGCTGTAGCCCATTTCATCCTACTATTTTGTCTCTAGCAAGGGCCAAGAGCAATACTTAGTGAACAAAAAAAAAGCCGAGTTAAAATCTCCCAGATTATTTTCCAACAACTTGTGAATTATGAACGTCCTAGATTTCTCTTCCATTCAATTAAACTGTTGTCCATTTTCCACATCAACAATATCCTGTAACATCAAGGAGTTCTACCGCTTGACCACAGATGCTATGGAAACCCACCTTGTGCTACTGGTGTGAGAGGAGAACCTCTCATCTGCTGCCTTCCTCTGATGTCTTCTAGTTCTTTTACAGTAAGAAATAACAAATATTTCAGCTTCTCTGATGCACTGTACTGTACTGTTCTTGGAATTAGGGAACTTAAAACCTAAATTTTTTGGAACTGAATCAATGTCAAAAGCATATGCAGGCTCTTCCCTAAGATGTATTAAGTGACATCTATTCAGTCACTCAGGGACTTTTAGCATGATCCTCACAAGCTTGAGGTGGTGGCCAGATAATACACGTTCGTATGTTTTACTGCCAAGTTGGGTAAGGGAGATCCCTGACAGTTTACTGAAAATACTTTTTCGAAAAGAGGGCTGCATGTATCATTATTTCAACAGAAATGATGGCAGCAAACTCAGGAGAGGACAAACTTTTACTATGATATATCTTGAATGTATATTGAAATGTAACCACAGGATTAAGGTTCATTCTTGCAAAGCTGGTCCTTGCACACTTTGAATGATAACTGCTAATGTTTTCAGTGGTACGTGCCTCATATATATTTCCAAAGAAAGATTACAATACTATATTAGGACAAACTCTCTCTTCTGGTTTAGAATCATCAACCAAAAAAAAAAGACTGCTGCTCCTTACTGAAGGACCAAAGTCGGTCTTCAGAAACACATTCATTTCACACAGATAGAAACAAGGTCAAAATTTGCTCTGTCATGTTATTATTACTGTTGATGATGCATAAGCCACAAATAAAACAGCTTAACTTTTAGATCTTGAGCAGAGTTTGTAGGGCCAGCTGCCAAAATGGATAAAACATAAATCCTAAACTCAACAACTGCAGCCAGCAAGCAAGGAACTAGGATCCATATTCCAGTGATGACAATTGCTGACACCTTCAGTCCTCACAAGCTACACATTTGGGTGGTTTTATTTTTTGATTACTTAGTATTTTCCCATATTTGACAACTTACTGAAATAACCACTGAGTCAAACGCAGTGTGTATTTGTAATGTGACTGTAACTACCCAGTGAGCTTGGATTGATTTCAAGCTTTGAGAATGCCTTGACCTCCACAGCAGACAGGCAGCACTACATCACAAAATCAAATCAACTGAAGTTTCAACAATTTATGAACAGCCCAAGTTGCAGATCAAAATGTTGCATGTTAATTTTTAGTGACAAAAATGAACTATGTATTTATAATCTTTTCAAGAATTCCTAACATTAGAGGAACTCTGTGTAACATAAAGTATGGCTTGAAAGAATTAAATGCAGCCTGTGGCACTTCACATTTTGACATTTGACATCTTCCTAACCTCTGCCAGCTTGAAGCAACTTGACAGAACTCACTGACATTGGACATTTTACTAGAGAAGAGAAGCAGCAAAATGCACGCCCAGCATCATCATATATTGAAGCCAAATGACTACAGAAGCTTTCCAATGTGGTTTACTGCCATAAGCCTGTTTCCACAAAGAACTGGGAAGTGCTGACACATGGTCTTGCACAGCCTCAACAGTTGCGTCAATATGGGGAATACTGGAGAGGTATACACTAATTCTAAAGATGCATGTTTCAAACTAATTACAGACTTCCAAAAAATTCACAGTGCTGCCAAAACCTAATTCACATAAAAGGTCAGTAGTGAAATGTATGGTGTTTCATTTAATTAGCAACAAGCAAAAAAACCCTTAAACTTCATTAAAAGCCAACTTCCTTTAAAACTCACTTTCATTTTTGCTCATATTAATAACCGAATATATACCTTCCACATCACATGGACATCTTCCATGTTTAGTCAGTTTTGATTTCCAGAATTTATTTCTTCCTCATCAAGCCTAGCCATCAGGTGCTCTCAGGCAATCTCTAGTGAAGTACTTCTCAAAGAGAGGTGACAGCTTTGCATTGGTTTCTTTAAGGAGCAGGATCAAAGCCCTAGAACTGACCAACAGTGCCAAATAAATTGTTCAAGAAAAAGCATCCTAAATTCATCACTGACTAAGAGATAGTCTAGGCCTTCAAATGAGTATTTATCTAAGGTATACAAAGCTACTAGCCATCATCCGAGCAAACGTTATTCAGATGTTGATATTAATACTAGATAAAAGGAAAATATTTCTCAAGAAGAAATAGTGAGAGGTTTTAGCAACAATATGTAGTAACAGAATGCCAAGCTGAACTTAAAGAAGCTCGAGGTTTTGGACAAGATTCATTTCTGCTTATGATAGAAGTATGCACCACCTTGATTATCGTTTAGAAAAATATTGACAGCTTGCCTTCTCATACCAATGCCTAGTAACAAATTCCAAATGTTTTGTCACATTTCTTGTGAGCAATGCCATCTGCCAGAGGTGGCATTTCATGGCTGTTTACCCTGACTCCCTCCAAGAATTCATCTGCCACTATCTAATGCTGCCTGAATAAAGGGGATTAAGACTCTGATGCAACAGAGACTATTGATAATTTGGTATAATTGGGAAGAAATGAAGATAAATGAGGTTGAGGATGGAGAGGCAATTAGTTGAGCTGCCTGTACAGCTGTGTTCTCGGCCTAGCTCCCCTGGCCTTTTCTTTGGTGAGGTATGTGCAAATTAAACATAATGACAAATACACTCTTCCCAGAGGTCCTCAGTTTGGGAAGCTTGAAGATATATTTTCAGTTCAGAGATTCGAGGCAGCTTTCAGTTAAGAAGTCATGCTCACTGTCGAGATTTTTAAAGAAGAAGGCAGTTTCTAACAGCACACCTCCAGCACAGCTCCTGCTTCAAAGCGCTGCTCTTCATCTGGGAGCAGCACAGTGTGACAGCAACATCCACCAAGAGGGTGAATGCCTCACTTCAGTGTCACAGAGACCTGTGATCACTACGCAGCTCAAAACATCTTTGATTCTGAAACTTGGCACCTCATTCAGTACGTACACTCTATACACTTAATCAGTCAAACAACACCTCCAGAGCATGATTCCCTTGAAATGTGGGCTGCTTAGAGCCCAGCCCCAAATTCCTCAAGTGAAAATTTGACAACACATAGATTATTCTGTGGATGATCAGAAAGTGATAGATTTTTAGCTATGAATTCAATAGGAAAAAAAATAAAATCCAGGTATGAGCCTTACTTCCAGGCTATATTATTCAGGTAAGACCGAGTAATCAAGCCCAAGTACATTGAAAAGTGTGAACATGGCCAGATTACCAACCTCCAATTCAGAAGGCATAAATCAGGGTAGTCTGTAGTTTCTCTAGCTAGCAGTTCTTTCTAATATACTGATATCCATTCACATATAGCCACCTAAAACTATGCACTTCTTAAACATAAGCAAACAGAGTTTAATATAAACAAACATTTACCACAAGAATTGTCACTGTATGAGTCACAAAAGAATCTAACATAATTCTTGATAAAGACCAAACAAAATCACGTAAGGTTGCAAGATCTTTTTTAGAAAAAAAAAACAATATTCACAGAAGCAGTTCTGGCTTTCTGACACGTTTTCCTAACTACAAACCACAAATGAATTTTCTGCTTTCATACACGGGTGCTTCTAACTGAACGAGATCTTAGATGAAAGACTCTTCACATAAATTTCACTTTTTCCTACATCCATATAGCTTCAGCTCTTGAAAAAAATATATTCTAGAGAGAGTTGAAAACTGACCTTCACACAAAGGCACAGCCGAGATCCTACACACTGAAGAAACTTCACTGAATTTTGGAAGAAAAATGTGAAATACTTAAAAAGTACAAAAATTTAATTGATCTATTTTGAAACAGGAATTTTCTTGTGAGTAGCTCATTTGTACTGTACAGTTCTTTGGCATATTCTCAAAGCTGAAAGCAGCTGAATTTATCCCTTTTAAAACTCACAGAATTCATGCAAACTACAACGTCTCCTTAAGACATTTTTTGCATCTGCAAAACCTTTCTCTGTCTCAACACTGAACTCCTCCCTACTACCTAAAGGTTGATCAAAATTCCCGTTTGTCCTTATATGAAATACTTTCTCATTTTGGATTAGGTTTCTACAAAAGACTAAAAATAGCTTACTTCTTATGAGGCAAACATGTCCGCAGTACAGAAGAACACAAGTATTTTTTAATTAAGTTAAATCTACATTTAGTCTTACAGAAGCTGAAAATTTGGCTGAGGTGACTGTTTCTTTATATAACCTAAGTTTTTAAACATATATTGCAGATTAGCGATTTTTTTTATTCCACTTCAATGTTCCAATTCCATAATTACACCTTTAGTCCTCTAGTGAAACCGTCCTCTCATTAACATTGCAAATGATCAAAATTATTTGCTGCTCATCTTCTGGCCTGACACTTAATCAAAGTATTCTAAGTTACTCTTTAATCTTGTGACTGACCGTGTGCAGCGCACACGTGACATCAGTAACACTGCGCACAGCCCTGCCTTTCCACTGGCAGCAAATGCCTATGTCCTGGGCAGAGGGATGGCAGCAGTTCTGCTGCCTTCTCCCACCTGCAGCACAGCTGTGCACACTTACAGACTCTGTTGGCAGCCTCCATCTCCTGGGATCACACAGGGTTGAGTGCTCTCAAACAAAGCAGAAATACGTGCCTCTGTGGGTGCTCTTGACGCGTGTCAGCACTGCTGTAGTCAGCAATGCCCTATCCAACGTTTTATTTTGCACTTCAGACAATTGATAAAACTTGCCTGATTTCTCTGCATCCCGTTGTGACCCTCATCCTTCACCCACAGCAATGGCAGATTTACCATCCACAGGAGGGAAAAGACCAGGGAGAATTTCAGGAAGGGCAGGTACTACAACACAATGGGGAAGCAAATCTGAAAAGCGATACACTTAGGTATAAGCAAAGGGAGAACAAGCATCAAAACTCTCCTGACTTCAGTGGGTTATGGGACACTGAGAGCATGGTAATTTCAGTAATGCTACCATGACTTTCAGGGCAGCAAAAGGAAGTTTCTGACTGAGGAAGCTAGGAAACAAAGGAAAGCCAAGGGATATAACAGAAATAAGCAGGCAGAAAGATTTCACTCTGCCATGAATAGGACAAACTGCTGAAAAGGAAAAAATCTATTTTCCATGTTCATCATTCTGTTTTCCCTCTTCTGTGTTAAAACACTCATGTAAGTCTTTCCTCCATACAGCCCTTCATCAGAGATGGGGGCTAATTCTCTTTAAAACAAAATCCTGTCCCAAAGTCATGACATGTGAAAGGCACATTGCTACTGCAAGAAATTTAGTGAAGCCCTTTCTGAGAAACTACTTGGTAGTTTTATCAAATGCCTTCACTGTTTTTCAGATGCCTGTTGTTACAGCTGTATTATGAGGCTAACCACAAATTCTGCTCGTCACTTCTCAGTTTAAAACTTCAGACACATCCAATTTACATATCAAAAACCAAGGAAAAAACTCACCTCTTTGGACTGCTCAAGCTGTTTATTTATTTGTATACTACTTAAAGTGATCACTGATCTCTCCATTTCATAATGACACGCTGCAGCAGTATTATATAACATTTCTAAAGTTAAAACAACAGCATTACGATAAAGATAGCTGTGATTTCTCAAAAATAAAACTGTAAGGCCATCCTCTTTATCTAGTCCATGTTCCCACCACATACCCTTGTGTGCTGCTACCAACACACTTAACATATCAGATTTAGTCACTGAATTCAGAACACGCTCAACTGCAAACTTACCAAGGAGAGGAAATATTAGCGTATGCAAAAATAATACAGTGACTGCCAGTAGCCCTTAAAAAATCATTTATCTTGATGCCCAGAAGTTCCCTTTTCGCTGATTCAAACTAAGGGAAATGATTTTCTTGAAAAGCAAAGAAATTGGCTTCAATGAACATTCCAGGACAAATCTGCAAAAAGTGGATTAGGGAAGATGCAATTTCAAATGGAACGTTAAACTGGTAATTATTTAAGTAATGCCAATAGTATTTAAAACAGTTTTATACCAACCACACCAGTAAGACAGAGGGGAAATAAATGTCTGGAAACTACACTCAAAATAGATAAACAAACAGCAAGGGAAAAAAAAAAGGCTTAACAAATGATGATAAAAAGGAATGAGCTTACAGAAAATAAATGGCACTTGTAGATGATTAAATTTTGAAGGTGAGCTATTGTACCACTGCACCAGCCATTTATTTTAGTGCCACAACTGCATATAATTTTTTTTTTAATCCGAACTGAAGATTCAGTACTATCTGATGACTGAGACTTTCCATTTATGCAGTACAGTGGCAGGGTTTAGGCTATAATTATTCAAGGCAGTTTCAAAGAATGAAGAGTTTTTACTAAGTTGGACAGAAAACGAGTAGCAGACACAAGCAATAGAACAGTGCAAATACTTCTGCTACAGACAGAATCCTAGGGTTTAAATTCAGCAAGGCTCCCAAATACCTGATGCCTACACATTTCTCTCAAACACCCTACTGGTAGTTAATATTTTTCTATTAAATTTCAATCTCCAACATAAAAGTGTTATTTAACATATAGTATCTATCTAAATATATTTGATATTTATAACAATGAAATAAAATCTTAGTCATGCTAGTTATTCTAGGATTTTCTAAAGGATTTTTCTCCCTGAATCCAGAATTTTACAAATAAATGGAATAAACTCAAATTTAACTTTCAAAAAACACATTTATTAATAAATTTATTAAGTAAAATATAATAAATGCAGCAAATGAGGAGGATTATTTCTCTAGGATAAAATGTAAAAATCCCCCATTTTCATCAAATAGATCAGAAAACAGAGTCCATAGGAACAGTCTATCCTGCAGACACTTCTTCCAAATACCTTTCAAATTTCCATCTGAAACACGAGAAAATAAATCCCACTATAACTCATATTATCTGCCTTACAGGGATGGGGTAAGATGCTGGCAGTTACGTCCCACTACATTGGTAACTGAATATACAACTCACATACAGATATGCTGAAAGTCTCACAACTCTCAAAGAATACCTCTGTTTCCATCCTTACAGAAGTCCAAGCATCTCCTTAAAAAGAAGGAATCTCGTCTCATTTTTATATTGTAAAGATGCAGAACAGACACAACAAAACAAGTCCTTCCGTTTCCAAGGTTTTAAATATCAATGCATGCTTGATCTTAAAGACAAGCTGAACATTTATGCCTTGTCTTGGTGATGAAGTTCATGAATATATAATGAGAGCAGAACAACTCTGCCACTGATTAAATGTCAAAAAAGGTTTTATTGTCACATATAGTGTAAATACAGAAGATATACAACAAAGACTATTAATTGCAGATAGCACTGTACAGTTAAAAAAAAATGCATGAGCTAAACAGGAAATGTTGATTTTCAGTTTCAACTACCCATATTAATTTACCTGCAGAAAGTACCTTCAGTTGACCATTATAGGCCATACACACCTATAAAATGGCCAAGTTCTGCTGGATGAAATGTTTCACATTTAGCATCTTAGAGTCCATACCATAAACATGCACAGCATTACTCATCTGCCTACCCAGCATCTTTATTAAAATTTATGTAAACTTTTGTGCACACTTCGAAGAGATGAATGCACACAACAGCCATCCTCACAAACTCAGAGCATGGTCTGACTGCCTGCACTGTTTTTTCAGACAAAAATAAAACAAGATCTGGAGATTATAGCAGACTACAGATGAGCATAGGTCAGCAGTAACTGGCTTCTGGGAAACATAAGGAAAGTAGTGGTTTCACACACATATACAAGCTGGCTATATATATATCTGGGAGAAACTCTCTCGCCTTACACAGTTCTGCTGCTGCCCAGAGCCCTGGCAGGCCCTGACCAAAGCTCTGCATCAGCTCTGGGATCTCGCAGGATGTGAATCACCTGGAGAGAGGCCAAGGGAGCATGGTCAGAACTGACCAAGTAGCTATGAAATCATCAGGATGGGGCACATTCAAAAGAGCAGGTTTTTGTAATGTCAGGAGGGGACGACAGATAGTAGAATCACTAATAGTCTTTAACAGAAGACGTGCAGTTATAAATAAGGGAATAAACTGTTCTAAGTAACTTGCAGAACAAGACTGCAACAAGGAAGACACAGTAATTGGAAAAATGGACATGGCAGGCAAGCCTCAACTTAAGCTGGACAAAACCACGTCAGACATGATGCTGGAAGAGCTCCTGCTCCATTAGGAACGTGGATAAGGAGCAAGCCTTGATCTCCTACGGCACTGAAAGCTGTGCCCTGCAGCACAGAGATGAGCTCAGGGGCAGTGTCACACTGCAATGGCCCTCCTGAACTCACCAGCCAGGGCTGAACCAGATCTGCATGCTGCCACATCATACAGCACACAGAGCGCTCATCTACAACACAGAACCATCAGCCTACACATGTTCTTCTCCTCAGCTGTAAAAACAGGTTAGGTAAAGCCCCAGCTATTCCAACCTAAAATCATTAGGTGCATGCTTACTGCTCTTCTGAAGATGAAATGTGCCTGGAAAACCAAACAAACAGAGTAGCCATCCAAAAACATATACCAGTTACCTACCAGGTAACATAATACTAGTTATGTTTCCAAGATAATAAACATTTTAACGCAGCATCTGTAACACGTTGTAAAAATCCACAGCATTTTTCTTTTAAAAAAATCATGGATTAATTAATTATTTCAAGTGCATGATGCCAAGCAATTTTTTTTTCCGTGACTAAATGGACCACAGTTCAGTATTTTTTAGTGATCCAATTTAAATTACACTCTCACGAAATTAAGAATTTGAGACAAAGATGTTGCAGTGAGGAAGTTAAACATTTCCAACACACTCTGGTGATAAAAGTACATTTACCCTTGGCTAGCGACAACACTGCTGGTCTGCCATAATTGCAAATGGAACAATGTGATAAATTGCTGCTGCTTATATACAGTTGGTGGATAGTATGGGTACTTCAGGTTGTGGGTTTTTTTTGCTTTGTTTTTTTTTTTAAAGGAGCTAAAATACAGACTACCCACCTGTATCTATTTTTAGTTTGGTAACGACTGTACTTGCTAAAATTCTACCAAAATGTCACTGACAGCTTTGGATTTCAGCTTTTTTTAAAAGCAGAATATGGAGCAGAAAGCATAACCTATTATGCAAGATTGTCAGATGCCTATTTTTAAAATCATAGATATAAATGCATAATCCTGATTTTATTCTGGATGAAGACCTTAATAAAGGAAAGCAAAACCTGATACAACTATTCAAGTTAGCCAACGTATTCTATAAAAAGTAATGTGGTTTTGAGTTATGCATGTCCTGCTTACCCATATAGTTTCTGCTCCAGAATTAAGGAATGTCTCTCACTTGGTGGGTGCAAGTAAAGGCAGAATTACTTGAGCCCACTGTGACTTCTGTCTCATCAAATTCACAAATCAGCCAGACATTTAAACAGCACCAACTGTTGCAAGTAAAACTGCTATCAAATCTCAGCTGTAGAAATGTCAGTTTAGGGCACTCTGCAAAAATCTAGTGCTGAATCCCTAACAAAAAAGAACCCTTTTTTTCCTTTTTTTTTTTGGATTAACATTACTCTTTTGAGAGAAAGAATATTCCAAATGATTGCATTACAAACATTTATAGACTCAAACATAAATTAAATGTATGTTAGGGTATTAAAAAAAAAAATCTGGTTAAAATTTTAATTCATGAAAGTCCCACTGTTGGCTGCTGTCCCACTATCAATGCCATCCTTTGGGGGACTCTCGGCATGTGGCCTGCATCAAAGGTAATATCCCCCTTTTCATCCTGACTTAAACAGGCCTTAACAAGAAAAAGAATTTTCCAGACTTTAAAAGGTAACTAAAATATTCTAGTATTTTTTATAGCTAAAACATTATTGGGTAACTAAAATATTCTAGTATTTTTTATAGCTAAAACATAATTGGTGAGAGACTGAATTTGACTCCTTAATATTAAGGGTGACAATCATCAATAGTTGCTTTTCCTAAAATACCAGAATTCCTCCCATACCGGATTCTTTGCACACTTAGGTACTAAAACTGGAAATTAAACTGCACAGATCAAGCATGTTAGCAAGTGTTTAAAAAAGGATGTTACACTGTGCACAACGATAGGCAGACAAGATTTTATTTAAATAAAGTACATAAAGGATGTCCCATCCCCAACAAAATTTAAAAAATTAGATATGCATGACAGATGGCACTTTACTATTATTGTTTGGTAGCACTATGGAAAATCTGAGGAGAGACAGGCATGCTTTTTAGCAGTTTGAGCAGCCAAAATTACCTGAGTTCAGCTAATCACTAGTTGATGGTTCCTGCTCCCAGGACCAGTTATGTAGAAACAATGCTTTGATCCAACAATGATTTACCATAAAATGCAAATAGCATTTCAGAGAGGTAATCTGGAACCACACTCTTCTTTTTCCTTCCCTCTTCCAGTAAGCACCAAGATCAGAAAGTCAGACCTAGCCCAGACATGCCTCCTCACCCTAAGTCTGCAGCAGCTCTGCATCCAAAGACCAGGACAGAACCCATAAGAGCCTGTCCTACAGCAGATGCAGGGACTTCCTAAAACATTTAAACTAAAAAACCCAATGCGGCGCTATAGGATTGAGGACAAGTGGCTGGATGATTGTGAAGAGGAAAGGGACCCGGGGCTGTTGGTTTGTGCTCAGCTGAACACGAGCTGACAGCGTGCCCAGGTGGCCAAGAGGGCCAACGGCATCCTGGCCTGCATTAGAAATAGTGTGGCCAGCAGGAGTAGGGAGGTGATCATCCCCTGTACTCAGCACTGGTGAGGTCGCACCTCCAGTGCTGTGCTCAGTTTTGGGCTCCTCACTACAGGAAAGATGTTGAGGCCCTGGAGCGTGTCCAGAGAAGCGCAACGAAACTGGTGAGCGGTCTGGAGCACAAGTCTTATGAGCGGCTGAGGGAGCTGGGATTGTTCAGTCTGGAGAAGAGGAGGCTCAGGGGAGACCTCACTGCACTCTACAACTTCCTGAAGGGAGGTTGTGGCAAAGAGGGATTTGGTCTCTTCTCCCAGGCAACGAGCAGGACAAGGGGCCATGGCCACAAGTTGTATCAGAGAAGGTTTAGGTTGGACGTGAAGAAAAACCTTTTCTCTCAGAGAGTGGTCAGGCACTGGAATGGCTGCCCGGAGAGGTGGTGGAGTCACCGTCCCTGGCAGCATTCAAGAGGCATCTGGATGAGGAGCTGCAAGATATGGTTTAGTGCTTGTGGTAGCAGGGTAATGAGAAGACGGTTGGACTAGATGATCTTATAGGTCGTTTCCAACCTTATGATTCTATGATCCCAAGCTTGGTACATTTCTGTTAAGCACTGCTCCACACACAGCCACAAACATCTTTGTTGCAGAGGAACATTAAGATCTCATCATAACAAGGGACACTTTAACAGCCTGCTTTCTTCCTGCAAAGATTAGATTTTAACCACAAATACCTGCTCCTAGTAACAAATGTGAAAATTATAACCAGGGAGAAACGTACGCTTGACTCCAGAGTGGCCAAAATGATTTATGACATCAAGACATGGTGAAGACAACTGATGCTCTGAAGGGACTATGTGAGCTCAGCCTGCGCTCACATGTTCTATGCTCACTCCTAATTACTTCATTTGTGACTGTAAAAGTGTTTTAATGGACAAAATTAATTACTTTAAATAATCCTTCTGAAATATGATATACATTTTAATTCTATGCACCCTGTCATTAATTAAAGTTCTCTACCTTTTGGTGCATCAATTCAAAGATTATATCAGAGACAAAGCAACAATTACAAGACAGTTTATTAAAATTAAAAATGAAGTGAAAAGGTTAATGTACTTCTGTGGATACACTCAAAATAATGCTAACATGTTTTCATTTGAGTTTTTACTAGAAATTATTTTTGAACTCTTCAAAAACAATCTCTTTGTTCCAGGAACACACTTCCTGTCAATAAAATGAAAAATGATATAGATTTAGGAGGATAGTGGTCTCAGCATAGCATCTCTCATATTATTATTCCAGTATCATCTGTTACAAAGTAAGACCAATTCCCACATCTAATTACAAACAGGATTTCAGAGTCATTAAACAAAATACATTTCCATTAGTGCTGCTGTAAGAAGATACGGGAAAAAATGAAGATTAGTTCATGCTGCACCTCTGTTTTTCAAGCTTTGAAGATTTAGACCTCTGCACTTTGAGACTATAAATTTGTAAAGGATCTGAAAGGTGACAGACATGTGAAAGCTCTCAATTCTGTGCAGTTTGGCCATACCATTTGCATTTTGTCATTAGTTTATCTTTCCCTGCACTTACTTCTGATAGTAGATATGGCAAGAACCTAGAGAGGTTGCTTATGATTATGCCATGTACAGCCAGAGGTATTAGGAATTTTTTTTTAGTAGATACGAATCTTGATTTTCTGTATTAATTTTTTCTTCCAGAAAAACTTAAAAATTATTGTAAGTCATTCTGTCTTTAGATATATATATATATAAAAAAAGTACTTTATGCTCTGAAAAAGCAGAACAGCAGTTCTCAGACTTCAAATAAGGTAACAGCCAAAATATACCGAGGAAACAGACTGCGTGATACGCTGAACTGTTGAAATATAAACTTACAAGTATATATGTTCTCCATTCATAATCATTTACTAACATCGAATTGCAAGGTATTTGTGGAAAAATATACCCCTGTGAATTGCCCACTCAAAAAAGCACTCACACAAGCCATAGTTTTGACACTTGACAGGAACCTTTCTAAGAAGTACATTTGTAGATTTGCTTGGTCTTTAAGATGAATTACATTGGTTGATTTAGTTAACTGCTTATATAAACACCAGTATTCTCTATCATGTGAAAAAATTATTAAGAAATATCCAAAAAATAAATTCCTTTTAAGTAAAATGATGCACCAGTTCCAGACAAAAGTGCAGATAATTCCATTTTAAGAAGTTATCCAAAGTTACATTTGTTATTTTTAAAACTACAGACAAAACTGCTTCATATTTGAGAGCTGGGTGTCAGTCACTCGAAAGATAACAGAGCAGAAACTACCCACTGATATTCACTCTGTGCTACACACACACAGGTTTGCCAAATACAAACACAATCTTTCTTGTGCTTTACATGCAAAGACTGGAGGATGACTAGAAGGACTTTATGCAAGCGGTCACGATTAGGAAGAAATAGAAGTGACCTGGGCAGAATACAAACAAGGTATGACTGAACCAACCCAACAGCTTTCCACTTCCCTGCTAACGCCTGAGGAGCTGCGTCTAGAAACTGAAACAGCACTTCTAGCTTTTCCCTCAGAATTACCGCACCCTGGCTCCAAAGGTTCCACTCAGATTTCCTGCACAGAATGAGTTACCCTGTATCAGTCAGCAACCACAGACAAGCAGCAAATTGGTAAAGCTTTTCAGAGCTTGGTGCTATGTTCGAGTCCCTTCACCCCCTATACCAACAACTTCTTAGATACCACTTGCAGTGCGTTAAGGAAACTTCCCAGAAATGACACCTCCAAACCAGCATGTGGAAGAGCACCCCAGAAGCCACTTAGCTTCACTGATACGTGAATCCTATTTCAAGTGTTAAGGCCACAGGATAAACACTTTTAGACAAAGCTGGTCCTCACTGCCTATGGGGCCACAACCAGCAGGTATGCAACTGAAGAAATAGCACTGATGTCTCAATTTGTGAGATGCAATGGTTTAGTATTCTGGTAGGTCTGGAGTCAAGCTTTTGGATGAGGTGGCATAGCAAAAATAGATTAAACTTTTGCTCATTTCAAGCTGTATATATTCCTCCTGACAAAAGGAGAACTAAAGAGATGTGTGCCTGATTAGCTTTTCAATTGATTCTAAAAATATCAGTGATCATTTTGATTGGTTATTTTTCAAAAATGGCACAAATGCTTTGTGTTGTTTAAATAAAATTATGATATTTGAAACAATAACTCCCTGTTCACGTAACATAGAAGACACTTGCTTTAACAACAGGAAAATGACTTCATGAAGTCTGCATGGCGGTCCAGGATTAAAAAATCTGTTCTCTGCTCTCATCATTTTTACTCTTACAATAAAATAACAGCCTCGGCATCCTGCTTTTTAGAATAAAAGACCTACCTCTTTTGACTTTTCAAGCACTTGAACATTTTAAAAGAGAAAAACTAAAAAAAAAATGCTGACCGTGTAATAGCTGGGTATTCATGGTGGGTGGAGAACATGAAAGGTTACAATATGGATCTGTGCCTACGCGTTTCTTTTCAACTTGAGCAGCATCCTCCTGCTTCTGCTAACTCGGCAATCATACAGCTGACAGATTTCTGGGTTTTCTAAATAATGCATGGGATTTTCTTTTAACATGTCAGTGCAAAAGTATCAATTCTGCCCCTGTGTCGTTTGTGATGCTGATTTTCCTTGACAGCATTCCATTAAACCAATGAGTTTTTTCCCTCCTGATGGTTCCTTAAATATTCCTCTGAGTGATGTATTTGTGGTTTTTTAAACAGATTGTGAAGGATGTTTGCATTTATGAGAAAACTGCATGGCAGGTACTGAAAGGAAAAAAGGATAAAAAGATAACACTGTGGTTTTTTTCTCCTACAAAGAGTTTTTCCTCTGATCCTCATATGCCAAAAGCCAGGGTGTTTTTCCTTTCTTTTCTGCCTAACTTAGCTCCTCGTTTGAAAATTAAGCAACAAGACTCTACGTACAGAATAACATTTTGACTTCCTAAGGAAATACCACTGAAACACTTAGTACCGTTTGATATCTCTCTTGGGAAAGCAAAACACATTTATTAAATCATGCATGTTAACTCCAAAAGCCAACAGAAGGAAAAAACTGCTTTATTCTCTGCACTGAGGTTCTGTACAAACAGGTACTGTCACAGATTACCATGCACTGATCTTTCTTTGTTTATGCAGCTGTGTAACACAGCATTCTTAAAGGTAATCCCACCAATACTTTACTTCGCAGTCTATCTTCCACACTCCTTCTCTACCACATACTCTCATAATTTACCTGGAACCGTGTTACAAAAATAAAAAAAAAAAAAATTACAAAGCTATTTCAAATAAATTTCAAATTTCCCAGATAATCATATGCTCATTTCCACAAGTCGCTTCACCTAATCTCAGTATTCACGATGACAGAGCAGATGATCTTTAAAAACACTTCTGTGCAACTGGAGAGGTTTGTTCACCTTATTTCCACAGAGCAAGAAACCTGGCAACGCAGCCGGGCTCAAATCAATCTTCAGATACATCCAGCAGACCTGGCTCCAGCTGCCAGACTCACAATCTTGCTCCTACTGAGAGGAATACGGAAGGCCCAACAACTGGCAAACACATATCAGTGACTTGCTGTGGCTGCAAGTTCAGTGAACTACAGGGTTCTCTCAATTCAACCTTCTTTCACAGATCCTATGAGAAGATGAAGATGGACACAAAGCCCCAAAGAACGAACCGTACAGACCAGTGGGACAGCAGAGAACATACAGTGCTGGATTGCATGAGATTCTTCTACTGCCTGAAGAGCTTGTTTCAACACTTCATATGATGAGTAGGAAGGTGCAAAAAATCTCTCTTCTACAGAGAGAAGGAGGATATTAATGTTCAAATGTCTAACAACATTCTTCACAACCCTGTGAACTAATGGATTAGTTCAAATAAAACCAAATGTACAATTTATTATTCTCGAGGTACATTTTTTCTACAGCTTCAGCTTCGTCTCTTGCAGCAAGTTGTTGAGTTTTTTTTATCAGTTATTTGCAGTTCCAGCCTCCACCATGACTAATATGCAATAGCAGGAAGGAGGTAGGACCTGATGGCAAAAACTGGAAGCAAGAAAGCAGCACATTATTTGCTGCACATTTGCATAGGCACTCTTCTAAAATTCAGTTCCATGCCTGTAACCTACTCAAGGACACTTGAGCAACAGCTGAAGGATTACAGACAGATATCCTGAGTTAGAGTTCAGATTGTAAACTGATGGCATGAATTCTGACTTTATATATGGAAAATCTTCAAAGTTTGTATCATCATATGCACATAATGCACAGACAGTGAAACTGCCTAAGTGAAATTCTGGGCATTATTAAAGAAGCTCATCCAAAATGATTTCATTCTGGCTTTAACTTGGGATACAAATGGGTACTGAAATGGATATGACAGAAGTTCTCATCACTTTTTTATTACACTAATGACCTGCATATAATGGCTCACTTCTGAAAAAGTCAGTCAGTACAGTTTCAAGGCATATGACATTTTTTGTCCAAAACACTAACAAAACACACCACTCCACTCATCAGGCTATGGAAATAAGAGGCAGACACACATTCTAAACTGAAATATTTAGTGGTCTTAAATCTTATACTCTCCAAAGGAAGTCAACATGCAACTCCAAGGCAATAAAACAAAAATCTTTATAGCTGTTTTTCTGAAGTAAACTTGCAACTCTTCAAATCTGTGTTACAGTAAAAAGAAAAAAAAATCAAAGCAAACAAAAGGTCCTCTGCTCTGTACAACTATATTTCTGATTTGACAGCTACAATTATAATCATTCAGACATCTATTTCCCACAAACTCTCAACAGCCATAACCTTTAGTGATTAATTATAAAGTTCCAGGAGCAAGAGTACACAGACTAATTTCCTAAAACAATAAAAGACAGAATTTCTCATTTGGAGCTAAATGAAACACGAACAGGTTGTTATTCATGCTGAAATCTAGATGCAGAGTCATGTTGCAGCCATTACAAAAGCTATTAAACACAACCTCAAATCAAAGAAACTGTAGGTCTCTCTCCTAAAATAAAATGTTTTACTCACTTATGAGGCTTCTGACTCCTTTGCTCCATTTCTTTTTCCCACTTCTTAGTAAAAAAAAAAATTCAAAATTCAATTTTGTTTCTCATTCTGCATCCCCATTGCTTTTAACAGTCATTTAAACTGTAACAGTCTAGAGCAAAACCAATGTTAGGGAAAGCTTTCATGCACACAGAATTGCAGCGGTGTTCTCTTCACATGAATCAATGTTTGAAAGTGTGCATCAACTTGCAAACAAAATGGTGACTCTTTTGAGGCTCTATCACTTTCCAAAGACTTTTCTACAGTGAATATTTCATAATCCCTCAGCTGAGACAGTTTTAATTAAGGTGCACATTAATTACATTGGAATTTTTTTTTTTACAGTCTGCCGAATTTGTTTAATGTAAACCTTTTTTTTTATTATTATTTAAAAAAAGGACCCTCCAAAAAAGGGAGAAACACTGCATTACAAACAATCTGACTTCCAGCTAGCATTGTAGATACTATAAAAAAGGAAAATTATGATTATTAGTGTATTAGTAGTTCTTTCAGTCAAGGACTTATTTCTCCTCCTGCAAGTGATGTTGGCACTCAATCCATAAAACACGTTCTTGGTAATTTTACTGCACGTGGCAATGAACAAGGTAAAGAATTGGAAAAAGATCTCTGTGTAACTGATACCACTTCTTTATCCTTGGGCCCCACTGCACCTTCAGTTAAAGTCAGTGGGACTTTTTCCAAATACTTGAATTAGTATTGAGTCAGTTCTGTAACTCGTTGAATTGCTAAACTGCAGAGAACTTCAGTTTAATATGCATCCTCTTGATGTATTTTAGAAAAGCTGGTATGATATTCTCCATAAAATTTGTCAATGAGGTACCTAAAATAATATTGTTACTGTACTGCAGATTCTCCACAAAGGAACACAAATTTTGCCATAACATAAAACACACCAAACCATGAATGTTCAAGTTAGCATGCTTTGCTACAGCAGCTTTTAAAAACCATAATACTAGTCCCACATCTTTTCTGCTTGAAGCTTCCCTGCTTTTCTGTAAGAATGCTATCTTCTAGTCATATTAGCATTCAGTGAAATTGAGTAATTCACTTTGAACTACATACAAAGAACAACACATACTAAATATGCTTTTTCAGTTTGTTTTTTTTTTTAATTCAATATGCACTAATTGATTAGGGTCTGAGGGGTGAATAAGAAATATGTATTCTACATAATAGAAAGCTGGGGAAGGGTTCAATGCATGAACTGGAAGCCAGATTTCTTCAATACAGATGAGTACACAAAATTAGCAAAAGGCAATATCACTTTTGGAAAGACTGCTTTGTGCATAATTTGTCATGAATTCAAAGTTATTCCTTTAGAAAATGAGTCTAAGACCTCCCAGCTGCTGCTTTATTGGTCTAATAAATTACCATTTCGATGGCACAATGCATATACACTATACACCATCCAAGCAAGTAAACTGCTAGAGTGGCTTCGCCTTTAGAGACACACGTGATGTCAGACATAAGTGAATGCCAATGGATATCTGAAAGCAATGAGGGACCAGAAAATGCCTCTGTTGTTGAACTGATAATGAAAATAGAGGATGTGCAAGCTTCCAAAACGTAAAGAGCGTATTTTAGGATTGTTTGTGTTAAAAATACTGACTCAAATGAATCTGCCCTTATTATAATAGATATAAAGCAGCTTCCTGATACAAAATGGGTCTACCTTATTCTAAGTACTCTACACTGTTTGAGTAGGATCTATTCACCTGAAAAGGAAATAAGAATAAATAAAGAAGATATTCTCTTCAGAGGATTAATTTCTGTCTTTGAACCTTACTCTTGTGGAGCTGGGATTCAGAGAACATAGTTCAAGTCTATACTAATGGTTAATAATAGTATAGATGAATTTGTGTTTAGCATCAGTGCCTTATTCTCAATGTTATTCCAACCAGGTAGGCCATAACAAAGGTTTATTATGACTCCTTCATAACACTGGTTTGCAAACATCCATACAGGGGAAGAACAAAACGAAAAAAGCCCAACAGCTGGTAATTTAGCATTCACTACTTCACCTTTCTCCAGCGAACTGTGGTGACTCACAATGAGCTCCAACAACTTGATGTTTTGGACACCTTCCATAATTTATAGAAATGCTCTACATTAGTGCCAAAGAGAAATACTCTGTTACTACAGACATATTTAGAGAAGAGTTTTAAATGCATGTACTCTTACAGAGCAATCCTTCAATACTTTTGCTGAAGGTGGCTGTTAGGAGGAAAACTGGAGGAATATGTGCAATGATTTTTATTTAATACTGGCAGTGGAAAGCTTACAAAATAAAAGAATACAAGAATTTGAGATAGATTTTGATTTTGTTTTCAACGGGTAAAAAGGTTTTCCCTCAGAGCTCGTGTGCACAGCATTACTTACCTGCGTTAGAATTAAGTTCTTCATTTTCTGATTCTGTTCCATTTTGACTTCCACTTCCATGGAGGCTATTCATTGCCATAAGTTTCATCTTCTGTAACTTCATAGCCTCTGCCATGGCTGCTGCTGTCAAACCTGGAAAGAACAGAAATAAATAAAATGCAGCATCACATGGTACAACACAGGACTGAAAAATATGAAGATCAAGATAATTCCTTTCGGTGAGAATAAGCAAGTCATGTAAGTTCAGTACAGATTCTCATCCCAGTTATGTAGCGTCATTCTGAACATTATCTTCAGGTCCTTTCTGTTATTCTAGTACTGCATTCTAAAAATGTATTTTCTAGTGTTTGTGTTTTTTGTCCCTTTTGCACATGTATAATGTAAAAAACTATTTATCTCACGTTATTCCTTTTCATTATACTTCTAAATATCATTTCCTGTCACTTTGATCACTTTGGCACTTTGATCTCTTTCTGTTTGACTTGGCTGCTACAAAATTTCCAAGTACACGTGTAAAATGTGGTGTTTCTTAATTTCAACAGCCGGAAGCCAATTAAAGTGGAAAAAATAAATGCTGTGCTATTATGATATATATAAAAACACTGCTTTTCTGAAGTCTTTTGATTTGAATATTATTACCACTGGAAAATACTACATTGGAAATGCAAGAAACATACAGTATAATTATAAACTCAACCTCACTTCAATGAGATATTAAAACCATTACACATTTACAGAATAAATAGGAGATTCTCAAGTGACTTAAACTGAATCAATTTAAAATAGTAATAGAGAAGGAGTGGGGTCAGGTTACCAGCTACCATCATCATTACGTGTTTTTCTTAAAAGGGAAAAGGAAAGGGAAAGGAGAAGATTTCCCTATGTTTTTCATTCATGACTGTAAGCTTTTCAAGTTTTATAATTTTGGATTTTTCAATATGAGATAAAATGTTCTTCTGGACAGTATCAAATTAATTTTACTCTGGCTAAGATGTGATTGAAAATCTCACATGGGAAATAGAGGGGGATAAGGACCCGTAACCAAAGAAGATCCTTACAGGTATCATGATTGATTCATTCAGTTATGGATAAAACTAGCTATAGTGCCTTCCTCTCAGCAAATTATGACTTGCTTTTGTTATCTCCTACAAAGCGCACTGAATGCTTCACATCAGCTATCTTGTAATTTAGTTCCACAAAAACACTCGCATTCACCAAAAACAACTTTTTTTTGGTTGGTAGCACATGATAATTCAGAACAGAATTAAATAATCTGCTCTGTATAAAAAGTACTGCTTACTGAGACATTAGACACTGATTAAAGTGAACTAATAATTTTCATATCCCATACTGCCGCACATCCATAAATGAAAATATTTTCTTTTAAAAGCTACTATGAATTTGACATTTAGATTAGCTGTGCTGCTCGTCTAACAGGCTTCACAAAGGTTCTCATTATTTTAATATGAGTTAAGTAAGCAAGCAATCAAGAGACTCCAAACGCAAGGGGAAGGTGTATGTATTACCATCACACACAGCTACAAACAGCAACCCTGTTAACTTCAGGAAGATACCCCTGATTAAAAGCAGTAAGTTGGAGATGATAGGTTATGACAAAGAAATAATAAAAGTCAACCAGTTCTGTTCTGCTACTCCCATCCCACCTAAAAGCCCTTCAGCATTCACCAAAATTATCTACATTTGCACAGTCCTATAATCCAAAAGCATCAATGCCAAGTCTGATGTGTATCACCTACACTAACTCAGCATTTGTTTTATTGTTCTGTCACTGCTACATGAAAAACCATATTGATCTTATTTTTAATATATACTAACTACAAATACACTAAAGCAGAGTCCAGAAAACAACATCAACTATTTTGTTTCTCGGGTCATTTCAGCCTTTACTTCTTAACAGTACTCATTTTTTATTTTAAAATGGAATTTTTCAAACACCCTTTGAAGTTCTTTTGCAAATGGTACAGGGTTTTTATCAGGTTAAAATCAAACCCTGATGTTTAAACTTCTGCTTTTAAAATTCTCTGGCAGACATCACTCACATTTAATCCATCAAAGAAATAATACATCTTAAATGATGAAACTGTTCATGCACTTTCAGAAGATGAAAGTCTATAAACTTCTCCACCTTGTCCTAGTGAAAGGAAACGGGATGGTTCTTCCTATTGTCTTTAGGAAGTTTGAGTTCATGATCACAAATCTTCTGAGGAATTTACTGCTTCCAGGGTTTCCAGGAACCTGCATGATTTGTGCTCCTACTTGCACTTTTGCTCCACATCCCAACCAATTCCAAGTGTTCAGGTACAGCCATCCCCAAATCACGATCAGAACAGTACTCACTCACAGCCTGTTCTCTTTTTGCTCAATAACCGTCTTACAAATAATCCACATCTCCTTTAAAGGTTACCAAAATGAAGTCCAAACACACTTCTTTTTAATGCAATGTTTTATCACTTGTATGTACCCAAGCACATATGGATGAACACACAGTCCAGTTAAGTATTTTCACCCGCGTCAGTATTTATGCAGATCCTTGAAACACTAGGTTACAAAGCTGTGCTTAATTTAAATATACAAATGAATAAATAAACTATTCAGAAGCACATAAACAGCAACAGAAAGTGAATTTTGGTCTTCAACAAAATTCTCAGTGAAAAAGTAAGGTGAGAAGTTAGCCAGGGTCTGTATAAAAAATACTTCTGAGCAGTTGCATCGGAAGCATAATGAAGACAGAAAAGGGGATTGAGGAACAAACAGAAAGGCATAAAAGGTCTCCAAATCACCACAATGCCACCTGCAGAAATTAAAAGTAATTATTGTCAGGCACTTCTGAGCTCCCTAACCAGACACAGCTGCCGTGAGGACAAAAGCCAAAAACACAATGATGTACCAGAAATCCATGCTGTGCCATCTGCCACACCAAAGTCGCTCTAGTTCAGCATTAAAAGTTTATAGAGTACAGCACAGTTCTAATGTATATAGCATGACAGTCTGAGGATGCTGAGTGGTCCGGATCAGTTACGGCAGATATGCCAGTACTCTTTCTAAGCTCAGCAACAGCAGCCTTTACACTGCTCTTCAGCCTCTACTAATCCCCGCTTTAACTGTGCTACAGTAAAAGCTCCAGAACTGTACTGTATGAGATATTTCAAAAACACTGCATAATCATTCCATAACTCTGAAAGCTAATACAACTGAGGCTGAAGTAGATGGTTTCATTAGTAATGGCACGGTACTGACTGAAAGGATGGAAGCAAACATGCAGTAAATCAAACACTGGCATAATCTCCAATTAAGACTACTGCCAAGGCTAATATTACTGAAACTTCTATTTAACTATTAAGAAAATTTTCTGCAACTGTCTTAGCTCCAGCTCACTGTGGCAAGGAGGGCTATTTTTCAACTGGCTTATCTGAAGATCTACAAAGAGCTGAAGAATCATTTCCATCCTCCTGGATGAATAATTAGCAGCAGCAGAAACACACTTCAGAGTGCCTCACATTGAAAAATGGACTTGCAAACTGCTGCAATGTGGACATCCCTCTACTTTCAACAAATAAAAAGGATCACAGAGAAAGCCTAAGGAGCTGGATCACACACTTCAAAGCTTCCAGCTTTTTCTCCCCACTTTACATTTCTCTTCCTTTAGACATCTTTGCCCAGTTGTGCTCAATCACAAAGCATCCAGGAAATAAACTATGCCACTTACTGCCAAATATGTGCAACTTCTCCAACACTAACAACAAAGAAAACCCTGAGTCTCAGGTCAGCTGCAGCACTTTGCTTCCCAAACCCTGCCCTGGTGAGGGACAGCAGCTCCTGTGGGCCCTGCGGCACAACCACCAAGGGCGCACCTCGGAGCTGTGCTCAGGGCAGCTCTCTAGATATGAATCTTGATTACAAGTGCATAACAGATTGTGATGGTGTGTGCTCAGGCACACCTGCATTGTGCATATGGCAAAACAGCCAACTGCCATTAGTAATTTTCAGTCTGAAATTTTAGTTTTGTCAGGACACTGTGTACTCTCCTTTTGACAAGTCTGCATAACTGCAGCACAACACACAGATTTAGCCCTGAAATAACCCTTCAAGGACATGCAAGCCAACATAGTTTATACTCAGGTTGCAATGAAGTCAGATTCTGCAGCTGTATTCTCAGCCGCAATTAAAGAATGCTTTTGCATCACAATTCTCAACCCTAACTAGGAGTACACAGCACCACAGGCCGCAGCACTGCAGAGACCTGCTATTAACGGGGTGCCGTCACTGTAACTGACCTAGGTGCACTACAGGGCCAGACTCACAGGGCATGTGCTCTGCTCCTCCAGCCCAGGCTCCTGGAGCACTGGAGAGTCATATACACAAAGCTGTCTCATCTCCAGGCTGCAAACCGTTAAAACCAGTGGTTAATTGTTTACTCGAGTGCCCTCTACACAGATACTACTGAAGCTCACTCCTCCATGAAGTCTCAGGAATGATTTCAACAAAAACGCAGTTACACTGCATGGCTTGAAGATCACAACTGCAAGGCCCCTTGCGGAGCCCCCCAGCCCCATCATGGGCAGCGCTGACCTCACCCCGCTCCCAGCATCAGGTGATGAAGGGCACTGCCTGGGGCCCTGAGCACAGCACAACTCACTGAGCAGCAGATGCCTTCCTGGAGAACCAAGAAACTGAAACTCAGTCACTCTCCTGCACCGATGGACCTCAGAATCTTTCTTTTAAGTGAGTCCTTCATGTTTAACTGATGTCCAGCTACTGGAAATTGGATCTTGATGGTAAACCCAATGATTCTAAGCATTTCGATACAACTCTGGGTATCTGCTAATCTTATGCTCAAGCCATAAGGTTTTAGGTCTATTTTTCAGCTCCCTAATTAGTTAGACTGTGCTCCTCCTTCATATTAGTTTGAAAGCCTTTCTGTCAAAACTGTGAACAAGTAAATTAACTAAAGGAGAACTATGAGTAATCAAATCTTGAGGTTTGCAATTAATTAAATGTAATGGTGAGTCAGTGAACTGAAGAATGGTCTTATATTAAAACAAAACATTTAATTAAATTAACAGCCAACACATTGCAATTAATAATATTCAAAAGAAAAATGAAACTCAGTTCAGCCTTGCCATATTACTTCAGTCTAACAGTCAAACATTGTGCATCAGCTTGTTTGTTATTTGCATTCAAAGCTGCTATGGGTCAAATATGATGTGCTAAAACAGGAATAATGAAACATCTGGTAGTATGAAATGTTAATGTGAGATACCATATTGCAAACAGTGAAAACAATTTTGAAACATCCAATAAATTAGGCCTTTGAAGACTGAAAAAGATAAGCTTTCTTTCCCATTTTCTTCAACAGGAAAATTACAAAATGCATATAATGTACTTAAAATTTTCAGAATGCTTCTATGAATTCACTAATTTGAGCACTCACATTAGAAAATAAACGCTTCTCTATTGTTGAAATGAATCATTCTTGTTTAGCAGGAGGTAAAACCCTGCCACGAACACGGATGTCTGGTAAACCAGTCTTGAATAAGATGTCTAAACGAAAGACTACAGCATTAGAGCAGTCTGGAGACATGTCTGAGCTTCAATTTGAAGAATACACAAATGTGAAACCCAAATTTATGCTTACGTGTAGTAACATTGATAACGCCAACACGAACACAGTCACTTACACTCAAGCTGCTATGCAGCAATACCTGTATATACTGCATATTTTACTCTAAAGGTAGCCTGTATCTCACAATAAACTGAACTGCAGCTCACCCCATTGGAGGGAAACAGAAAAATGGGATCTACAAAGAACACAGAGAGGGCTACATTATTTCTTTTTCTCCATTCTTACAGTGTCTTACCAGAATTGATTAATCTCATGACATTTTCTGCTCTTTTTTACAGTCTATGCTATGAGAATGATTTGTCAAGACTTTTATGCGTAATACTTTTAGTGTTCTGCACTACTGTGACCTTTACCTTCTTCTGTATATTTGATTGACTGACCACCCCACTTTTGATCTACAAGTTTCAGAAGATGGAAGAACACATGGAGTAGATACATCAGCCACTGAATTGCAGCTGAAAAGTTCGCAATCACTTTATACGCGTAATTTCTAATTCTTCTGTGCACATTTAATGCAATTTTAGTGAGATATCTTTTACAGAATAAAATGAAAATTCTCATGTTACATAGTACAATGAAAAACTGTGCATTAATATAGAAAAAGAGTGAAAAAAATCATGCACTAGAACTCAGATTTGAGGAAGGACAAAACAAATTACACTAATACTCAGAATCATCCAAATTCTCAAACTATCAGCTTAAGCTTTTCTTAATGCTGTCACAGACTAAAATCACAATTATTTAGATTGAGGACGTAAAAAATTAAGAAGTAAACTATAAATGTGTTAAAATACAAAAATCAATTCTATTTGAAATAAAAAAAGAAATGCTACCTCCAAAGTCCTACATATTGAGAGGCCACAGGAAAGGATATGAAGGTGATATTATCTGCCTCAAAAAGGAAAATGTGTTTTAGACACCAGCCTCACAATCTGTACAGCATCACTAATTTCAGTCATTCTTTCGTTATGAAGATAAATAAAGATGGTGGCACGCACCTGCATCCAGCCTGTGCAGAACAGTCACCTTTTGACATATCCTGGATGGAGCAGTGTTGGATTAGCTTGGGTCAAATTCACAGCACTACAGCTTGGCCAACAGTCAGGGAAGCTCCTGCACAGACAGGGCCCTGGGTGCACAAACACCTCCACGGCCACTTTCATCAGCACTCACTGCATGTGTCTTGCATTGCAGGACTCAGTTACCCTCAGCTAAGTTTTAGAAAATGTATGGGTTCTGGAGAAAATAAAATTGACATACATAAATTCCAGCCCTCACATTCATGAAAAGTTACAGATTCTGCAAATCCACTGTCATCATGGAAGTCTGTCATGGTGCACGTACTGCCACCCGAAATTAGAATTAGCTGTTATTAGGTTTTTTCCTCACCTTTATTCCTTTCCTACTAAATCAATTTCTGTGGATTTAAAGCACTTCTCCTAATCAATAATGATGGGGAAACAGCTAAAGTTTTTGGAGGTCCTTTCAGTTAAACACCAAAGTGTCTGAAAGCTTATCTGGAATTGGCATGAATCTCTAGAGCTTGTAAAATTAACTGAGCTGGAAGGCCTTTTGAGAATAAGGATATCTTTGTGAGCAATTTCAAGCTATTTCCTACTTGTGACTGGAAAATACCATACAAACTTTATTATTTTTTTCAATCAGATGGTATAGCTCAGCTGTGTCCCAGCTGTCTCAAAGCGTGATTAAAAACCTGGTTATTTCAAGGATTTTAAGTGAATACTGAATTCCATACAGTATTTTAGACAAAACCTCAATCTACTTATCAAGATCCCTTCTTCTCAGCACTGCTGTTAGAAGCAGGGTTGTTGAGAAGTTTCTCTGGCCACTACTGCTCCCTGCAACCAGACAAGTCAGACCCAGAGGGCTCTGAGGATCACACTGCGCAGGTTCCTGATGTAGCCTTCCAGAAGCCAAAGCCTTACAGAAGAGAAACACTATTCCAGCCTTTCCTCAGATATTTGCAACGAGCCAAAGCCAAGCAATGATAGAAATTCTGCTTGCAAACACATAATCTAAAGTACCACGATAATAAACTGTCCTCCACGATGGTTGGCACTGGCAAGATACAGAATGAAGGGCTAAGACTGGTCATAGGCAAACTCAAACGAGCTTCACCTGAAAGTGAAGATGAAGTGCTCAAATAAGGATACAATTCTGCCTTCTTCATAAGCACTGCAATCCCCAGTTTTGCAGCAATCTGTCTGCAATCAACTTACAGTCAGTGGGATTGTTTGCAAAGATTAGATTCTTGTTACCAAAATTAATGATGTAGACCATTAGTTGGGCTGACAACTTGTGTCACTTCATACAGCAACATTCATTGCAGGTTCCTCCACTGAGTTAACTTGCTAGACTACCTGCTATGTATCATTCCTTCATATACATGATTTTTTTCCAATACCTGAGAAATCTGTGTCCATTTCATAAAATATTCAAAAACATTATGCTTATTAAGCATAGTATACTAACCAACGTAACGAGGGAGCCCGTGCTCTCCAATGATATGAGTTTGAAAGCAGCATCACTTAAGAACAAAAACTCCATCCCAACCAGTTACAACTCCATGCTTCACATGGTCCTTGGGAAGGCAGCCTTTGTCACAAAGTCCCTTCTATCAGCAATGATTATTCTACATGGGCCTCTGTGGTGAGTCTGATCAGAGGTGTGTTACAGCATAAACATTTTGGCTACTATCTCTACCTAAAATGAGATTTTAGATTCGTTAACTTGAATTTCAGCAGTGTTTATGCAGTTATCCAACCAGCCACACTGGGATAAGGATAACCCTTCACAGAACATTTCAGCACATCTCTGCGTGGCAAGAACAAAGGCGGCCAGGTAGCGAACGCTGCTCAACGCTTCCTGGGAACGCTTCCAGCAGCTGAGCTGCTGCTGGGGCACCTCCTGCACACAGGTGATGGATGTATGAATTTCTAGCACTGCAAAGGAAAAACAGGAGGCCCTAGGCTGGAGCTTGCCAGATGTAACTTCTAGCTAGTTTTGCACCATAGGTAAAGAATCACAAACAGCAATATTTTCCTCTGGGGCATAAATTAATGACTATTGATCACACAACCAGAGAGTGTACGGAATGTGATTACAGAAGAGCGTGTACCTTAACTTTCTTAACATCT
This sequence comes from Lagopus leucura, assembly GCF_019238085.1. Taxonomy (NCBI): domain Eukaryota; kingdom Metazoa; phylum Chordata; class Aves; order Galliformes; family Phasianidae; genus Lagopus; species Lagopus leucura. The sequence goes on from NW_024962270.1 coordinate 6,372,031, forward strand.
GCTTATTCTGGTCTTTCTGTTTTAAGTTCCTTCAGTTTTGCTAAAGCTTTTTCAGGCACATTTACTTACAGAAATAACAGAGGAGACAAATAATTTAGTCCCAATGGGCTAATATCTTCTTTGTTTATGAAGTTATGCCAGAATAGCTATTTCCATTTTATGCTATGAAAGGTAAAGTACATTTTTTCAAAGCTGAGAAACTGACTGAAAACTTATTTTCTTGTTCCACCCTGTGAATAAAAATAACACATAGAAGATGAACTACACAATTTTCAAAACCTTAAAGGATATATCACTGCTCATTGGTCAAGCTGAATTAACTTGCAGTCTTGGAGCCAAATGGAAGCTCAAGAAGGAGAGAAATAATCTAGTCACTGAACTGAAACACTTAGCTATCTAAAATTATGCAAATATTCTCTTTGCCCTTGCAAACCTTTCCAGATAAACTCTAGTGGTTTTTACTCTTAAGTTTGCATCAGTACAGCAATTTCACTTCTTATAGAACTATGGCCAGAAGCATTTTCATCTTAAGTTTTGTTCAACAATTTCAATAGTCAAAGCATACTCAGATTTAAAATGGAGTCTCAGATTTTATAATTCAAATGTATTTTATAAACTAAAATATATTCAGTATAAATGATGTCCAAGATATACTGAAAATTACTTTTTGCAATTGAGTAAAATACTGCAGAAACCTATTAATCTTGCTTTTCTGTAAACTGACGTGTCATCCCTTCCAATCGCTACTTCTACAATTATCACACTTTACAGCACTCAGTTTTTTGTCAATATTAATACGGTACTCCTTGCAGCTCTCTTTTTAGAACTAAGAGTTAAGTTTTTTTTCCTCACATTGAGAGATTATCATATATTCTTTTAAACATATCTAGCTAATATTCCTGGGTTTCTAGTGAGAATTTAACTCTGGTTTTAGAAATTTAATATGTGATCTGTCAACATAGTAGTTAATTAAAAAGAGACATTTTATTTCTTCTATAGACATTGCTTTCAAATATACATTTTCAGTATTATTCTACTATATCCATTAATTGAGATTTTCAGAACTGCGAAACTGTGTTGACGAGGACAGGTTTAATAGTAGGGTTTTGGCAGATGAGCTACTAAATGGCCATTATTCAAGTCATCTCAGTATGGTAAATACAAATCTCAACTGTAGTTGTATTACTCTATGTAGATTTAGGAATCGGTGTGTATTTAAAACAGACTCCCTTCACCTACACTGAGAACTGAGACAGTTTCTAAGATCCTTATCTGTAGCAACAGATGACAAAAAAAAAAACCTTCCAGGTTCTTTTCAGGAAATAAAGGATGCAATACCCACTATGCTATCTCTCCCTACTTCCTTCAAAAAGCCGCTAAATTCCTCATACTTGAGAAGAAAATTAACCTTTTTGCTGATTAATCAGTAGGCAGCTTTGACTGGTGAAGAGAAAACTGTATTACAAATGAACAGCTACCTGTTATCAAATTACAAGGCATTTTCATCAAAGGACCAAAAAATGCAGTGCATTGACCAGTTAACATGCTTCCACTGACCTGGGGGGTTTTCCAGTTAACAGCTTCTGAAGAATGCTTCCTTTTGATTCTTGTCTCTGACACAAAAATGATTGTCCCATTTAACCACTGTTCTATCACACACATCAGAGAATCCTATTTACTCACACACTACTGGAACATTACAGCACAATAGTGTGATTGTCTCTGCGAGAAAATTTTGAAGATTGACTTTTTTTCTTTTTTCTAAAAAAGGGAGTAAGATCAAAAGCTAACTTTAATAGATGTTTGACTAAGGTCATACTCCTAGGAAATGGAACACTGAAGATGAAAGAGAACAAATAGATTTGGCTTTTGATCTCAGCCAAATGCATTTGGCATTGTTTAGCTTTTATAAAATACTTCAACTTTAGGCAATATAATGACTAAAATGAATTGGTTGAAGTCCTGAGGTTTTAATAGATCAGTAATGCTTTCACATGTACCGGCATTTGGAAAAACTTCTTGCTTAAATCCTTGGCTAAACTTTGTTCTTCCTGGAACCAACTCACACCAAACTTGGTTATTGTTGCTTATACTAGATACGTAGGAACAATTTTAAGATTATATTTTCCTACTAGACGAATTTCAGAGGTTTTATCCAATAGTGATACTAAATAATACTGGTGATCCTTGTAAGGAATTTAAGGGAAAAGTGCAGACTATTAAGAAAAGATATTGGAATTATTTAAATAAAACAAATCTTGTGTTCACAGACAATGAACTGATATGAGACCAAATTATTTCACAGGTTATAATTTTCCTAAAAACACTGTGGACATCAAAATTAGGAAATAAAATATTAGCAAGGGAGGAATGGATTACAAACTATTAGTTTCACTTTCTTCAGTAATAATGTTGTTTCCTGGCTTAAGACAACTTGATTAATTAAGGAAAAAGATGGGATAACATTAATTAAAGCAACATGCTTAAATTACTTCTATTGTTAGTCATTAGTAGCCATTAGAAGCACTGCAAAAACCTATAAACCACTTAGTAGGCTACGCTGTCAGAATTTACAAAGAAGTTTCATCAGCTCAGCCCTTTGACAAACAACTGTGATAAGAGGAAATACATCAGCTCTGAGCTTCACGTAGCATTTTTAAAGTTTTGGTAAGAAGTAATGATTTATGCTATAAAACACACTACTATAGAAGATGTTGTACCTGTATCAGAGAAACATTTGGCCTCAAGAGCGATACAGAAATAACTTCCTGATCTCATTTATCTCTTACTATATTGTACTACTATATGATAATATACATAATATACATAACATACAGAGCTGAGAAACACAAAAAGTAAAAAGTCATTATTAAAAGCAAGATATCTGACCACTAACTCAAATGTCATCCAGAAAAGGAAGAGGTGACTCCTTATTCCCCTTCCACACTCATCATGGTACGTCCTCAAGAGATACTGAAAATGACACAGGAAACCACAGCCATTTGCTTTCCAACATCAAGCCAAAAATTCAACCACATGGAGTAATAACTCATTCTTTCCTTATGCTGTTTATCTCTTAAAAAGGGAAAATGTATATATATATATATATATATTTATTTTTTTTTTAAAGCACATTGTTCATTGATACTTCTTATGTGATTTACTTTGAGATATTTCTGCTACTGAGGCAATACATATGATCTGCCAAACCAACCTGAACACTGTACAGCTCTGCAGACCAGAAAACCCAATGCACTTGAACTAACTCTTCCAGGCACAGAACACCTGCACCCAGCTATATTTTAACTGTGTCATTCTCAAATATTACAAGCATGCACCTCCCTTCAAGTACTAAACGTACTTGCAAGATCCTGCCATCCATCACAAATGAAGCTTTTCTTATTTCTTAGCGCTTGTTTCTGTTTACTGCCACAGAAAGACTTGCACCTTCAGCCAAACTGGAACCTCATCATTCATGTTCTACCCAACTTCAAATGCAATCCAGTATTGATCTATACTATTGTAAACCCGATGCATAAAAATCCCTGCCTTACAGCAGAACTAGTAATTGAAAAAAAAAAAAAGAAAAAAAAAGCCCAACAAAAGCCTCCAAACCAGTTAGGTTGGAAAAGACCCTTAGTATTACCAAGGCCAACCAACAGCTAACACTGCAAGCCCCGAAGTGCTACATCCACACACACAGAGCCACACACAATCATTTAGGTTGGAAAAGACCCTTAAGTAACTTGATCAAAGATAGAAAAAAAAAAAAAAAACCTGCAAATAAGCCAACTATCTAAATATTATTAAATATTTCAGATGTATGGTAAACAAAGCTAACAAAGCTATCTCTTGAGTCTTCCAACTCTTCTGCTGCTGGGCTTGAGTTTCAGAACACCCTGCTTCTTGAACAACAAATAAGCAAATAAACTCTTTGTAATCTTCTGTGTCTAGTTCTGTGCAAGAAAACTAATTTATTTTAAGAAGCAGAATAAAAAATGAACTTCTATCAAATAAAATACACAAGTATATAAAACAAAAATTAAATAAAACAGAAGCAGATTAATTTCATCCTTAGTAACAATATAAAAGGCCCAGCCTTACCTGGTGGAACATATCATAAGACTGATTTATATTATGAATATTGAACTACTGAGATACATGCATATATATCAAATTTTGTAAGAGGCATCATGGAATCACACCATCTGCTACGAAGACATCAATAACTGTACCTTTTAAAAAATAACAACCAGAGCCTGAAAATGATCACAATGAAGTTTTCTTTTGTTTTCCTTCTCAATGTCAGAATTTTCCAAAGAAAAACAGCAGCACATGAGAGTAGAAGAGAACTGCCAGCAGCACCTGTGCCACGCAGGCAGCACAGCGCACCCAGGGCTCCCTGGCAGACAAATCTCACTGTGGGTGCACAGGCCCTGCACAAACAGGTGAGGGCTGAGATGTACTGTGCTGCTGCTTCATTTAAGCGTGAGGTAAATGCTAGTCTTCTTACAAGTACTAGGTAATGCAATAGCCCAAAACAAAATGTCAACTCTCCTTGAAGAACATAGAAGTTCTCTTTCCAAAATAACGTATGAACTAGGAGATCACATGCTGCAGCATCTTGATTACTTATTGCTGGAAGAAACACACATCACTGAAAAGATGTACTCTCGCAGCCATTATATGCACGTCCAGATGTAGACAAACGTTGCAGGACATTCCATATCCAGCAGTACTTGTAACTGTGGTGATGAAATACAACAGTATCCAATGAATTTCACTGCTGTCTGCTGGCCCAGGTCTGACAAGAGCACGTACAAACTTTCTGACTCTTCTTCAGATACCAAGTCTGATTGGTAGCTTCAGAGTTCTCAAGCCTCTGAAATGAGGACAGTCAGACAGATGCAGTGAAAAGGATCACTCTGTTAGCTAGTATCCATTAAAATCTTTAAGCCAGAGTCAGGGAAGAAAGACACAGCATATGCGCCAAGTTCCTAAGTAATTTTTGCTGTCACAAGCAAACCATTAGAAAACTCTAAAAATATTAACTGTAACCACTTTAGCAACAGTCTGTGATTATTCACTATATGTGTTATTTAAGGTACTCCCTTGTGGATTCAGAGTGAACAAGTTCCCCAACTAAACGCAGGCCCCTAATTAGGGAAAAGAGAGACCCTGGGCAATTTTAGTCCTCGGCAAACATGTATTCCTAAGCACACAGTAACAAAACTGGATTTTCTTCTGTAACAACCGTGATAGGTTCCCAGATGTAGTTAAGGCTGTGGCACTTTAATTTTGCCCAGCAGATAAATGGTTTTGCTCCTGGGCAGAAATATTTAGTCTCAAGTTGCGTGTAGAAAAAAAATCTCTCTCTGGGCAATGAGTTATTTTTCTCTTTGTGGAAGAGCTCATAATATGATGAGCATAACAACAAAAAAAATGAGATGAAATGGAATTGTAAACCACTGCAGAAATAAGAATCTATTATGAATAATTCTCACCAGAAATCTTGGAAACTGGACAATTTTCTGCCTGCTCTCATTTTGTTTAGTCAAAACATAAAAATGAGAGGGAGATCTGTACAACTGGATTTCAACAGGCTTTAGTCACAACTTCCAGTTGCATTCACTCACAGCTGAGTGATTGTTGTCTTCTGTTCTTGTCTTTCCTACTTGGCCAAACTGAACAGAAGGCAAAGATGACTACTGTCCCCTGATACATTAGTATTCATGATGGTGAAAAGTAAATGAGAACTATTTCATCTTCAGAGTGCTATCCTAACACATTAACATCTAATAGCAATATTAAAGTCGCATTACAGGGCCTTAATCCAAGGCAGTAATAATGCTGTCTAGTGTAATAAAAATATACAGTAAAATAAATATTTTGGCCACCTAATTTAGGAGTCTAAAAACTATTCTTACCAATTTGAAGAGACTTCAGGGGAGTCAGAACTAAACTTTGAGCAAGCAACACTACTGTAATTTTAACAACTCAATTCCTTTTTCCTTGCTTGCCTATACTTTCCCACAGAGAGATGAATGCTACTTTATCAAGATCTCTCATGTTAATGTCTTAAAAAAGAAAGGAATAAATGAACAAAACAGCAGCAATGAATTTTGAAATCACTAAGAAAATAATCGTAATGAACCAGAGCTCAGGAATTCTGCATCCCTCCTGCACACTATCTGCAGCACACTCAGTATTCTGCTTACTTCTGAGATGTTCCTTACCAGATTTTTATTAGAAATCCACCAGAGGGACCACCTCTAAGCAAGTGCTTTCCATGCAGTTTTGCCAAGTTTTGCTTTTTTTTTTTTTTTTAACCAGAAAAGTAATCTTTGAAGAAGGTGTCCTTCGTGTAAAAGACTTCTGTCCAAAACAGATGGGCATTGATTATTCTTACCAAATAACCCAGCACAATTAGAGACGATCTGGATACACAGACATATAATTCACTGGTGAGTAAATTTAATAGTTAGTAAATAATGTGCCTGGCTGTAAAAGCTGACCTTTTTGTTGGCTAAGGACTTTGTAAATACATTATATCAACTTCTTTCTTGTTGTAGGCGATGCAATACTTACTGTTTTACAGGATTCAGTGTTACCTTCAAACTTCTTGGCGCTCCAACAGTGCAGGATTAATACATTCATTTGTTCTCACTTTGTTATGGGCTAATGACATTCCATCCCCAATAATGTCTTACTGCTTGTTCTTCTTTTTTTCAGAAATTGTCAGATTGAAATCATTGAAAGGCGTCTAAACAATACTCCAATATTCCCATAACAGCACATGAAACACTAGAGAAATGGAATTCCCCTAATGTTATTTTATAAGCTATATTTACCTCTTTTTTTTTTTCCAGCTGCTCTCCTGCTATGTATTTCTTAGATACCACGATACATGACAAGCTAGATAGTATCAATTAGAAGTGATGGCAGATGAGGTGAGCCACCACAAAGAATGTCTTCCATTTGAAATTTCTGCTCTTTATCTTTCTTGGAGAGATCATTCTGGTTGGCCTGGACTTCTGCATTTGATGAATGGGTCAGCAGCTAGAATCTGCATGAGTAAATGAGTAAGATGCACATCTCATCCCTCAAACTGTAATGAAAATCTTTTCGAGATTGGATTCATGCATTGAGATGACCTAAGAATATGCTTCTGTTTTTTTTACATATTACAATGTAGCTCTCAACTGACAGCACAAAAACCAATCAGCACCAATCATTTCTGAATGCTGGGACAGAAACTGATATGTGGGTGGTGCTACAATAAGCAGATGTTGAATATTATATTAATTTTAAAAAACAGACAAAGAATTTAGTGAGGAAGACTTTTCTCATTGTGTATATTTTGATTAACTTTTTGAGACACCACAACTGGTAACACTGGAAAAACTTCAGACTAAGTTGCCAAATATTGTCACACTCTTTCCCTCTCTCTTCCCCCATTCCATCCTCTTTATATAATATTTAATTAGCAGATAATGAAATTACTAAACTAAACTACAAGCTATCGCAGGCATGAAGCCAAACCAACGCACAATGATCTGTATATACAAATACTAGTTACTCTACAGTTATCCTAAAGGATGCAGAGCTCTCCTTCCAGCCTTGGGAAAAGCACCAAAGTCAGTCTTAAACTTTCATGTTAAAGCTGCTATGTAAGCTCCCCCACAGATAGTTTCTATTTTCACAACATAACATTTCAGAAATTCTTGGCCAGCTTTTCATAGAAGTTTACTATCTCTAGAAACTGCTAGCTGATGATTTAGTGACATGCACTAAAAACTGTTCAGGAAACCGATTCACTGTCTTTGCTCAACCCATGTCGAGTTTGCTCAAGCTTCTGTTTCCTCAGCAAGGCCATTAACTGATATAAATGATATTTAGCAGCTGGAGATTCATTCCTTCATTCTCTCTTTCATGATGGAAAAGGATTGAATTTTCTTTCAATTATTAAAAGCCAAGAATAATGATACCCTAAAGTAGGTGAAAAAGTACAACAAAAATATATATCAGCTGTTACAGTCTGGACAATGAAATACAAAAATATGAAGAAGAATATCCACAATCAGCACATAATTTATTGATTGCCCTTTCTCAAATGGAGGTCCATCAGCTAGTTTAAAAGTAAAATTACGTACTAAAATAACAGCAGAGAGAGATAAAAATTATGGGGGTCATGCAAGGGGAAAAAGATGTATTTTCAGCAAAGATTTTTAAATGAGATGGAGAGTCAATGAGGCAGAGACAAAGGAAAGCCCTTCTGTGCCAGAAAGAACTGCAGAAAAGAAGACTCTTTTAGCACTAGCCGTAAAGTGTTGAGTGGCAGCGTGGGAAACAGGTCTAAAAAAGCAAAGTACACAATCTTGAAATAAACTGCTGCAATCCCATTTTTTAGAATGTATATTAATTACATTAGCATAACAGCATTTGTCTGAAAGGCCAGACAAACTGAGAAGAAGAAAATAACTGACTCACTAAAAATGTGCTAACAAGTTATATGACCGTAAACTGAGTTTAAACTGTATATAAATCATGAACTGCATCACCTATTACTCCTCTGGACACAGTGCTTACAATGCTTTGAAATCCTCTCTCCCACCACCGGTCCCAACACCTGCCCTGCTGCCTGCAGCTCTATTCCACATCACTTGTGACAAAAATTACTGATCTAATTTCTGCATGTCAAGGATTCCCACCTTTCAGGTCACTAGGTACATCTGCTACCTGCTCGCTCAATTCAGGGTGGGGCAAAAAAGGCAACCAGAAAGGCAGCAAGCATTTGAACATACAGATAAAGTTCAATGAATATGCAGCAATAGGCAGAAAGTTTAACATGAAGTGGAAAAAAATGGTCAACTTACAACAGCACAAATAAATAATCACTGGGACATTTTACTTCAAGTAAATTGAATCTTTGAGCTGGGACTGGGTGCGCTGCTAAGCCATTGTTCTGGTTTAGCCAGAAATTGCAGGCTTAGCTCAGGAGCAGCTTGGTGAAAGTCTGTGGCATACAGCACACGAAGAGCACGCGGAGATGATCAGTGTGATCTTCCAACATCTCACTAGTCACTGTGTGTGCAATGCAGGAGCAGCCCAGGACCACAGGCTGCCACCTACACTGCAGGTTCACCCTAATAAGCGTCAAATTCCTTGTGCAACAGTGGGGATCACAGAAAACAGCAAACTCTTAGGAATATGGCCTAACTTCTTTTATGGTGCCATGAGTTTAAACAGACCGTGCTCAGTCATTAGGTGCACAGATGGCTAATTTGCTTTTTTAATATTCTGGTGAAATTCAAACTTCAGAAAATTCTGATGGTTTATAGCTTTTAGTTGAGTATGCTACCTCTAAATGTGCGTGTACTTTGGAAACATTCATTTCTGACAGGGAAGAATTGGTTAAAATCTGTGCTCCTGACGGCCACGTTCTTACAGATTTATCCATGATGATTAAAAAGTTTAACCATGCCTTGTATGGAAATTAAGTTGTGTCCTTGAGGTTATTTTACAGTACATTGAGTCTGACCGCAGAGTGTTGGTGTTTGTACAGAGCACCCAGGCATGCTCTGTCCTTGCATTTCCCAACTCAGGATGCAACGTGGGCACACATCCTCACATCCTGACCTGCTGGGACAGGCAGTGGCAGGAGCTGGTCAGGGCTGGGGCCTGTATAACCTGAAGGTACACCCCAGGGACAGGCCTGTGAGCACCTCCTTGCCCCCTGCCTGCAGAAGTTGGCTCCATCCTACTGAGCACCTGCTGCCTCTCAGACTCCTGCCAAAGTATGCCAGGACTGCGCAGCACAGGATTCCTGCATTACAACACATCAGAACTATACTAGTACTGTCACCTCTCATGTTCTAATAATGACTCTTCTTCCTGGACTAACTTGCCTGATTCAGCAGTTAGCGAAAAGGAGAGCATGTATCACCAGAGGATTATCAACCACAGCAGCTCTTTCAAGGTCCGTTTAACTTAATCCTTCAACCTGCAAATAACAGAATTGCTGAAGTGGACACACAAGGCTTTTCGCCACCTTGGCACAACAGGCAGCTTGCAGCCCCAAAGCTTCCTCATCTAGGAGGACGTCTAGGAGGACTGCAGGACGTGCAGCAGCTCCCTGAGCCTTCCCACCATACTCAGCCATTCAGAATCACACCCTGCACAGTTTAGATGAAACGCTACACACTGAAGAAATACATAAAATCTGCCAGAATACTCACAAAAAAGTCTCTTAATTATATTAATATACAACCTTTCTTATTGGTAACACTGAAGATATGTATCAAGAATAGCCAATGAGAATACCCAACTGCATTTTTTTCAAGTATCTTAAATGTTTTTCCTCTGAAATGTCAAATGGAATTAAACAAAAAATACAAATTAGTCAATTGCAAAATCCTATTTATTTCTATCTCTATGTGAACATTTCAGCCTGGACTGCATTGCAGAATGGCTCTGTAATGTGTGTTACCTGTCCTGATCTTAGTTCAGATCTAGCTGCTGTGCTCGCACTGCTGGAAGACTCCCAACTCTGCTATGGCCCAGGTAAGCATGGAAGAATGACTGCAGTGAAAGCACAGAGAACTTCATTAGCAGGGATGAGCAGCTGATGAGGTGTGCTAACTCATTTCTAGAACTATCTGGTTAGAGCATCCACAAAGACTGGCCTTCAGTCCTTGACTTACCGAATTTTAAGCCTCGCTTCACTCATAGGACAGATTTTGCACGTAAGCAAAATTCAGACTATGGACAATTCTATGCCAGCAGAAAAGAAAATCCTTTGAAGTCACATTAGATGAAAATCTGTTGAACAACAGAAAAAGAATCCTCCGAAACTCAGAACTGTAAATTATGTGTATACATAAATAAAGTGAAAATGAGTAGCATAGTTTAAGTGTAGTTATAGTCTGGCACCAACACTTTCTCCTGAGAGCTCTTAGTATTGCTATCACAAATAAAATACAATCATTTCATGCGTTCAGTCTACTCTTCTTTCTTATATTTTATTCACTTAACAGCTCTTAATTTATCTTATTTGATAGAAAATGCCTGAAAGAGAAACCTTAAGACAATAAATTTCCATTATGTTACAGAGAAATTTCAGTGCACTAGGAAACTTCACAGTTTCACTATCACAGAATAGCATGGGTTGGAAAGGATCTCAGAAGCTCACATACTTCAAGCCCTCAGGTAAAAAGTGTTCACCTACAGCCAGCAGGTAAAACACCCAACTGAAAAACTTACAGTTATTTAAACAAACAAGAAGTATGCTTATGTAGGAAAAAAAAAAAGCACTGGCTTTACTAACCAGCACTGGAATTAGAAACAGCAGTATGCAAAGTACCCCATCACGTGCATGCTGAAAGCATAATTCTGTTCTCAACATCCATCTGCCTCTGCCCTAGGCCAAGGAATCTCCAGTTTCACGCAGAACATGCGGAAAGGAATACAGGGCTGTAACTGAACTGTGACTATGGTCACTGTCTTCATCCTGGTGACCAACTCTGGCACATTTACAATGTTGCACGCACACCTTTAAAGTTAATTCTTCCTCTGTTTAGAATTGTTAAAAATCTCCACCTCATATAACCGCATCTCTGTTTGCTTGCAGTTTCAAATGGAGCACCTCCCAGCAGGCATTTTATTCTGAGATACCCACCAAAGCCCTGGAAGGAACTTACTCAAATACATCAATATTATAAATATATGTTTTTAGGTGATATCAGAACATCAAAACCACTCACCTCTCATTAATAACCAACATGTTAAAATAATGCCATACTCTTGTTATTTCAAGTATCAGTACTTATATGACAAAGCAGATCATTTCTTTTATGCACATAAGTTGAATTATGATTACAGTGTACCAATTTATTCTTACTGTGGCATTCCTAAATCAGTGACAATGGAAGAAAGCTAATAACACATCACTCAGGCAGATGCAGAAGTCTAACACATACTCAGAAACTAAACTAAGAACGTGGCAATACTTAAATACAGCTCAAGTTCCCTAGTGGCAGACTGTCATAACTGCTCAAAAGCAAATCAAAATAGTTATCAGAATACGTTATCTTGGGATCAATTGAGAAAATGCATAATAAAAGATATTTTATACGTAATTATGCAGATGGATGTTTGTATATACGTGTGCATGTATACATGCATGAACATATCACCTCTGATCCTTGGTTTTAACCCCAAAACCAGAAAATAAAGGAAAATACATTTCAATATAGACGAGGTATAAAACAAAACAAAACAAAAAACTAATTATAGTCTTAAAACCAATTTATGAACCCGGAGTGATACTTCAGGTCGAGAGTTCCAAAGTTTGTATTTAATTTGCATAACAGAGAAAACAATACAACCAGATCTACGCTGGCTCACTCCTAAGTTGAAACAACAAGCAGACCTATTTGTAACCTATCCCCTCCAGTCTCCCCAGAGCATTTATTAGACAGAACTTTCTGCAGCGAATAACAGGGTTTATGAAAGGCACACCTGGCTACTGAACTAGGGACAGCAATGCAACGTGTTTACTTCTATCAAAACTGTACCTCCACTCTGTTTAGCAACATACGTGGTTGTTTCAGTTTCAAGATTTCATGTTACATCTTTAATTGTGGGCATTTAGCAGACTGCTTCTTATTATTAAGACACTGCTGACTTTTATTGTCAACGTGGCAACAGGACAAGGCTAATAATCACTAGCACCAGAAGCAGCTTGTGGTTTTATATTACATTGAGGTAAATTACACTGGAATTAGAGTGGATTACTTTTATCAAATGGGGAATAAGCTGTTAATTAACTCCCCGCTGTAGCAATCTTTTTCTGAGCTTGCAACTGTTATTAGCTCTAGATTAAACTGTTGAATTAATTTCCCACTTACTTACTATTTCAAGAGTTTTTAATTTACCTGGCAGCAGTTTTAATGGGAAATTGTATTAGTGAGCATAAATTGTTTTTGGGAAGGGTAAACAGTTTGTGATAATGTTTATTAAGTCGTTTTGTTTGAGCAAAAATATAATTGCAGTTTTAATTAGTGCATGGTTGTTGGAGTATTAAGTCTGAGATTACATTATGGCATTCTGAGAAAACAATCGCCCAGGTAATCCCAGCATTTAGAAGTGACAGCAAACAGCAGAGCCATGTGAACTGCCGCAGCGAGCGGCTGTGTGCTGAGTGCCATGCACACACCTCTGTGCCTGCCTGCCCATCACACGCCCACAGGCACGGCAATAAAAGGGATAGGATGGTGTGCCTGGGGATGACAGAGCATCATCTCCTTTCGCAGTGAGGTGCAGGCACGTGGGGCCCTGTGCCGTGGGAATGGATGAGAGGAAGATGTTGACAGAGCAGTACAAGCTTTGTGTGCACAATGTGGGCACGTTTTGAAACCCTCAGATTTAAAACATGAAAACTTTAGATCTTTCAACAGGGCCAAACTTGCTTTAAACACTCCATATTTTCAATCCTTGGTACTGTTGTGTCAGTGACAAGCCTAACAGATGGCATTAAGTCATTAGAAGAAATTAAATTTAAAAAAAAAAAAAACAGAAATGGGAAGCAATGCACTGTAATAAATCACTAACGATTGTTTAATTTGTTACATATTGGTTGAATATATTGCACAACTCACTTACTACAGTTTGCTGTTTTCTGGGATTTATAAAATCCTGGCTGGGCTTCTGCTAGCCCTGTGCAATATCATGGATAGCGAGGGGCAGCACGAGCAGCAGTGGGTGCCTCTGTTGGGAACCCCACAAGAGCAGCAAAGGCACTGCAGCTGCATCATACACCCAGACTGGAGAGCAGAAAGTGGCTGTTAGAAAACTTAATTCTCCTTAAGTTTCCAGCCTCAGCATTACCACCTGGTACATATCAGTCACATCTTACCATCTTCTGTACAACACTGTCATCAGAAGGGTGCACTGTGGTACTCCTACAATCATACTACAAAATATTTTAAAAACGTGTTAAACTGTTCAACTAGCTTGACTGAAAGTGGTTAAGAAAGACCAATCCTATCCTAGACAACAGCTCTCTGCAGGGTGGCAGTAAGGAGGTCTACATGCAGACAGACCTTCTAATAGACACACCTAGAAAACAGAATGTGACCAAGCTCATAAGTTCCAAGTGTATGAACACTTCACAGAGCTTGCTAGCATGTAATGCAAGCTGTCATTGCTTCTGGCCTTTATTACAGAGAGATATATGTAAGCAAATATAGACAGTTAAGCTTAAGTTCAGCCAAAAATAACCAGAGTTGAAAAAAAATTTCCAAGAGCTGCCCAATTTCTTTTTTAAACTCATACAAAGTCTATATATTTTATCTACACATATTTTGCAGACCTTCCAGTTTTAGAAGACTGAGGCATCAAGACATGAGTCCACAAGGTTCCTACACACTCTCCAAGCAACCTACAGTCAACTGGGGTGGGAATATGATAACTACTATAAAGAGTAGAGACTGTGTTTCATCATTTCCTGCAAACAACCTGCTGCTACAGTCATTTGTGCTTTTAAATAGATGTTGGATTTCCTGAAAATCATAAAACTGTGAAAACTGTAGAGCAATTTAAGAGAATGTGGTTAATACTTCAACAGAACACTTTCCAATGACTGAAAGATAACCTACTTGATAATGCATGCAATTTAATAGTTTTGGGGTTTTTTTTTTTAATACATAATGGCTACATTGTAGCTGTTTTCAACTGAACTTGAGAAAACAGGGGCACTTTCAGAGCCTGCCATCTATTAACAACCAAGATAGTCTAGAAAAGGTAAGCAGTACCTTAAGCCTTGGTATTTCTTCAGAAACTGAAGGAAAGCCTGCTTCCAGCTCAGGCACTAAACAACACCTAGCACTCCTGCTGTTACACAAAGCATTTGATATCTTACAGACACGCAGAAAATTTGTTTATATTCTGTATTCAGCCTTCACAGTGACTATCTGTCACAGTCCTGTTTCACCTCATCTCACGCTGTAAAACACACAGTATACAAGACTTCATCGTTGCACTGTAAGAGATACCACAAAACCCTGAAGAGTGAGGAGGATCTGCTCCTTTCCAGAAGTGTGATGCTTAGCTCTATCTATACCCATATTGCAGCTTCCCTTGAAATATACGGTCAGCACAGTCACACATTATCACTACACCCAGAATAAGGACAAGCTTCTTACAAAAAATCAAACAAACCACAAGCAATCCATTCCATACGCAATCCATTTTAACAGATTCTTTCTTCTCCTTCAGTTTCTTGGACAGGTATATTGCAGTCTATATTTATGCACATTTCTCCTTCCCAGACGCCACATTCTGTTGTTACATTTATCGAATTTCATCTTGTCAGTCTCAAATCACCTCTTCAATCTATCGAGATCATTTTGAATCCTGAACCTCCCTCCCCAAGTTCATAGCTGCTGTCAATCTGCAAATGCTGCAAGCATACAATTGACTAGCATCCCCGTGATTAAAGAAGATACCAAAGAAAAGACAACCCAGAGGAGAATTGAGGGGATGGCTAGGGGACGATTCCTGTTAAGCACTGATTCCCAGTCTACCAGCATACTACAATCACAACTTACAGATGGGAGTGAATTCACTGAAGAGCCAAAACCAACCCAAACCCAACCCAAACCAAGCACAAACTGATTGCCTAAACAAGAAGCTCTGCACAGCAGCAGCATTCTGTTCTCCTGCTCCAGCTTTGCCAACTGCCTTCTTTGCTTTAACATTACCCTGCATTATCAGTGGAATATAAAGCTCCTCTTTTTGAGGGCCTTGGAACTGGGATGCTTGTAAGTGACCTGGCAAGAAAAATCATCTGCCCATATTTCTCCAGGTAGCCCTATACACAGAACTGGTGCAACTTATTGGCTGTATGGCTGAAGTTGCTGCTGATAATGGCTCTTTACTGGATGGAGAACTATGATCAAGAAATAGATATGGGTGTTAGCAACTATATTACAGCTATAAACACAGCTATGAACACAATACTAATTAACATTGCTCTTGGATTTTGTTTTTCTCCATCAGCACTTTCTTCCTGTACCGCACTCGAGGTGTGGTCCATGTTGGAAACCATTAAATGTTCTTTAAGAAGTCTACAATATATATATATATATATATATATATATATTTAATTCAAACTGAAACATAAAAATGTTCAACTGAAGCTTATTCAATTAATTTTAGTTTGCAATTTATAAAGATTTTACTATTCATGCAAAGGAAAATGAGAATTAAGATGCAATGTGCTGACATCCACTGCAGTTTTACAGCCTTTTTAATACAGAAGTAATTTTAAAAATAATAGGCTTAAAATAGTAAAGAAACCAAAAACTAATAGTTTTGCTAAATTACCTTTTTATTACATGGTTTCAATTACGATTCCCTCATCCTCCCACCCAACATGAAGATTGTTCTCTCTTTTCTCTGGAGGAAATTATGAGATGATAGAAGTACAGAATAGACTTTAACCAAATGTTGGAACCTCAATTGAAAACACAAGTCTAAGACATTCTCATCATGATTTGTTGCAGCAAATTCTATAGAAGTTAACAGTTCTTAAAGATGTATATAACTTTATGAAGCATGTTTCTCGCATATGGTAAGAGATTATTCTACTAAACTCATCAGTTATTACATTTAATATGAACTAAGCTAAAAATTACAAACAATAAAATGCTTTCAACCTGAATATGTTTTTTGATTCCTTTGAAGTCATCAGAAAGCTGCTGTGGTTTTAGTTAAGGTACTATGCTTCAGCATGAGGAAAACATTATATTACAGGTGCAGAGAAGATCTAATCCACATGTTGCAAGGTTACGTATGGATACAAGAAACAGATTAATCCTCAATTCCCTTCAGTTTTGTCTCTTACAGGTCAGAAAAAGAATGGCGTAATTCCAAAACGATATGGTACTGTCAGCACCTTTTATTTCATGTCTTGTGAGTCAGATCCTAATTGATTATAATTTCATTATCATTTAGAAAGCCAAAGATCACAAAGTAAGTAAAAATACCCATGTGGAGACAAAGAAAAGAGTTCACACATAATAGGCAAGCCCAGTACCATCAAAACCACCCATATACTGTTGTAACAACATTGTGTAGGCCAATCCCAACTACATTTAAGTTAGGTAATCAAATATATGTACCAACAGCATCACAGAGCTCAGACCCGCAGCCTGTTCAAGAATGCTGTGAGATCGGAGGTCAAATTTCAAGTTCTAGTAAGACCAAATTTAATATGTGCTTGGGTACAGAAGGTACTAATTTTCTTTCCTAAGTTAACGAGCACAGTCTTTAACACTCGAGGTTCTGTAGGAAAAGTTCACATTTAGAAATACCAAATGCCTTACCATGTTTCCATTATTATTATTATTCATCTCTTAAGGAGTAAATATTTTACCTTAATAGAATCAGTCCTATTTCCAGAAAGAGCGTATCGTAAGCACACTGCTACACAAAAACATGGAGCTTGGGCATTCCACAAAGCATTCTTGTTACCAGATAGTCTTTTTGTCGATTTTCTCTTAGAGGACAGTTAAGCTAAAAAGCGTTCAGAAAAAGCTGGCTTGAACATGTGCACAGCTGATAACCACCTCAGTAAGGGTCTTGGTACATGCAAATACTAAACAGGTATTCTGTTCTGTTTTGGTTGCTTGTTTTTAAATAGAGCAAATACCTTCAAGCTTTCTTTTGAAAATTCCGCATTTGGCTTCCAGGAATACGTATAATCCACAATATTTTCATGTTTTATTCTCTATTATGGCATTACTTAAAAACTGTATTGGTCCCATGAGGCTACAGCAGATGTGTGTTAAGGTTAGCTCTAAACCTGGTACCAGATTCACCAACTTTAATCTTCTGGACATAACTATCACAGACCACAAGTGAAGAACATACGTAGTTTCAATCACTTTGTCCAGGCTATTAGATGAAACAAAACGAAACATTCTGTTAGGAACTGCACAAAATAGCGCAGCAATCTATGTAGGGTTTTAAGGAAATCTCCAGAGATCAGTTTGACATGATGATTATCTGATAAGTACAAACATACATCCATGGAAACTGGTGCACATTCCTACTAACCTCACAATTTTATAATTGTTTTCCTTATATGTAAAAGTAGCAGATTATACACACATGTACAAAATAATGGATGAACACAGTTTAAGATCAGAACCAACTAGTTATTAATTCACATGAGATATAAATAGCAGTAAACACCTCGGATCTGAACAGTCTTGAGCTTTGCGAGCTTTACCTGAGTTTCATCAGGAAAAAACAAAGTTCTTAAATCTGGAAAAAAAACCATTACTAGCACATATATGTTAGAAACACTGAACTTCACCCTTTAGCAACACAAACTTCTACTTATACAAACATCCTTACAGGGCCTAATCAGCAGCGTCAGTTCAATAAGTTTCAGTAAGTTCATCCACAGAAGTACCAAGCACTGTGTGTACCAAATATTGTTTCCACATGGGTTCAACAGCCACCACTGTCTCTAGATGGAGGTTCCAAGCTTAGGAGCATTATACACAGAAAGCCGGATTCTCCAAGGAAAGATCGTGAAGGTGAAGCACCGTAGAAGTATTTACCTGCTCTGAATGACAGCCAGGCTCAGTGTGACTAGGTACCTTGTGACAACTAATCACAAAGTGGAGCCCATACCCTACAAACTTCCTTCAGCACCAGCCCAGTTGTGTCTGAGTCAGGTACACTGTAAAATTTCAATGATGCCTTTAAATTCTAATGGTTTCAAGCTGCTGTAAACTTCTGCAGCAATCAAAAATAATCTGTCATGGGACTAAGGGGTATGAACATCATGTCACAGCCACTCTGCTGTTAGATTTATTGGAGGGTAAAGCATGTCATTTATGCATCAACTCACAGGAGAAAAAAGCAATCCCTATGAAGTTAATCTAATAATAGACTGGAAAGCAATGATTACTGTTTCATGTGCAGTAGCTATTTGTAGCAGTGGTTGGCCTAATTCAGCAGGCCTTGCCTGTCAGAGCTCTGGGATTAGCAAGTGTTTAGATGAAAATCTATCGGGAAACATCAAGAAATGGTTTAATGGGGAACAAAAGTCTTCATTGTTACATTTAATATTTGCTGAAACTTTTCCATTTGCACCACTACATTTTTAAAAAGCTTACTGGAACTGACATCCCAAATAGAATGCAAATGTTGATGGACTGTAATTTTAATTAATCTACAATAGCTCACCACTATTTCAACATAAAAGTCTGCTTTCACTCTTCTCTTCTTGCAATGAGAATGCCCTGAAATTGAATGCAAGATTCTTTAAAGGCATATGTAATGTTAGAATGACTCGGGTTGAAAAGGACCCCAAGGATCCGCAAGTTCCAACCCCCAATCTCCAGCCATGACCTTAAAGTAATACACATTCTCTATCAATAAAGTAATTCATAGATCTTGGCTAACCAAGCTGGTCATTACCCATGCACTATAAACCAACTGCTGATATCATTCTAGAGAAGGAGAAATAAGAAGTAAAAAGTGAAAAGTAACACATCCAAAATTCAGAATCCAAACGTACTGGAAAATGGAACAATGGGGACTGGCTGTCAGATGACCCTATTTTGGTCTCTTGCCAGCATCCATGCACCTTGCATTGGAAGATGCTTTAAGCATTCCAGTTAAGTTCTAATGTTTAAGAGCCCTGGGAAAGGCTTCTTATCTTCCTTCACACACTGAACAAAATATTAAGCAAAATTAAAACTAACCAAAGTAAGATACTTAAATATTCTTTTGCTCACAGGCATTTTCTCTGTAGATTGGATACAATTACTCAAATTGAGAAAACAAAACATTCCTAACAGGAAGACTAGCTAACTCAGGCCTCCATATACTGGATTTCCATCAGCAATGGCAGAGAAAAGAACCCATAATATGCTGCAGTCCAGACAATCCAACACCCACGATATTTAGGGTCAAACACGTAGGCAGCCTAACCCACCACTCCACCTGTCAAATTCCTGTGCATGATCCCTGGCAGTCATCCTTTGGATCCTGAGAGGTTTCCTGAACTTTCAGGGATAAGATTTATATACCTCATCCCGACCTTTTCTAATCCTCCTCTTTTTGCAGATGGCACAGACACTGGAGGCACGAGCACAGGAAAACTACCAGAAGTGCCGCTATGATTTATTGCTTCCGATTTCTATCTCTTTTGTATCACTCCTTTTTTTTATTGCCTGGAAATAAACACTGACTTGAAAGGGAAAGAAAAACGGTCACAAAACAGTTGCTAGGATGGCTCTGCCTCTCAAGTAAAAAGCACGTTGCACAGGATTTTGGTGTGGGCCATGATACCGAAATGGCTCAGCTAATTGAGGGCAACCTCAAGGTCAGCACAAATTGTCGTGTAGACATAAAAGTCAAGGACAAAAAAATAAAGAGGAAAGGCAGAGTAATATGCTGCCATGAAAAATGGAGATCAAGAGAGACGTATCAGAAAGGGAAGGACATCGTTGTATCAATGAGCAAAAAACTATTCTCAGGTTATTTTCTTAAGCACTGTGTACACTGAAAGCTTTCAATCAATGAATACAAATTCTCAGCAGGATTAGAACTCAAACTTATCTAGTAGATAGGATTAATAAGCTAGTAAAAAAAAAAAAAAAAAGTATTACCCATAATAAAAAACAATAAGGAAGCAGCACCAAAACAGAATGGCAAAAGTAATTTTGGTTAACTGCTATCATGTTTTCTAGGTCTGAAAAGGAGATTCAAGTGAGAACTTTCTAACAATCCAACCAGATGCAAGTACAAAATAGCCTTCTGAAGCCCCATACAGACTAAGCTAATACATTTCAGGAAAAAAATCCAAGATCAATATATCCATATGTCATATGAGACTACACAGAAAAATTTTGTACTAGGAAATATCAAAAACCACTACCTAAATGGCAAAACCCTCTGAATTGCCACTGAAAGATGTCATGGCTTTCTGGGTCAGCTAAATTTGAATAATAGGGTGTTGTTAGCCCAAATAACCTATCGACTCCCATATATAACAAAACTGAGAGACTCTTTCAAGTGTCCCATAGATTTAGCAGCTGTTGGTCTGACACTGTCAGCAATGCATCCATCTTAATCACAGTATGATCCTTTCAACTTTTCTTTTTGAGGCTCTGATTACTTCCTTCCAACCTTCAAGTCCTTTCATATCTGCTCAAGACTCTTATCAGCTCAGAGCAATGGGTGCAGGTGAGTTAAAGCAATGTATCTGGTTTATACTGAACCACATCTCTTTTTTTTAGTCTATGTTTATATACATATGTACACATATGTAAGTATGTATGTATTTTTCAGCTTACACATAAAGGAAAACTGTACTTAGATGCTTGCAGGGGTCACCTTGTAGGTACTTTTGATCTTCTGTTCTCATAGTGTCTGCTGTAGGAAACCCCTGCAGCTTGTTTCACCCATCACCCTGGGCATTTTACATTTTATTCTCATTACTCTTTTTGATTTTTTCTTTGCTTGAAGTAAAAGACTCCATATGTTTTGCTCTTTTTTTTATTGGAAAATGTTAATGCTGTGTACCAGAGGGCACACTCAAATGAGGGATTGCCATTTGGACAGAAACACATAACACAAGTATTGCCTAGGGTACATCACCTGCATGTGAACTTTAATCATATCACAGCTTTTTCTCTTGCCAGAATTTAAGGTAATATTTTGATGCTGAAAACATATTCACTGTCCTCCAACTTGTTCTGTTAAACTCTTTCAAATTAACTGGTACTTAATGACCCACAGTTCATAGGAAATTTGTTTCCAGTTCCTACAATGACCCACGTGAATTATATCTGCTTTTAAAAGAAAGCTCAGAAAAATGCATTTTTTTTTTAATTTTCTATTACACTTAAACTCTTCTCCTCATTTCAGTC
The DNA here is from genome assembly GCF_019238085.1 of Lagopus leucura. Classification (NCBI taxonomy): domain Eukaryota; kingdom Metazoa; phylum Chordata; class Aves; order Galliformes; family Phasianidae; genus Lagopus; species Lagopus leucura. Next base: position 6,393,987 of record NW_024962270.1, read on the forward strand.
TCATTGAAAAACTAAAACACTACTTTTAACTGTGTAGCTCCTAACGGAGTTGGGAGTTCCTTAAAAGGAGAGCACTCATATTTCATCAGTGCACCAAGAGAAGGCTGTGCATCTGAAACACCTCCGCGATCCCGAGTAATTTACATTCACTAAGTGGATTAGCTGAAATAAGCATAATAAATGAAAGAGAATAAAATAAAAAACAATTTCACACTAAATGAAGGCTTGACTTATAGGAAGTGGCAGCTCTGATGGCCCAAGGCACAGAATTAGTTTTGCCACTCGATAATTTGACTGATTCACTCGAGTGGCCAGAAGAGGACATTTTCTGCCTGATTTCAGTGTAATCAAGTCACCTGCTCTGCGATTGCCAGGGCCAAGTCAACTGCACTCCGCTGCACCCCGCCTGCGCGCCTCGAGTAGCAAGAACAGTGTTTTCTGCCTATGCGTGCAGAACTACTGAGCTGTTAACGACAGCAGGATTTAGCAGCATCTGTACATCGTTTTCATCTGAAACCTCATATGCAATATGTAAGTGTTCTACCCCATTTGCTCCTTTGTTTACACAAAGTTTGGGGCTGCTGATGGGATGTTCTATTACATACACCAAACAGCTTACGGATTACTTTCACTTTTGTTTTGTGTGTGTTCTTAAATCTTATTTTTGACAGATGCAAATACAGAAAAAAAAAAAGGTAGCTCTTAGAGACAGGATATATGACATTTTCTGTATTAATTAGACTTGACTAAAATTATTCATAAACAGTTACAGCAAGATTTTGCATTACATTTATGTAACACCTTTTAAATATAATTCTATTTTTCATACTTTCTTTATGTTACTGCCTGTAGCCTGAAGTACTCTACCTTTTCTGTGCACGCATATCCATGCGGAGATGTGGGAAGGCAACTTGGATGACAAGATGTTAGTTTTATTCTTGCCTGCTAAACAGGGTTAAGACTGGTAAATGCAATAAAAGTGCTCATCTTCAAGCACATGACCAGTTTCACTGGTTATTATTTATAGCTAACCTTTCAAAGTAATGACTGCACGCTGTATGTTAGAAGAACAGAAGCCTGTATTACTGTGGAGTACTTTCCCTTTATGCAGATATTACATTAACACTCCACCAGTCAGGAAAGATAATCTACTTAGAAATATCATTATTATTAAAGCACATTCAATCAATATGCAAATGTGAAAAACGGTAATTAAGTTTTTTTTTTTTTTTTTTAAACAACTGTGCATCAGTAAAAACAAAGACACAACTTGTATTAAATGATTTCACATTTTTACAACCTATTCTCTACTTGATGTAAGTTACTGCTTCTTTTACCCACATTTTTCAATATGAAAGTCCATGGTCATATAATCACAGAATCGCTTGAGCTGGAAGAGACCTTTAAAGTTTATCTAATCTGACTCCTCTGTGATGAATAGGGGCACCTACAGCTCAAAAAGCATTGCTCAGAGCCTGGTCCAACCTGACTGTGTCTTAAGGACAGAGCTTCCACCACCAATCTGGGCAACCTGTTTCACTGTCTCATCACCCTTACTGTAAAAAAACTACATCCTTATGTTCAATCTAGATCTCCCCTCTTTTAGCTTGTAACAATTCCTCCTTGTCCTGTCACAACAGATCCTGCTAAATAGTCTGTCCCTTCCTTTCTTACAGCCCCCCTTTAGACACTGAAAGGCCACTGTCAGGTCTACACAGAGCCTTCTGTTCTCCAGGTTGAAGAACCCCAGCTCTCCCAGTCTGTTAGGGGAAGTATTCCAGCCCTAGAATCGTTTTTGCAGTCCTCCTCCGTATGCACTCCAACAGGTCCATATCTCTCCTGCACTGAGGACTCCACATCTGGATGCAGTGCTCAAGTTGAGGTGTCACCAGAGCAAAATAGAAGGGCAGGATCACCTCCCTCAACCCACTGGCCACGCTGCTTTGGATGCAGCCCAGGATATAGTCGACTTTCTAGGCAGCAAGGGCACATTGCTGACTCATATCCAGATTGCCATCCACTAGTACCTCCAGATCCTATCCAGCTCCATCCTTACATTCCCCAGTTTGTACAGACAGTAGAGGTTCCCACAACCCAGGTGAAAGACCTTGCACTTGAATGTACTTAATCTCATGAGGTTCTCCTGGGCCCACTGCTTGAGCCTGTCTAGGTCTGTCTGGATGGCATCCCGTCGCTCGGCCGTGTCAGCTGCACCACGCAGCTTGGTGCTATCTGCAAGCTTGCTGACGGTGCACTCAATCCCACTGTTGACATTACTGCTGAAGATGTTACAGAGCACTGGAGACATCACTCGTCACTGATCTCCATTCAGATGTTGAGCCATGGACCAATACTCCCTGTGTACAATCTCACAACCAGTTCCTCACCCATCGAACAGTCCACCCATCAATTCCCTATTTCCAATTTGGAGAGAAGGATGCTAACAGGGACCATGTCAAATGCCTTACTAACATCCAGACAGATGAAATCAATTCCCTAGCCCACCGATACAGTTAAACCATCATAAAAAGTGACAAAGTTGGCCGGGCAGAACCTGCCCTTGGTGAAGCCATGCTGGAGATAATTGGCGATACCAAATTCCCTCTCTTCCATACGCCTTATCACAGCTATCAGTATCTGCCCCATCATCTCTGACACTGAGGTGAGGATAACAAGTTGGTAGTTCATCCTTTCTACCCTTCTTATAAATGGTTGCAATGCTGCCTTTTTTCCAGCCACAGGGACTTCACCTGACCACCCGACTTTTTCACATATCATTGACAGTGACTTGGCAACTATGCCAGCAAATTCCCTCAGGCCTCTGGGATGTATCTCATTGGGGCCCATAGACATACAGATGTTCAGGTTCCTTAACTGGTCTCAAATCTTATCTTTGCTTACAGCAGGAAGGGGTTACAGCTCTCCCAGTTTCCACCTTCCAACCCATTTGATTGAGGGCTGTATTTACAGTTGTTGCCAGTGAAGACTGAGGCAAAAAAGTTGTTGAATAACTCAGCCTTCCCATTATCCACTGTTACCAGCCTGCCTGTGTTGCTCACCAGGGAATGAACACCCTCCTGAACTTTCCTTTTCCAGTTGTTTTACCTATTGAAGCCATTCTTATCCTTCTTTGTGCCCCTTGCAAACCTAATCTGTTAATAAAATGAAAAGGTGACCTTGCCTAATTTAATAAGTCTGTGTAGAAATAGTCTTTCAACATGTAAAAGAATTACAAAAAGGTTATCATAGCTCACTTTCATGGGAGAGTACTCTAGCTTTTCCAGCTCATTTCTCAGGCTCTCACTGTAATTCATTAGATTACATAAAAACAATATAGGTCATTATATTTTAATAAAGGCTTTCCTTTCCTAATAAAACGTCTGTCATGTACATTCAGGCATGTATTATATAAAATACTTTTCTTTCTGAAGTAAGCCTTTCACATTCAAGCCACACGCAGTTGTTAGCTCCAGGAATTACTTCTCTTTGCAATGAATTTGAAGACAAATTCAGTTTCTAGACAGAGTCCCCCAAGATTCTAGACCTCCTACCTTCCAAACAGGCACAACATGACAGCATAATATCAGTTACTACCAGCATGAAGAGGTTCTCTCTCTTCAGCAAGAGGGCAGGGTACAACACTAGGCTCATTCAGACAGCTTGTTTTTCTTTACATCTGTTCATTTTAACTGTAATAAAAGTCTATATGATCAGAATTTATTTCCAGTGAAATGTTGATATGGTTCCAGTAACTTAATGAGGATGATCAGACAATGAAATCTATTTCAGTGATGATAGTTCCAAAATTAAAACATGTGCCTCCCTAGAATGCTCAGTAAGCAATGCTTTCCTTTCCTCATGAACCCTGTTTTGTTGCCAGCACTTGGCATCATGTTATACTGCTTGGGAAGGGCTGAAAGAAGAGCATATTCTTCTTCCCGGAGGAGACATCAACTGCAGCCACTGCATCTTTGTTCAGCACAGGTCTGCTCTTGTGGAAAGCAGCTCTCATTGCTAATCCCAATTATCCCAGCTTTCTGCCCTCACTGTATGCCAAAATCTTCTCCCCCAGAATACCAGGGAGGTTTTTCCCTGCTTTGCATAGCTGGGCTCACATTGTTCCCTCTTATTCACACACAGCAGGCTTTGCTTTATTTAAAACATTTGTCCTCTCAGAGAGTTACACTCTCCTTTTTACAAACTCAATGCAAAGGTTAATCCAAAAATCAGCAGCAGCACATAACACATTTAGACCACTGGCTGTCACTGCCTTGCACCAGGGAAACACTTTGAAAAGGGAGAACTTGCAGTCACATTTTGCAAACCACTTTCCTCAGACAAGCAAGATTTCTACCCATCACTTTGCACTCACAAGTGTTAGCCACTCGCCTAACTCTGAACTGCTCCATGAGGCCAAAGAGAACAAAACTGTCATCTTCCATCATTCCCTCTCAGCAATCTTTTGATTAACATTTTTTCCATCTTTTTTTCAAATCATATGCTGCTACTTCTCACGAACCCTATTTCACACAAGACAACAGAAGGATGCAGAATGTTAGGAGTGGTCTGACATACTTCCCAAATTCAGTTTTGCAAAAGAATCCTTATAGAACATGATCTCCAAAATGTCCTAATAAATAATAAGACACTTACTCATTAAAGCAAACAAGTAATGCAATCCACATCAATGGAATTACTCATGTGCTTACTTTTAAAAACACACTTAAGTACTCTGCTTGTTTAGGACTCCAGAGGTCTGCAAGACAAGAACTGAAGCACTGCAGCTGTTAAACTACACTGGAAGTACTTAATCCCTGACCAGAATTGTACCTATGGAAATACTTGGATTTACGTATAGCACGTGCTTACTTTTCAATCCAGTGTGATTTATTCCCTGTTTAATACTTTTGAACAACTCGTAACAGTGTTGTTTCACCAAGAATATTGCTATAATACAGCCTAAGTTTTCTTATGGGAAACTGCACTACTCAAATCTAATTTAGATGTGAATGCAGCATTTTAAGAGAATATTACAAACCTAAATACAGCAGACTTTAGCATTGTAAATAGGTGGTGAATCAACATTTTTCTGCAACCAGGCATGTATCATCAAACCAGTCACAACTGTATCCATTTAAATATATCCTACAATTAAATTTTTGTTTCTAACCTCTGACAGACTTCAGCTTTCAAGTCATAGGAATAAAACCTGTACACAGCTATCTTGAGCTTACCAGGTTGTCTGAAATACTGCTGAATAAATCTAAAGCAAGGAAGACAATCAGTAAGGATCCATGCTTCTTGTCCCCAATGTTGTATTCCAGAAAATTTAGTTCTGTTGCTAGCACAAAGTTTGCTCCGAATGCACAAACCACGTGGCACCCCAAGCAACACTCCCAAATCTGAAGAAGCTTGACTTGTTACCAGATGATTATTGGCTACGTGCATTCAATGAGCCTCTTAACCAGCTATGTCAGAAAACCATTCTCCATTAGCATTAACATAAAAATTATTCAGTAACATCGTAACTTCAGCAAATGAAAATCAGACCCTGACATTAAAATGTAGGAATGTATAAAACACATGCAGTTGTCTGGGATTCTTACACAAGCACTCCCAAGGCATTTAAATGCATTTGATGAGATACTGGATAAAGCTACCAAGTGAAAAACATTTCAGAACGTAATTGTTCAACTTGATCATACAACCACGTAGAAAAATAAAACCTAGGAGAAAATTTTCAGTTACAACAGTCCTGCTATTATTGCCAAACCTCAGATAACAGAAAGAGCTAAAGATAACAAATCGTTTATACCTCCCATTACCATTTTTTGCTTTAGGACATTTCACGACAATGTAAAAAAGCTCAACTAGTTCCAAAGGCAGTTAAAGATGTGATGGAGAGAGGCAGAGAGGTATTAGGATCATTATAGACCTCAATGCCTTAGGACACCAGGCTAAGAAAAAAATTGGTAGGAAAGAATGTCACAGATTACAAGGACAGACAGACGAAAACGTGCTGATTTTGTTAGCTATGCGATACTTGCACCAATGATTTCAAACAGTTCCCTTCCACAGGCAAAACACGACAAATTGTGAGCAGACCTGCCCTACATGCCCAGAGAATCCAGCCTTAATTCTCTTAGTGTGACCATTTTAGGCTAACTTTGTCATCTCAAAAGATAAATTCAGGAGGATCGATTAAAAATAAAAAATAAAAAATCTTCAAATGCTTACAAATGAAAGTATATTACTGAGTTTCACACTTCTTGGACAATAATTAGTAGCTGAGGCTACGTGTAAATTAAATTTACAACAACGTTAACAATTCAGTAAATTCTCAACAGCTTTAAGTATTCATATATCACAAACCTAATGTCCCACACAGATAAATCAGACACTAAAAATGGATCTCTAAAGAAAGAAAATATTAAAACAGGGAAGGAAAGGGGAACCGAGTGACTCACGGTCACTCAGATCATCAGAACTCTACTGAATGGCTGTATTTTAAAGAGTAATGATACAATCCCAAATTCCTCATTCACTCGAATTCATGCTCCCTTCAGCACAGAAATGTGCTGGCACAAGATGGGGTGGTACTCAATCATGCGGCATATGCGGTCTTTAATTTTAAAATCCAGTTAAATGGATGTTCTAACATCATTTTTTATCTAGGAACATTTCATGATAAAAGAGTGAGCATGTAACTTATTTGTCAGCTTTACTGTGCAGCGGATAACTTTCCTATGTTACTCACATGAGTTTTCATTTCCCAAAGCTATATGCATTCATTATGACAGTAAAAATGAAGAGTTGCTAAAGAGATGTATGCATTTTTATTACAGTTTGAAAAAACAGATCTTTCTACAGTCCTTTGAGCTTCTGAGTGTGTGATTTGTATAAAATATTTCTCATTTTGGGGACACAGCAGATGGAGTGCAGGGCACTGTGGGATATGCCATTTATCACAATGACAGTGCGTAGGTAGCACTGATCCTCTCACCACAGGGGGAAGCTAGAGCTGCAAATGCAGAGCAGCATTAAAAGCCCGACGAGTGGAGTTTGGCAACACTTGTACTACTCATTAACTTAATCATATTAATTTATTAGCCATATATATCAAAGTAATTCACTGCTGAATTGTCACCAAGAACAATTTATAAACTGTTAACGCTCCCCATTGGCAGGGAAGTGCTGCAGTATCCTTAACCAGTATGTTTGCCTCCGATTAAAAATAATAATTTCTACCAAGCCAGGTAATGCCAACAATGACAAAGTTGTACATATGTTTCTCATTATAAATGGAACTTTAAAGTGACATCTACGACAACTGAAAAAAAAAAAAAAGATTATGGTAGACAGTGAAATGAGCTGCAGAAATAGTAGTAAACATACAAAAATGCTCAGAGAAGTATTTTGATAAAGTAAAAGGTTCCCCTTAGCTTTCTGATCATCTGCTCTCAGAGGTTCTAGGACTGCTGCCAGCCACAGCAGCCCTACATCTAACACCTCAAGAGGTGAAATCAATCCATAAATTTTCTGTTAAGTGACCCTGAATGAATGTTTATTCTTCAAGTAACTTTCTTAAGAACACAGACACCCTCAGAACCTGGTTTTGGCACTGCTGGTCTCTGAGCACGTGGAACAGATTTGCTGCTTTCAGTCCCACTGCACCTGTCCTAAGGGACACCCCTGCTGCCCTGCTCCTCAACCCGAGACACATCTCCCAGTTCCACAGGCAGCACAGACTCACAGGCACTATGGCTGCACTCATTTCAGGAAAAAAAAACAAGGAGGAGACCCATGGAGCAGTGGCATGGAGGAGTTCCCACAGGTAGCAGGGCTCTGTTGCACGGCCACGTGCCCATTTCCATAACAAACAACTGGGAACCAGAGGTGTTAGAAGCCTCTGGCCTCCTCCACTCCTCTTAAACAGATGCAACCAATACACGTGCTCAAACACTACAGCAAATACTGCTGTATTCTCTCTGTTCCCTGGAAAGGCTGAGTGACTGCTAAAAAGCACTGCTGAATTGGAGTAATGCACAAAGTTACCGTAATCCTGTATGGTGTTTTTCTGTGTAAGTCCCACAGTGATGTTATTTGCCTTATCTACTACAATAGTAATTTCACTGAAATATCAGATCCTGAAACTATGCAGTTCACAACGTTCTTAACTATTTTTAAGTTAAAATTACACTGAAAAACTGTTCATGTCAGCACAAACAAGTCAACATTTTAATTATTGTTTCTTATAAACTCTAGACAAACAGCTATTCAGCTAAACAGTATCTGTTTTTATTTTATAGAAATAATAGTAGTGTTTCAACACATTGAATAGAGAAAAACCTGTAATGAAGACTTCATATAGTGCTTTTTTTAAACCTTTTTGGGTATCAGCAAGATTACAGGCAGAACAACTATGACAAGATCGAGCTACTCTAGCAGCTTCGCTCCGTATCAACAGTTTTCTGAACTGCTGATTTAAATAACATAATGGATTTCACTTTCTCTCCACACAGTAAACCACTGCTTCAGAGCCTAAAAGTTCCATCAGTAAGTCCCAACCATCTTGTTAAGATATACTGAAGACAAAGCCCTGTACATTAACAAAAAAAACCCCAAACGCTTTATCTCCTATTAATGTCACTTCATCACACTGCATTGTGTGAAGAAAAAGAAGAAAGCCTTTGATAACTGTCCCTCACTGACATATGGGATTTTTCCCTTGCCCTCACAGCAGGCAGGGGCACCACACTGATTTCGACATTTCCTACAATACAGGAAGCACAACACTTTCTCCTAAGCTAATGCAAAATGGACAGTACTCAAATATCAGCTCTTGGGCAGGGTCATTGTGCTGTTTGCTCAAGCCCTTCCCATCAGCATGCATCCTAGGCACGCTGCCTCATCGTTCTCAGTCACTGCAGGATAAGCCACCCTGCTGCTCCAGCCTCGTCCTCAAACATTCCCATTCCCCAAAGGCAGAAGGTAGCTGGAAGTGTTTGAAAACATAGGTGATTCACTTAAACTGCTTTCCCAATTTCTTGCATGAGAGTAGCTGTAGTCCTCTTTGCCAAGATGTAAAAAATTATACTCTGCACTGGGAAATGCAGTATGCCTAATTTAACTACCTGTTTATTATGTGAAAATGACCATGTAAACTGAACTGACACAAACCAAATGGGTGATGAAAATAACAGCACATTTCAAGGAACGGAAACGCAGATGGCTCACCCAAGTCTGCAGGAAGTTGCTAATCATCATTCTTGTAATACCCTCTACAGACAGATGTGTGAGTTCTATGGCCAGAACAGCAACTTCTTGAGACGTATCCATCTAACCAACAGCACGTATGGATAGAGACCACAGACTAAAGGGGAGGCAAAACTAGAATGTGAAATGGATGGATGAATCACGCTACATCTGCTAACATGGAGTCTGTTACCAAAATGAGTTATCTGAAGAATAAAACAGTTTTGATGGTAATTTGGTCCCATCTGAAAATGGCTTGATCACATAAAAAGAGAGAGTCTGATTTAATATTTTTTTTTAATATTGCAGGCAGATTAACATAACCATCTGCAAACCATACACAATTGAGATCCCAAATAAGTAAATTAACACTTGGCTGATACACAACACTTTAATATCCTTGCAACTTTTACTCTATTAACCACCACTCAGAAGCCTGGTATAAAAGCCTTCGTTCTTTAATAAGTGTTAAAATGTTTTTTGTTCTTAGCTCAGCCAAAAGGAAAGAATCCAACTGCAGAAGTGTTGAAAGCAACCAGAGGAAAGCAGACAGTAATTAAGTGAAAACAAATATAAATAAAGCTAATGGAGGCTTCATATCCCAGGTGCTCCGTCAAGTTTGCAACAGCTTAGATCCCCCACTGAGTTTACAAGTGGCTCTTTTGGCACCCTTCCTTACTCAGCACTTACCCCAACTTTCCCTGTGCTGCTTTTCTCTATGAACAAAACAAGACCAAAACTTCAGGGGCTCTGAGTCCTGAGACTACAGAGCCATTGGTGCAGAGCACCTGTGCCACAGGCTGGCTACAGGACGCTTCACCCTCAGGGATCCATCTCACCTGAGCACTCAACAACTGTGATGCTTTGGAATTGTGTGTTTTTTCTTCCTTGCAACTTAATAGCAGAACTCCCCTTCAGCTGCTTGAGGCACAGTGTGTGTGACTTCTGCCATTTGGTCACACAAAGGTTTTCACATACAGCTCACAAGGTCAGAAAGGCAGCCACCCTGGGCCTCAGCTGAAAGGGGAGCTTGGGGGCACCTGGGGGCAATCTCCTTACACAATATTCCACAAGTTAAATGAAGTGGGCTATGTCCCAGTCACCACTTCAGACTACAAAAAAAAAATTGAAGTCTAGAAATAACTACACTTTAAACATTTTTATTCACACACTGTAATACTTAATATATGTGAGATGCTGCGTCTAGATTCTATTTTACTGTGCAACACAGAGTTTGCCAAATATTTTCCAATTCAAAGAAACACTGTAATGTGCATTTAAAAAAAGGTGAAAAAGCACTACGCAATATTCCAGATTTCTCACAAGTAGGTGACTCTTGTGCTCTCCTGGCTATTGGTAATAATCCAAACAATTAAATACCCATGAAATTCCTGGGCTAAGTACATGACAGAGATACTAAAACTGTCAGTTGTTATTATAAGAGTAACATACAATTCCCAAACTCTGCTGCATGTATTTACAGTATGTGAAGTTGCACTTGTTTGACTGTGGCATCTGGCTGTACTAAAAGGCATTACATTAACTACTTCGGGTTTCTCCGACTATTGCTTGAGAATGTTTATTTCCATTTTCACAGAAAAAGGTTATTGGTTCTCTGTGAAATTGTCATGACACTTAAAGTTGTAGGAGGAATCAAAGTCCTCTGCTATGTCGCTCTCCTGGACACTGGGACTCACTGAGGCACTCAATCACTGCAACAGGTTTTGCAAGCAGAGACCACAGTCACTGCATTAGAAACAAACAATTCTATGATTGCTGTGAGCTGTTCTCTGCATTCTGCTAAAACCTTTAAGTTTGTTGTTAGAGATACAACATGTTCACACTGGACTTTGACAGTAATCCTAAAACTGCTAGGCCTCCTGAATATTTAAATAATTGCTGTGAGGAATATAGTCTGTCAATATAGCTGTACCCTCTTGATTTTATTAGCAAAATGAACTCGTCCGTCTTTGGGATACCATCAATTAAAAAAAAAAAACAAAAAACTTATCAAGATAGCTTAATTAGGGACTTAAGATTTTACTAATAAATAATGAAGTGAAATAAAACACCATGCATTACATTTTGAGTAGAGACTGCTTGTAATTTCATGTTTTTATGCTTCTTTTTATATCACGACATTTAATGTAGATTATTAAAATAGAATCTACTGTGGTAACATGAACTTATCTGCTTTCTGAGTGTTTCTTTTACATCTCGTAAAAGCATTTTGCTGTCTTCCCAGCATACATTAACAGTGTTACAACACAATACACATTAGCCACGCTGTTCATATCCCATGAGAACTAAAACACACATGCATTTGAAAGGAAGAAATGCATGCTACAGGGCTCTCTGAAACAATTGTTCATTTTCTCTTTTTTTTTTTTTTTTTTTCCCCTTTTACTAAAATAACATTTAATGGAATTTCCTGCAAGGAAATTACAATTAATAAAGAACTAAATTACAAATCCACTAGATTTCAGTCACTGCAGCAACAAACCAGAATTTTCATGAACACTCAAAAAAATCCAATAATGTAACCTCTGCTAAAGCTTGAAAAAGCCATGAAGGACAAGGCACTTAGATCAATATTAGTTTATTTTAACTGCGGTGCAGTATGAAGAGATGAGGCTGATCATCTGATGGATTTTATTACCTGTCGGAGAGATAAGGCCTGGTGATAAGAGGCCTGGAACTCCATGGGGCAGAAGACGTGCATTTTCCTGTATCGCAACTCCAAGTGAACGCTTTGGGGGTCTTCCTGGCCGTGAGCTGATGAAACAAGAAGATAAATGAAAATGCTTTTTATTTTTCAAATATTTGCTTACTATACATGATATATGTATAAAATACACAAACTATCAAAAATATGTGAGGTTATATTAGCAGTTCTTGCCTAGGAGGAAAAAAAACCTCAGTCAATTAAGCACACATTGCTTGATTGCTTAGATAGATACAATGCATAGATTTCAAATGAACTAACAATACATTGTCAAATAGCACCTGTAGTTAACACAGTTGTGAGCTCTACGTCACATAAATGATGAGAAAACTTTCATTTTACTTCCATTAAAACAGCAGAAACAAAACAATCCAGATTCTAGTCCTAACGTATCACTACCTTGCTAATTAATACGTGTTTCTCAGTACTCCTGCCTGCAAAACAGATCACAAGAGATTCACGTGCATGTTGGTAAAGTCTTGAAAATGCAACTAGATGCTTTACTCATCTCACAAATGGAGATTTTGGGGTAATGTAGATTAATGATGCAATGACTGGGGGGACACCAGAGCCATTCAGATTAGGTCCACCAGAATTTATTAGCTCCGGTTCAATTGAATGTAACCACCATTTACAGGCACTTCCACGGCAACTCAGCCTGCCTGGCTTCAGGGAGGCATACCCACATGCACCTCTACAATCCATGTACTAGCCAAGGGTTTCCCAGCTCCTACAGGTCACTAACAGAGAGAGATATCAGCAGTAACTGCTTCCCAGTCTGAGCCATGCACGTGCACCACACTGACTCAAATTTCAACACAATGCAATCTTTATTTTTACATTAACCGCCTTGTTCTGAATCATGGCAGCTAACAGACTATTTCTGAAGACTCAGCACTAATTTAATACTCAGCTTTTCCAAAACTGATTACTTCACAGACTGACTTGTGGTTTTGACTACCACACATAGGTTAAACCAAGTATGCCCAACCTGCCAAAAACTCCATCTCCAACCACCTTATTATGCCTGTGATTTTTAATCCAAAATGTTAAAGATCTGAATATTCATTTACAGTATCTATTTTTTAGCTATCGTGTTCATCTCTTAAATACGCCTGCATGAAATCATGCTATACAGCAACCATAATACAGATTTACAGAGCAAAGACCATTTGAATCAACTTTCCCAAGACAAATAATAAAAATATAACCTCCTAGTGTTTGCCAAAGTACTCCTGCTTCCCTTAGATCAAACAATCCCCTTAGATCAAAACAATTTTTACTTTGCTGAATAATAGAGCTCTTGACAAAATACAGTGAAGCACTGCATGAAGTAACTAAGCTGCAACAATGTATGAGGTTTGAATAGAGAGCATTTCCAAAATGACTTCAAGTCCGCAAAGACATTTCAGTTAAACCTCACTCCATCAACTTATAGTGCCAAAGCTCTCCATCAATGTAAGACAAACTCTGTGTTTAGATGAAGACAACTTCCAGCAACACTGCGCAGAGGTACCATTAACGTGTTCATTTTTCACACACTGTGCTAGTGCTATTTTGTTTTACTGTACATCAAGGTAGCACAAAATCATTTTTTCAGTTTATTATTTTCTCTCTAAATAACTATCCTGTCCTTTTTTTAGCTTCACGTTTGCCCATTTTGTGTTTCATCTTAGTTGGTGCATTTTCCATTTTACTTTGTTATGCTTTATCCTACTATGATGGCTTTAAAGTACGGCTTACTATGAAAGCCCAGATTCATGAGGCTTTAATAAGGTAAACCTAAAATAACAGCATGCAAATTTCACAGGAAGTTAGATGCACAAATGGATTATCTATTAAAAACACCTGCTGAATGGCCATCTACCGTACGCTATTAGGCCTGTACGTGGAGATGTGAAATAAAAATGAGTTGCTACAATTCCAATTTACACAAGTCTGTGCACACACATGAATCTCTCGGTGCTTAACTGGCACTTAATGCATTTGCAAAAAAATCACAAAAATAAAACACCAAAAATGAGCAGCTTTCTCCAACAGTTCAACCAACTACACCACAAAGTGTTCCCTTCTCAAGCTCAAATACTACAAAATATTTGCAACACTCTGTATGCTCATATAAGCTGTAACAAAAATCTTAAAAAAAAATAAACAAAGAAACAAACAAAAAAAATGAACATTTCTAAAAGAATTTATGAAGAAACATTTATGATTTATTATTTTTGATGTACCATAACCACGGTTTCTTCCTGGGAGGACAGCTCAAAGAAAGCACCTATTTGAATACAAGCATTTATAGTTTTTGGCTGAAAGAAAATTCTGGCATTTTTGTTTGAACACAAAGCAGAAATCTCAGAGATGGGATAAAAATGTTTGAAGGAAATCTTACTTCTAAATGCAAGATTTACACAAAGGAAACAAAAGCTTAGTGCATTAAAACATGCGATGCGCTTCATCTCCAACCGCGCTGCTGCTGGCGCTGGGCTGGCGCTGCCAAGCAATGAAACTCACTTGTCCGTCTGCACATTTCCACTGCCCACACAGTGCAACTTATCACCTTAGGAAGCCTGGAATTTCAATTCACGCTTTCTATTTAAAACATATCCGACTCTCACAATTTAGTGAAAATGTCTAAGAAATGCCTTCAGAAAGGAAACAGGACTATAATACATACGTAATATATAAAATTTATTATTTTATAACTACTAACTTTGAAATGTTAGCAGCACTAGCATAAACATATGAAATTTATTTAATATTATTTCCCCATATCTTTTGACACCTAGCTCTTCTATTGCTGTTTCTTTTCCACTTTTTCCTTCATGTCATTAAAATAATTTAAATACTTGAAAGCTCATTTCTTCCTCACTGATAACAAAAGGAAGCAAGAAGCTGAATGATCAGCTCTGAACAACTTCTAACATTCCTTTACATTTTGTATTTGCCATTAATTTGCCCTTAAGAATGGAAAGTGACTCAATCCTTGCTAAGATGTTACTTCAATCAGAAGCTGCTGGCTTACAGATACATCTTTAAATTATTTTAATGTTAAAGTAGTTTTATGGCTACAGTCAAGACCACAGAGTTTAAAGGAGAAGTACAATACAATCTCCATTAATATGTATTTGGTAATCATATTCTTTTTACTACATGAGTGCGAATAAAATGGCCAGCTCTAATAAAGTTATACTATTATCCCTAAAAAAAAGACAAATAAAAAAATAAAAAAATAAAAAAAACCCTCTGAGTCATCAATTACTTGCAAGAGAGATGGCTGGAGGCTTGGGGTTTTACCTGTGCTTAGGCTCCCATTATCCTGCTCAGCCAAAAAGGCACTAAACATGAAAGTGAACAATGACCTGTCAGGACAATATGATCTGAATATTGTTTGTTTCTGTATTCTGTTTGGAATGAAATTCATCAGAGAATAAAATACACTGTATGAGTACATCTGACTGTTGAAAATTATACAGAGAATGTTCAGAAGCCACTCAAAGAGTGAGGTTTTTTTTCCCCTTCATTTTCCATTCCTGTTGAAATGTAACTTTATTATTTATCCTCTAAACGTTCCAAGGATTTTTAATTTGAAAGTTTCTATCAACCCCAACTTTTAAAATTCTATTTTACAACCATTACAGATAAGCATATTTTGGAATACCCACAAATTCATCAACACTTGTAAAATCCAAATAATCAGTGGAAACATACAGCACGTTACTGTTGATGTACGATAGTGCTCTACTTTTATGCTTCAAATATAAGAGATTTACTGGAATCAGAAGTGAATTTGCATATTCATCAAGACAAATAAACACGTGGTGATTTAACTAGGAAACTGTTCTTTGGATGACAATTTAATCAGCACAGGTTGAAAGGTCCATCACTGCAGCATCCTGTTTCTGCTAAAATATTGATTGCGTTACTGATTTCAGTAATGCTTTATTTTACAGGGCACAAATAACCATGTAATTACTCTTTAATTGAATGGTAATTGCTTGCTGGCAATTATTTGTTAAGTTTTGGAGTTTAATTACCAGGTTATTTGTGTTTTGTGAAATAAAATGTTACGTATTAGTAGTCTTAAATATTTTCAGTATGAACGGTCTGTCACAAATAGAAAAGTAAGTTACGATGGTTTGAGTTTGACAAATAACACTCGAACACTACCGCTATTATTAAAAGAATCAGATGAATCTTTGAATGCTTTCCCTTTACAAAATTAACATTAGATGTAACATTTGTAAGATAAATGGACAAATACTGTACCACAGAAGCATGATTTCCTCTGGGGTCTAGTCCAGCATTTAGCATAATTTATCCTGATGTTTTGCTTTTCATTCTCTGGGCCTCTTTAGAGGAACTGAAATAGTATCCTAACCTCTTGAGAGCAAAGAATAAACCAAGTAGAAATATATTTCAACAGTACTTCATATTTCTGCAACTGAAGTGGATTACCACCAGCACATTATCTTAGCAGCCTATAAACTTTGTAGAGTTGGCAGTTAGCTAGATAACAAGGGAAAGCATTATGTCTCACGGTGTCAATGAGATATGACACATTCTGTGATATATTTATTCCAAGTTGTGATAGATGAGGTACCCAATACTTTGATCGTTAAAATCTGAATTTTACCATTACACTTTCATTTTTGTCATCAACTATTTATGAATTGGCAGTACGCAGTTTAGCAAGGACTGCCGATTTTGTTTTTTCAAAAGATACCCAGTTAATAAATTAATTATTGATTCCATGAGGCTTGAAATATGTGGCATAAAAATATGCTAGACTTGTGATTTAGAAAACTCTCATACATATCGCATGTTTCTTCAACAGCAATGTATTTTATTAGGCTTAGAGGAGAAATACAGAAGTAGTGTATCACACGTTGTGTAAATTACTCTGATAACAGCAGCAGTAACTGGTGCAAGTGCTTACAAATGAAAAACCACCTTAGTTGCTTTTCTGAAATTCAAACAGGAACCAGAAATTACAACTTTGCTTTCCTCAAAGATCGTGAAATACAGGCTAGTGATTGTGAAAGGTACTCTTTGAAGTCTTTATCAATAAACATAACATTCCTGATAACTTCAGTTAAAGTCATTTCCTTTTATTACCATAAGATTTTTAGTTGCAGCATGGATTAAAAATAATCTCCTTGCTTTGGTGTTTATTACAACATTTCAAAGATGCCAATGGTAGTTAAACTCTACTTGACCTCTCAGTGTTTGAGAAGAGAAGCAAACTCTGACCTCGCAGCAACCTGATTCTGTCTCCTCTCAGCGCTGGCAAACTGATCACTTGTCTAACCATTGCAGGACATTGGATCGCCAGCCACATCAAAGGCAACAAGAGCCAATTCAGCAGGAGGAAAAAAGTCACCCATGCAAAATGGGCAATTAACATTAATCATACATGAAGTTGTTTGAGCCGATAACTAGAACCTGGTCCCTATGGCAACTCTCATAAAATAGTGCCCACACTGGCACGAGGAGCCACGGCTCATCTTCCACAGGGCTAAGCGTGCTCTCTCCTCCCCACGTCCAACAGAAGGAAATTGCAGAGGAAAGCTCTGACCTCCAAACAAAGTCTTCCCACTCGATTCTCTAGGCTTTTTCAGTGAGGAAAGTCCTGAATATCAGCCTCGGTAAAAATGTCAGTGGAACTATATTCCTAAAGTTACATACATGAATCTGAACCGCTGTTCTGTCATTATGAATTGGTGTTACTGTTACAACAAAAAGGACTGCTTAACACCACCGAATTCTTCAGAGGTGGGATTAAAGTGAATACTGCATTTTTATCAGTTTTACCATTAAAAATGTGAAGTAACACAGTACCACCACGTCCTTCCTAAAAATCACAGGTTAGAGAAAGTCCTACACAAGATCTGAATAATATCGCATATAATTCCCCTGTCAAGGAGTGCATCAGTTAGCTCGGAAACATCCCTGCTGACATCTGCTGTATGCGCAGCTATGTCAGCAAGCATTTGCATCTTCAGAGCCCCATCAGTGTGGCCACACAGCACAGTTCCCCTCTCACAGCTTCCAGGAACCCCAGATCCCAGCCCACAGAGGCCCAATGACTCCAACCTGAGTCCAACTCCTAACTTCAGGCAGACAAAAGGAGCAGCCTGACGGCAGAACTGCATCACAGCAAGTACTCTGGACCTGGATAAATCTTTCTGCCAGCAGCATTTCACATCTGTGACCTCTCCTTTGTTCAGCACCCACCAGCATAGACAGTAGTGATGCAGAAGAGCTGGAAATGTCTATCACCAAGTCTCTCTGAAGGTCCACACACAGTTCCTCTCCTGAGGGATTGACGACCTCTCAGCCGCACAGCAATTCACCATCTGTCTAATAAAGCTCTTCCTTCACTTTGGTACCAGCTCTGTTCCCATCCTTCAACAAACCAAAGCACCACCCATCCAGCTGGATACCATTATTTTGCTGAATACATCAGGTCAGCAGTTACCCCAGGGCTCTATAGCAGCGTACAAAAAGCTATCAAACTCTTCAGAATATGACCCAACAGCAAAATGCCAGAGAAGCAGCCCCAGACTTTGGGGTGTTGGCTTGCTGGGTTCACTCCAAGATGCGTAAAGCCAGAATCAGCCTCAGGAGGTCACCTGCTCTCTCTACCTCTGCCCCAAGGCAGAATCACGAGCAATTAAATCATTCCTGACAGTCCAGCCTGCCTCTGAAAACCCTCAGTGCTAGAGACTTCATGACATCCCCAGGCAACCCACAGCAGTGCCCAGGCCAGCCTTCCTGTCAGGACAGGTTTGTGGGGGAGAGGGGGGGTGACATCTAACCTAGTTTTCCTTGATTTAATTCATGCAAGGTACTTCTTGTCATCTACTCAACAGATATGGAAAAACCCCTAACATTTTCCTGGTTAACAGACACACTTTAGATTTCTGAGGACTTGTCACGTTTTGCCATTGTGAGGTTTTCACACATAAAGATAGATCTGTGCTCACCAGAGAATCTTCTCCACAGCAGAGAAACCCCATATTGCAACACGCTCTAAAATATGCCTACCTATTTATTTCATGCAAAGTTCTACCCAGTCCCTCCTGGGAGACCTGCCTTCCTTGGCAAGTCCAAGAAATCCACCTACCTGTGGAAGGGAGATGCAGAGCGCTCTGCTTTATCCTCCCTTTTTAGCCCACAGCAAGTTCTTGGTTTCCACATTTTCTACAACAGAGTTCAAACATATCTCCAATTACTAATACTCGTGTTGACATTTTCTTGATAAAAATTCATTAAATTTTTTCTTTGTCAAAGAGAGAAACGTGATGGAACAGACAATTCAAGAGTTGACTACTCACCTGACAGAAAGTATAACTGTGAAGCTATTTTATACTTCATTTACTTGACCTAGTTACAGTTTTTCTAACCCCAAATATTCACATAATACCCTGAAATCATGAAAATACATAGAATTCTAATGTTTCCTACATTTCATTTTACATCTTTTATTAAATCTTGATTTTCTAAAACCTTGCTTCCTGAAGATATAAGAAGTGTCTCAACATTCTTACTATGTTTTCCTGTCAAGTAACACCTGTCAAATCACCAAATATTAGAATTCTGTTGATTCACACCGTACACAAGATCTAAGTTACACACTGCACCATTTCAATTTAAGGGTACATGAGTAATGAAATTGAAAGCATTACTACAGCTTGTGTATATATATATCCCAATAATTTAATATAAAGTAATTAAATTAGTAGATGTATCAGTCAAGATGAGTGGCATGGATAAACCACAGTTCATTTTGCAACTTGAGATCATACCAGTGTGGCAAAGTTCCTGCTGCTGCTTCTTTGTTGCTGTCACATTCTCTAGCTGGACTAAAGCTAGCAGGAGTGTGCCTGCCTGTGCTGGAATCATGCCATATAACACATCACCAGAACCACAAATTTAACTTACAGATGTGTTTCAGAACAATACTCACCCAAGACTTCCACCTAACTCAATGTGAATGTACCGGATACCTGAGAGATACTGCCAAGTACGTAATGAACTCTGCAAGCTTCAGCTCAGCTACTCGGATAGTACTGCTGTTTTTTGAATCCAGTGAAAGCTGCGAAACACTGGAGATCATGGGTATTCTAGTATGCAATTTTCATTCTGTAAAAGGAAGCCCACTTAAAAGAATATTTAGGATTTTTTCACCTGCAACTTGGAAGCTTAGGACTGATGTAAACAGATGTGAAGGCAGGCACTGAGAGCAGTATAGGAGCACATACAGCTCCACTCCAACCAGGCAACAGTTTATGTTGGTAACGACAAAGATAAAGCGAAGCCCTTAATGGATAACCTCCAAAAGCCACAGGAAATGCTAGCAATCCTCTTTCTAACCCTCAAATCCAGTACACAGAAAGGACCACATAGGTCTCTGCTACCAGCCTCTATTCACTGTGTATTTGTTCAGAGCCTGATGGGCTTCCTTCCCCATCCGACAGCTCAATTTCTGGGCTGTCAGCAAGCTCTGCCCTGGGCAGAGGACATCACTCAGCCCAGCTATCTCTCCTGGAAGACACAGATCCCAAAATCAGGACCATGGGACTGAACTGTGGACTGTCGCTTGGGAACAGCAACGTGTGAAGACAGTGTGGTGACAACAAACAGTCTCAATCTCACCTACAGAAAATAAATAAAATACCTGAATGAGAATCTGCATAAAAATGCTAGAATTTACCTCAAAGGGAAAAAAAAAAGTACAGAAAAGTGAACGAGGAAAGGCAAGAGGAAATTCACTTTCCTTATCGCAGCTTTACATCACATATACTGCAGTGTACAATCCAACCTAGTGCCACTACACTGAGCTACAAATCTGCTTTCATTTCATTTAATTTAGCACCAATTTTTTCAAGCACTCTTTTACAGTTTCCACATACATACTTCTAAAACATTTGCATGGATATTCTCAAAACAAGGAATCACCATCTATTACACATCCTCATGATTTTTCATATATGTCTGAAGTATATTACATCTTAACAAGTTTTATTTTTGACCTGTATCTGAATTCAATGTCAATTTAGGAGAACATTACTGTAAAGAAAGGTTTTTGAAATATTGCTGTTTTCCACTGAGCTGCTTCTCCATACGATTCAATTCAATAAAACTTGTAAAAAATGTGTCTGTTTAAGCCTATTATCTAAAGACGAAAACCTAACAGCAAGCACTTGACATATTTACAGCACTCTGTAACAAACAACCCACAGGAGATGATAGCTAATGCTGTCACAGTGCTATATTATAGCACGGCAGCACAACGTTTTCATAGTAACCCAGCTTCAGTGCAATGGGAAACTACTCTTGCTTTAACTGATTTTGATCTCTGCATTGCAAAGTTCAGTGCATTCAGAATTTTGCAAGGACTCTCCAAAATCTAGGGTTACAGAACAGAAATTTATCTTTCGAAGAATAACAAATGAAAGAAGACAGAAACAGTCCTCCACAGTACCCTTTGCACCTATATCCATGCTGAAAAGATTTGTTCACAGCAATCGAAATGAGCCTCTGTGATGCATCCAGAAGGAATCACCTGCCTGTTAACCTTCACAACATGGAAATTACTCTTTAGTTAGGTGGTGGTCACGAATAGTGTGGAATTGAACAGGCAGTGTAAGTTAACAGTGTAGGCTGTTTCACCTTTATCCTTCCAGATTTCGGGACTGTTAACTTGCCAACTATTGAGATAGTTAATGTAAATATTTCTAATGCAAAACCACAGAACTATTTTCAAACAACAAAGTGCAACGCTTTAGGACCATGAAAGTACAGAAAAGGCAGAAAAAGTTATTTCAAAATTCATGTTAGATTTATTCTTTAGTACCCTAAGATGCTGCTACAGATGGCCCTGTGCACTGACACCCTGCCTGCCAGCAAGGCACTGCACACATGAGGCACGTGCTGACCAGGTGGCCCAGAGATGAGGAAATGCCTCTCCAAGGGCGGACACATCTAGCAAGGTCCCACAGAGAAAATACCAGGTAAACACATGTACCTGAAACATCTGCGCAATAGGGCTTGCTACTTTACGAATTCCTGTCAGCACACAGCCACCTCACCTCACGTTCCTCCATGCACCCAGAAAAGCCATTTTGGTAGTAGTCCTGTGGCAAGGAGGACCAGCACCGGGGTAACCCCCACCCCAGGGCTTCCAGCCAACCCTTCACCACATCTCTGGTTTTGTTTTCAGAGACTCCTCGCTTCAGCACTACAAAAATCCTGATCCTTCTGAAGCACAAAACCCAGATCCGGGCTTGTGCTTCCAGGACTAACCCCAGCACCGCTTTGGAGGGCCATCTGGTTTTCAGTTTAAGGCCTTTTCAGTCATTGGATATTTTCTCACCTTTTCCCCCACTTTGAAGAACGTGCTCCAAAGAAATTCTCTCCTCACGCTGAACAAATCATGTCTTAACATTTTCAGTAGTAAATTCAAAGGTCATGTTTCATCAGGATTCGTTCCATATGAAGCTCTTTTCAAAATGAGCCTTATTTACAAAGCAGGTTTAGATAGCAGAAGAAGGTGCCTGTGAAAATGGATGAATCTCACAGCTTGTTCACTGTGGAAGGGATCTGCGTGCTATCACTTAGGTGTGCAGAAATGTGCCTGCTTGTATTGGCGATGTTCAGACATGCCATTGCCAACAAAAACAACTCAAAAGAAAAGTACTACATTCATCCTTTAAAAATTTAAAGCAACAATTAGTTTTTAAAAATCTGTAATTATTTTTTTCTGGAAGTTTACTGTATTTTGCGCACCCGCTAACTCAGACCTGAGCGAAACCCCACCTTGCAGCAGATGGCTGGGCTGGCTGTGCTGCAGACCCATGCAAAACCGGGCCAGCCCTGGGCTTGATGTCAGAAAAGAATGCGTTCAGAGAGAACTGGTCACCAAACCAGGGACTCACAGCCACCAATTCCGACCTGCCCTCTGCAAGCAGCACGCTGTGTTCCCTCCCAGTGTCACAGTACCTCTCTCTTCCCCTTCCTGGCAACACTCTCTCTGTTCCAACAGGAGTTTTTACCCTTTCTCCCAGGTGGTCTATCAAAAGCATATCTAAACCAAAGTGCCTTGCCACTGACAGAGAAATGCAACATTACTTTGTAAATAAACCTTCTGGCATCAGCTTCGCTCTGTTTTAAGTCATGAGAAACACTGTAAGAAACCAACAGAAAAAGCCAAAGTAAGTCCGGGGCACTAAGAAACCACGAGTTATTCACAGGTTCAGGGATTTCCTGCAATAAAATATTTCCTAGATTAGATACAATGGTTTATCAGAGAAGTCATACCTGCTGCCGGGTTTTTAAAAACATCTCCCTTCAGCCTGCACAGTTTGTCTCTGCCCAAAACCATGCGCTGTGCTAATGTACTGGCACCCACTTCCTCACCCTTCTGCATGAACAATCAACATTTTACTTGGCTTCCACAAGACAGAAAATACAAAATGTGTGTTGGTTTGTATGTCAACAAACCATATAAGTACAGTCCCGTCCTCACCAGGGGCAAATACAGGCTTGCTACTGACTTCAACAGAATCTCCCAGAATACATCATCTGCTCAACTCACTGCTCTTTAGTGAAAACGTTTTTTTTTTTTTAAAGCTGTTGAAAAAGACTAAAAGATTTCAAGCAAAAGAGTGTTTGTAACCAGATTTCCTGGGGATAAATGAAAGACATACGTTTCCATGACTGCCAGCCTACTAAATTTTGCAAGCATAAATATTTACCTAGGACTAGGGGTAGGGAAACCACCATCTAGACCCTTCCAAGTTTAAATACTGCAACACAGAGGTCATTATTTATAAATAGAAATAGGGAGCACATCTTTTCCGTGTGTATTTCTATCATGCTTTTCATCCACTCCATATGCCTTCTATTATTAACATTCTTACGCCAGAAAAGAATTTGTGTCACTTGCTCACACTGTATGCATTCATTTTCTTTAGGCTTTCTTGTGGTTATTGATTTCCTGCTTTGTTGAAGTGGTTTTGTTTCTTTCTCAGCATGCTATCCATTTTAAAACAACAGTTGTTGAACAAATAAAAAAATATTCTAAAATTAAATTACTTCTATCTTCATTTGTTTTTATCTAAGTTAAATGCAAGAGATACACTTCCCCTAATAAAAAGGAAATACTCAATGTCTCCCAGTAAGCAGAGCAAATCAAGTAAAATTTTCCTTTTCTAATAAGACTTTTTTTTTTCTTTTTATTGGAAACATGAAAGAAAAAGTATAGCAAAAATAAAGCCTCTTTTGTATTCATTAGTTGTAATCACTGCTGTGGCCAGTGTTTTAACATCAACAAAAGAAGATTTTCTGGTTCAGGGCCAAATTCAGTTAAGCCCTATCTTGCTACACTTGAAATCATTAAAAGAATCTTTTTTTTTTTTTTTTTTTTTTTTCAATGCAAATGGAGATAATGCTTTAACATGGAATCATTTACCCTGCTGAGCAAAATAAGTTTATCCTCTTCCACAGGACCAGTCCCAGAGATACACAGATTTCACACAGCAAAGATGCAGATGAACATAACTATCATTTCATCAACTACAAAACCAAGAAAAACAGCATTTTTTTGCAGAAGGTGACAGTCCCGACATGCTAAATGTTGTTTTGACGCTGTATGTTTGACAAGTGCCAGTTCCAGGGTTCCAAGGCTTGTTTTCCCTCTCTCTTCCAACATGCTTATTAACTGAAATCTGGTGAACTGTAGCAAAATCAAGTAGGAATTAGGGAGACGTTGTATTAAGACAGAACTCTTGTCAAATTTTCTGCTAAAAGCATACAACGAAGAGCTGATTATTTGGAGCCCAAAAGCTCCCCTACATTTTCCTTCTCTGTGTTCTGCAGCAGATCTTCCTTCGGTAACGTGATAAATTTCCTGCTCTAGCATCTTCCTTATCATCATGCCTTAAAGAAAATGCTTGCATACTACTGCTCCATGCATGAGAGTTATTTCCAAAAGCAATGGGCTTTATCTACTTCATCCAGTTATTAGAGAAAAAAAAAATCACAATACACCTTTCACACTGAATATACTGCACGTTCAGAAAGCAGTACTTTTCTAAAGGACTCCTGGAATAATTATTTCACCAAACAGCAGAGAGGATTCTTCAGAAATGTGTTTAAATTAGGTGGCACTGCATCTTACAAACCAAACTAGCATAAGAACCACTGGTACCAAGACAGCTGAAGATCCAGATGCACTCTTTCCACTGGGACTGCATAGACATGTATTTCAAATATGCTCATATAAAGCAAGACACCGAATACTGCTGCCAAGAGCCCAGGAACACTGCAGACCTCACATGTGCATGCAAGAAACATTCAAACTATCAGCTATCCGTGCAGCTTTAACAAAGGTGACAATTAGAGCACGTACCAACTCTTTGCAAAGTCAGCTCAAGGTAGAGCACCAAAACGTACTGACTGCCTGTTCCCTGTGAATAACACATCATAAATCATAAAATAACTGTCTGTTACTGTATGCAACTGGACACAACCCTACGCCAGGGTGCTGGGAAGGCTGGATGGCCAAAGGGACAACTCCGTACCCCTAAGGGCAGGTAATTCCCTAAGGATTCTTCACAGATTCTTTGGACTCAGATTTTACACAGACAGGCTATTTGCAGAAGAATAACAAACCTGACTTCATAAACCTGGCTATCTTTATCCATCTCTTGAAATAGCATGACTCTAAATTTGTGTTTCACATAGCTGCTGATACTACTTTGTTTTCTTTTTATCTTTTGGGGCAAAGATAGCTATTATCTTCTGAAATTTATTAAATAGAAAAAAACTCTTAAATTTTGAGGGAAGAAATGTAAATCTAAAGTGATAGAAATTGGTAGCAGGGAAACATGTGATTTAAATTATGTGAACGTTAGCAGTCCAGATGACCACTGCTGGGGAATTAAGCAGTTTATTATCAAATTTGACCATTTACTGTGTGATATTTGGTAATTCTCCTGAATTATTTCTGAGCAGATACTTTATAGCACTATGGCCTCGGTTTCAAACAATGCAGCTGGTTCCTTTTCAAGTGGCAGAAACGTCTTATGTTATTTTTCTACCACTTAAAAAAATACCTCTGTGTTTTCTGGAATAAAGCTAAGTTGGAAATTCTGTCAGGCATTTAGGCCAAGGTGATTACACCAACTTAAGATAGTCAACAATTACAAAGAACTCATGTTTAATTAGCAAAAGGGAAGCACCTGTATTTTTAAAGGAAGAGACTCCAGGATTAGAGTGTACAAATTTAAGTTGTAACAAAAGGCAAAAATGAGCACATTATTTATCCATGGGGAAAATCAGCCACTGGATGCGATCAGTTCATGGAAAAAAGCAACAAATAGTTCTTTCTTCACATGGCATCTTCATGCTTTTGTACAGATGCGTATCAGTAATTATGTTTATAACTCCTTTGTCTGCCCAGCAGCCAAAAAAAAGAGCACCTCTGATGGTTAGACCTGTAATACTCTCACTTTTATGCTTCAAATTTTACACTTCATAAAACATTCAGGACTGAAAATGTGACTTTTTATCTTCTGTAAATCCCATTCTTTAAACCACCATCTGGCTGAGGCATTAAAATAGGCCAAATTACTCTCGCAGTTTTCTTAAGACCTTTCTTTTGCTGTTAATTGCACATTTATAATTATATTCTTGCAAAAAGGTTTTGAAAGATTATTCTTGGTAACAGACCTAAGGTGAAAACTCGCTGCTTTAATGCGTAAATTATAATGTGTGCAGTTGTGAAGAGTGGTTTTGTGAAATGCTCAGGTAAGCGCAAGAATCTAAAAGAGCTGTCAAGGAGTTTGCACTCTTAAGGGGCCAATGTTCATTTAAAAGCAACTCATAATAAGCTGTGCCTGAAGGCTAAATGAGTAGTTTAAGTTAAACACAACCACTAACTTTGTAGAAGACGGATAAAGGAAACAATTGTTCGTCAAACAAAGTTAGAGAAATGTAAAAAGCAGCCTCACTTTGATGCCTGCTTAAAATCATTAGTTTTCCTGTAAGTTAATGTAAATCAAGGATTAAACAGAAACTGTTACCATTTGACCCTTATAAACTAAACTTCTGTGTGGCTCATCTATTTGAAGTCAAATCTATCCATACATCTAAACAGGAAACTGAATGAAAACATTTATTCTTTCCATTTCCTATATCCTGCTAACTTCTTCAAAAACTATTTCCTTTTTAAATTTAGACTGCATTCTTGTTGATCATTTTTTCCTCTGCAGAGTTTTGTAAATGTAACATCAGTTTCCTTACAGAGTGCAAAAAGCGGGTGCTCCTCGGGCTCTGCGCCTGACCCATCTGTACACGTTTCTCAAGTCCATTGCCCTGCAGAACGGTCCAGGACCACAGGGGGGATCCAAGCTGATATTTGGCCTCTTTGAGAGTGTGCAGGTATCCGAAGTACGATCAGTTGGACTTCAGGTCCACTGTAGGTGGCAAACTCGAGGGATTCACAGTTAAACTGCACATCCGGGTCATTTCCATCCTGACAGACTTTATTCCTTTGTCTGTAATGACACTGAGCTCTAGAAAATACTTTGAACTCTACAAGAGAAATCACTGTGTATCACATTACTATCATTACTACTACACATTTGCTGCAAGAATAAGTTAAACACACAGCTATGTTGCTTATAGCTGAAATTTGAGGTCTGTTGACAGTTTTAAAGGTGCTAAGTACAGAACATACTGCGGGTCTATGTTATGCTGGCTGGTTTATACAAAACACTTCTTTCAGTGAACTCGTCTATTTGCTTGTGTCGGTGCACAAAAATCTCATCCTAATGAACTGACTTCTAAGATACAACTTTGTTTTCAAACGCTTCAGTATCAGAAGATTCCCATTTTATACCCAGACAGTTCAAAATCATAACTTTAAATGGTTGGGTTTTTTTTTTTTTGTTTTTTAAATACAAGCATTAGTCAAAGCAATGTCATTTACAGGTGAGTTCTTCTTCCTAATTTAAAAGATCATTTTTACTGAAAAAAATAGTTTTCAAGAAGTTCAGACAAAGCAGCATGAAAACCTGTTCTGCATTAGCATCCAGCCTAGGACGCTAGGTAGGCACTAGGAAATTACCTGGAGAAGTAACTTCTGCTTCTGCTAACTGTAAAGAGAGCGACCTCAGGCTGATGACATCACACAGCTGCATTGCCATCAAGCAGAATAAAATGCTTCTATAAAGAAAGACTCGCAGAATTAATTGATACAGGGGGACAAAAGAAGATGCTGTGTAGACAGTATTATTTAAAAAAAAACAACCATCATCTAATAAGAGCATTTTGCTTCAATAAACAATTAGGATTGTGGTGAGCTTTAGTGGAGTCAAATGGAGTAATGACATCACAGAGAGGAGCTACACTGAAGAGTATATACTGAAGTAATAAACTGATCTGGCTCTAACCTGATCTAATACCATCACAAACAATCCCCACAGAAAGAACTTTGAGCAAAACCTCATAGAAGAAATGGCACTCACGGGAAAATGGAACTACTGCAGGTACTTTCAGAGGGACATGAATGAACAAAAATCATAAAAAAATATGTATTTTTTTAAATAGAAGAAGCACAATTAATGAAAACACAGCTCTCTAAAAGAGAGGCAACATCTGTAATGTTAATGTGCTGAGGGACATCCAGGTATTGTAAGCGATTGCAAATTAGGCAGATGTGACACAAGAAGGAGAATATCCAACTTTGTGCTGGGCTGCTTGCCTGGAAACATCATTTCAGAGACAGAAGAAATTGCCCTAACTCATCTACTGCTGTATGGCTACGTCTGGAACTGCATGCGTATTTCTAAGCAACCTCATTACAAAAAAGATACTATGAAGCTAGAGGGAATTCAAAACACAGCAATCATAATGATTAAGAGATTCAAAATGGAAGATTTAGAATTACATTTCCGAGATGAAAAAATAATGTTCAAATTAAAAGAACGAACCTAACCAATTTTGGAAGGTATCAGCAAAAACAGTGCAACTTTTCTACTGCACAGATCCAGCATCACTGAAAAATTAACTTAACTTTTAAAATCAGAAATGCTCTGAAAGCAGAGAATGCCCCAAGTCCTCTGCAGGATGCTTCCAGGGCTGATTTGGGAAAGTGAAATGAAGGCATTAAGACTTTGCTGCCCTATTACACGAACTTGAAAAAGAGCCTTCCCAGAGATCTCAGCAAGCCTGATAAGGTATTTTAGTTTTAAAGTTTGCACAGGACAGAGATTTGTGCAGGACAGTATTTTGTAACATGTACAGCAAACTCGGTTCTCCTTCTCAGACCCTTTTGAGAACAGCAATGCTACAACACTTTCCAGTTTCTCCTTCAGTCCTGCTCCCTGGTGTTTCATAGCCTTGATTGCAAAGCCTTCCCTTAAGCAAATATTAACAGAATAAATTCCTTAGCTAACTAAAACGGTTATTTTCCAGTGATACTTAAAAGAGCACAGTTATTCTAAAGCATTACTCCACCATGACTAACTGACACTAAAAGAAGTGTAAAATACACAATTTGATTCTTTTTTAAATATATCAGAAGCCATTTATTTTCAAATCACATAAAATGTGTCTGGGATGAAATTCTGCTGAGGTTGCACTATTATGTTCTCAAGGGAAAATGCACAAGAACATTTTTTTTAGTAATTCACTGCAAGCCCACTTTTTTCATAAAAATCTCAAAGTCTGGAGCTTGGTAAGCATGTTCCCATTGTGCTCATTTACTCATTGATTTTTATTGCCATTGGATGGACACATTTACTAGGAAAAAAAAATATGAAAAATTACGAAGCCTTAAGAACTTTTCCTGATTTCATTTCTAAGCACATGCATTCGTAAAGTAAATAGAATGCACTTCATCTTTAATTTTGCATTATTGATCAACTCATTTTTAGCTTTGTAACAGTGACAATGGCCCTTTCACATGGTGCAAAGAGTGATTTTACATTAATCAAGTTGAAATTTAAAGCTTAATATATTTTCAATTAGCCAACAGATAGATTAGGATAACACTTCAAAATCACATCCCTTCCATTATAGACCAAACGCTGTTATCTCTTCATCCCTGCTAAAGCACAGCTCTCTGCAGTTTGACACAAATATTATAACCAACCTGTACAAGACAGACCCTATAAAATGCCAAGAGACTCAAAACTTATCTTTACAGGTCTGTGCACCCTTTAAGAACCCCAAAAAGATCCTCGTGTGAGATTCTTAATGGAATTAAAGTTAAGACCATCATAAACTATTCAAATAGACCTAATGCCAATATGTGCATATAAGTAAGCCAGCAGTGTGTCCAGGTGGCCAAGAAGGCGGATGGCATTCTGGTTTACATCAGAAATAGTGCAGCCAGCAGGAGGTGATCCTCCCTCTGTACTCAGCACTGCTGAGGCCGCACCTTGAGTGCTGTGTTCAGTTTTTTGCGTCCCTCACTACCAGAAAGACATCAATACCCCAGAGCACATCCAGAGAATGGCAGGGAAGCTGTGAAGGGTCTGGAGCACAGTTCTGATGGGGAGTGGCTGAGGGAACTGGGATTGTTTGGTCTGGAGAAGAGGAGGCTCAGAGGAAACCTTACTGTTCTCTACAACAGCCTGAAAGGAGGTTGTGGTTGAGATGAGGGCCAGCCTCTTCTCCCATCTAATAGTGGTAGGATGAGAGGAGATGGCCTCAAATTGCACCAGAGGAGGTTTGGGTTGGATATTAGCAAAAACTTCTCCAAAAGAGAGGTCAGGTGCTGAAACAGGCTGCCCAGGGAAGTGGTTTAGTCACTTCTCTGGAGGGGCTCAAGAAATGTTTAGAAACTGTACTGAAAAGCACAGGTTAGTGGAAAAATATTGGTAGTTGGTGGATGGTTGGATTGGAAGATGTTGGAAGTCTTTTCCGCCCTTAACAGTTCTGTTTGCTTCTGTTTGATATATACCAAAAGCAGACAAAACTTTTAAAAATGGTTTACACTACATAGTGCAAGTACTCCTCAAACTCTCAGACTCTTTCCAAGTGTGCTTCTGGTCCCCTACTAGAGGGACATTTCTGATCAATAGATGTTTCTTTCTAAAGGAGAGATCTTCACGTTATACCAGAAATACTTTGTTGAACCTCAGAAATCTCACTGTTGCATGCAGTCACTAGACTCTATTTAAAAAAAAAAATTGCAGTTCTTGAGTCTCAATACTGAAAAAAGCAGCGTATAAAGAGAATTTACTTACTTTTTGGCATGAAAAATATATCATAATTATGCAACATAAATTTGTTCTTTCATCTGTTATCGTGGTTTACACAACAGCCCATACTTCAGATAGTAAGCTCTAATACTGATAACAAAACATCATTCCAACTGCCACACACAAAACACAGGAACTAAATGAACACACTTAATGCCAAAGGCTGCAGCTAAGTACTTGTGCCAAAAACCATAAAACACAGCATGCTTCCATGTCATGCAGAATTTAGAACAGTGACCTGTTTTAAAGTTGTATTACACGGGAAGCAAAAATTAAAAGTATGTGGCTAAAACTGGAGTTATTTCCAACAAAAAGTACCTGAATAGTACGTGACCAACACACAACAGAAAACTTCCCAGCTGTGCTGCCTTCTTCTCATACTCTGCTTTCTACAGTGCTCCCAGACCTTACCACCACTATCTGCTGAACAGTATTTTTAAAGAACGTGTTTAATTCAGAGATAGATTCCAGTGCCAAGAAAAACAAAATATTTTTTAAAACTGTTCAGCAGAATGTCAATTACAAACACCAAGATTTTTATCTGTTTTGAGCGGTGTTTCAGGACATGATTCTAGTAATTCATGCTGACATTTGCTATTTACATCTTTCCCTTTTAAAATGAAAGCTCTTGAAAACGAGTAACATCATTTTTTGCTCTATCACTTTAGACAGTTGATCAAGGTGGAAGGAGCAGTTATTTTGCTTAGCTTAACTGCCTCTCCTATAAAATAATTTTAAGTCAATGGCACTTCTCAGCTCTAAATATGATTTTTACACATATTTAAATTCCAGGCAAAAATCTCTTGCTCTCTTCTTTCATCCTTACCCATCACACTGGTTTTGCTTCTTCAAGACTGATAACCTCAATGCTGCAGAAGAACACTGATACACAATGTTGGATAACGCTACCTGCAGTTCTGCTGACTTCTGCTGCACTGCTCGTCTTTGCACCTTCAGCAACAGCTGAAGTCACATGCTGGATCCAGGGCCGGACAGCATCATTCGGCATCTGCCACTTACATTCTCGCTTTGCAAAGTGCCCCACGTTTATAGCTATCCCCTCCATGCTTGTTTAGGGGTTTAGCTCTATTTGCCCTGAAAGAGCAATTCATTCATCAGGCTCGCAGTAACAACTAACTGTTAAAATGCAAATACTTAGTTTTTGTACTTTAAGGTACTTCTGGAATTTGAAACACTTAACAAAGCATTTATATCAACCTTCCCATGGTCACTTGCTCGTTTAAAGAATAAAAGAATGAGTGGACAAGTTGCACTAATTATTTTAACTCAGGCAAATAGCACAGCACTTTGATACTCATGGTTGCATTTATCCAACCGACTGCCTAAAATATACACATCAGTGTACACAGCTTTTGTTCAACAACTCATTAGAGTAACACTAAATAATATATTTAAAATTAGAATTTTGTCTCTTCCTAAACTCTCATAGCCACAGCAGCCAAAAAACTGAATAAGTCAGGGTGCCTTTGAAGATATTTAATTAAAATCTAATCCCACATTCTTAAAAGCTCACATAAATTAAGCTGTCATTCAGGAGATTTATGCATTCCCATTTGCATATTGCATACAATTCATCAATTACTCATGTTTGAAAGCAGAGCCTTGGTGGGCATGGGGCTGCTGGGCACACTGAACAGCCCTGAGCATGTGCAGGCTCCTCTGGTACCGCTGCCAGCACCTGAATCCCTCTCAGCAATGCGTCGGCTGACAACAAACGCTTCAGTCAGACCTCAAGCACGTGGATCAGAGAGTGGATGCCTCTCGTGCTGCAGGAGGAAGTTTCACAGAGCAGCCCCATAGCATCCTTACTGTTTGCAGCTATTAAGAAGGTTCCTGTAACAGTACTGTATTCTAGCAGCAGTGCCAGCTGTGGAGCACAGCAGCTGTGGCCCAGTGCCCAGCCACGCACCCAGCCCAGCACAGCCGTGCTCCTGAATGCT
Organism: Lagopus leucura; assembly: GCF_019238085.1. Lineage (NCBI taxonomy): Eukaryota > Metazoa > Chordata > Aves > Galliformes > Phasianidae > Lagopus > Lagopus leucura. The sequence goes on from NW_024962270.1 coordinate 6,427,205, forward strand.
GCAGCTCCCTGCAGTACCGCAGCACAGCCCGACACCATGATGAGCTTTAACCAAGGATTCTTCTGAGAAACCACAAGAACACAGCCTCTGTGCAAAACATCATCTCAGAAACCACAAGAAGAAAACGTCAAACCCACTACCAACATATATCCTGCCACTAAAACAGGTTTTTCTTTCCCTATTTCTTTGAGGCTTAATCCATTATCACTGAGCATCTAACTTAAGCAACACAGAGTAGCTTCTGATTTGGAAAACTATTTCTGAAACAAACCCTTTCCTTTCGTGCAAGGGTTTTTGATCAGTTCACTGAAGAGATGTGTTTTTAATTAACTACTTTTTTAATAATGACATATGAAATTAGAGCAAAATCTCCCTTGTGCATTTATTTTGCTCAGCCCCAGCTGTGTACTACTGTGCTATTTGGAGATCACAGTCTTTGGAAGGAACTTCCCCATCAGTCACGTGCTGGCTGTTTAGCCAACACACAACCAGTGGCTTCCAGTCAGAGCAACAGTAAATTCTAATGCCTTTCCTTGGCCAGTTTGATTTTACTTTTTTTTTTGTTAGCTTGCTGATTACAAATGTACCAAGGGAGAAAACTGACAGGAGGAAGCAGCATTTTGTAAGGTTCTCTATGCACTGACCTGCAATATTTCTGCTAGCCCAGCCTAAGACCTTTCAGAGCAAATGCTCACAACTGCACCAAGCAAAATGCATGAACCTACTCCGCTTCATTAACTGTAGCCTCAACCAGGGCTTAAATTCAAATCTCAAAAGGTGAAAGTCTAATACAATAACCACTTATTACTCTGCCTTGTTATCAAGACACTGCTCACTTCTTACAGTTATGCTGTGTGTTATTAAAGCTAACCTATTATTTACATCCTTCCACCAAATGTTTATAAAATTGCTTTCAACAGTTTGTTTCCATCTAGCAGTTGCTACTGAGCAATTATAACCAGAACATACAATTCCAGAAAATACAAATGCAAAACAATAATTTGTAGAGCATTTAATAACCTTTGATAGCTCATGTAAAATGAGTTAATGGAAGGAAGGATAAATATCACAGCCGATGCCAGAATCAGCTTCTTCACAACTCCTTTCCTGACCCACGAGAAGTCTGAAATCATTCTGCTCAAGAGTCACAGTACACTCACACAATCACAGAGCAGGATGTTTGTTAACACTGCTTTACTAAAAGAACATCAGCATTCTCCTCAAGCCTTGAATTTACTTGTGCAATTCAAAGAACATCTCATGTGCTGTACATCTTGGTCTAATTCCAAGAAAGTAACCTTGACACAACTGATTGTGAAACACTCACACTTTTCAACAGCTTTAACTCTCTGTCTTTCATAAACATGAATTTTTAGAGAAGCTGTTAGTGGGAAGGAAAAGCATTTGTTTCAACGTCATCACTCCAAGCCATCACTCTCAGAAAAAAAAAACCAACCACAAAACAACAAACCATGTATGTATCTACAATTCCAGGTACAACACGCAGTTAGACTTGATCTTAAAGTCTTTTCCAACCTGAGCACTTCTATGATTCCACGATTCTATCTATGAAAAAGAGGCCTGGAAAAAATTACATGAGTTGTTACACAAATTACACAAAATGATTTTTAAGTAATGAATTCAGATCTGTGCACAACCATAAAATATCGCACTTGTGTCACATCCAGGAGGCTTGGAGCTCCTTCTCCAGGTGGCTCCTCCCCATCTACTTCTCAGACGCATTCAGCACCCCACAGCTTGCACATCCCCCAACCCAGTCATTTCAGTACACATGTCACCACTCTCATGATTGACTGACACTCCTTCTTTAGCAGTGTTTTATAAACAGACTATATAATAACGGCACGCTGCTCGGGGCGGGGCTTCTCCCTGTACTTGTTACGTGATGATCTGTCACAACACATGAGCAGCTCAGTTGCTCACACTGTATGCAGTGACATCCTTGCCTACCCCTCAAGACAGCTCCTTTTTACACGATATTCATATACAGCTCCAGGGTTTACATAATAGCTACATAAAACCTGAAGAATTTGGAATGAAAAAATATTTATCTGACAAATCGGTATTACTTACTCATACAACTAGTAAAATCTAATTCTATATACTACAGAAGATAAAATACATCCTAAACAGCATTTGTAAGACGATCAATATAGAGAAGCTGTAAATACACTAGAGGCAAAAGCAGTATTAAAAGCTACATGACTGTGTGCATTAATTGAATTAATACTACTGACAGCGCTGAAAGTCTCCCTACCTTCTTGTCATACAGTTTATTACAAAAAGTCTCATTAACATCTGTCCTGCAGTAGCTATTAGCTGTTTTAATTAAAGGCTGACATATTTTATAAAGTTGGCCTTTATGTGTGCATACATACTAAGTCGGTAGGTAGCCTCACTGGCCTTAACAAACATGCAGTTTAACAGGAAAGAACCTAAAAAGTTATTGCTCCCAAATGATGTTACAGATGAAAACCGGGGAGAAGTGTCACACACTCCCAAGCAGCACTGGGTTTGTCACTGCTGAGTGACTCAGCCTCATTTTTCCCATGTCTTTTAAATCCAATCCTACAGAACCCCCTGGAATTTCATTTCCACTGAAAGTACCAGCAGAAAACCTTCAAAATTTTATTGTTTTCTTTTTCCTGACCACAAATAACGACTTTATGGGAATTCATTCTTCCTTTCCCAAATCTTCTGAACATAACTTCTGTTTCTGCTTGCCACACGGTCACTAAAATATCACCATTACCCTGATTAACTTAATGATAACTCTTTGTATTGATTCTTTTAAGAAGCAATAGTATGAGAAAATGCCTCTCATATTTCTCATTCACCAAATATGCCCATGCATCACAAGCCTTTAAGAACTGATTTTTCTCCACATGAAGTTAGGGAATGCAAGAAGAAGGGAGAGAAAGCCATTGAAGTCTTCATTAGATTGGAAGGTGACACTAACAAACATCTGTCTTCAAATTAGAAAACAAAAACTGTTCTAAATTAATAGCTTCCCATTCTAACAATTTATTTATTTTTCCTACAGGAACAGGAAACTGAAGTTTTTAAAATTCAAACAATGCTAAACCACACCTACGTATCCCTTCTTACGGTTCCAACAGACAGACGGCTCAAGACATAACTCAAAGACGGCCCTCCGGTTCCTACAGTAACACATCTTGCAGCTTCTGTAATGAAAATCTTTGCTGTTTTTCACATTCAGTATTTCTCTCTCAAGAGAAAAAAAAAAAAAAGAAAAACCAACAGAACTAATGATCAAGAATGGCTTAGGTTGAAAGGGACTTTAAAGATCACTGAGCTCCAAACATCTGCTATGGACAGGGTTGTGATCTACCAGACCAAGTTGTCCAAAGCTCCATCCAGCCCAGCTTCGAGCACCTCCAGGGATGGGGCAGCCCATTCCAGTGCCTCACAATCCTCTGAGTAAAGAGTTTCCTCCTCACATCTAACCTAAATCTTCTCTCTTTTAGTTAAAAGCCGTTCCTCTTTGTCCTATCACTATTAGTGTAAAATATTGTTTTCCCTCCTGCTACTTACAAGTTCTGGAAGGCCACAATTAGGTCTCCCTGCAGCTAAACATAGCTGAATAAAAATTCAGAAATAAATTCAGAAATAAAAATTCTCCAGGCTAAACGTGTCCAGCTCCCTCATCCTGTCTTCATAGGAGAGATGCACCAGCCCTCAGATCACCTTCAAGGCTCTCCTCTGGACCTGCTCCAACAGCTCTGCATCCTTCCTGTGCTGAGGACCTCAGGCCTCGATGTAGCTCTGCAGGTGGGACCTCATAAGGGCAGAACAGAGAGGGACAATCCCCTCTTTTGGTGCAGCCCAGGATACAGTTGCAGGGCTGCAAGCACACACTGCTGGCTTGTGTTAACTTTTTCACCTACCAGGACCCCAAGTGCTTCCTGACAGGGCTGCTCTCTCTAAGTTATTCTCCGCCTTTACATACCTGGGACTGCTCCAACCCAAGTGTAACACCTTGCATCAGCCTTATTGAATATCATTATGTTCATGTGGGCATCTTTCAAGTTAAGCCTCCAAACTAAGATGTTCAAACTTGTCACTAAATGATGCATTTTTTTCATCAATTCTCTGTAGAAAGTAATGTGTCATTTTACCTGTATAAATCTGACGGGAAAAGTATATATGTATTTATATTTTCTGTACATTCAAACAAATTACATTTTACGTTTTCATTTTCCAACTAAAGATTTCCACTAAGAATTTGAGTTGGCTGTCTGCCAGTTCAAGCCATCAGTACTCCTTTCAGCTGAAAAAATTTACTACGTTGTTAATCTATAGAACAATGCTTACTTTTTAAACGTTACATGCATGCAGAAGATACAAGATGCAAAGCAATCAGAACACATATTATAACGTCATACTCACAACTATCCACTCATTTTACTTATTGCTTCAGCTAAGGAAACTGAAGAAATTAATCTTTGTCATCTTCAAAGCATTACTATCTGCTTTACATAACTAAGCAAAAATAAGTACAACAGGAAGTTGATGCTCAGAGGGGATTTTAGAGATCAGATTCCACTTTTCCCTTAAAGAAAGGTTAAGCTTCCAGGATTGCTCACACATACATACTAAAAATGAATTCCCACCATTTTTCTGCATTGTAAGTAGCAGAAATGGTAATATTACTTATTGACATTTGACTTCTGTAAGTAGCACGTTTTACCTTTTTCCCAAATTACTCAAGACTGAAAAGAGCATACTAGACACTGAGCATGCTTGTAAAGACTGCCTGAATCAGAATGTGCCTTTTTCAGTGAATCTGACTGTACAGATGCTGAGTAGTTGGAATAGTTCTTTTCTCATTGTGGAAGTGAACGGAACTATCTACATACATACTGAAGACATTTGGAAGCAGACTAGCAAAAGTTTCAGATAAAAAAATAAATTCATAAGTCCTTTTTTTTCCAGCATGTTTTTACTTTGGCTTATGGATCCATACAACCTGTTAGCTTCACCTCTGCACCAGTGGAGATCATGGAGCAGATATTCCTTAGCTGTGCCAACGCACATGGAAGAGAGAAAGGTGACATGGGACAACGAGCATAGCTTCACAAGGGCAAGTTCTGCCAGAACGACCTAGATGACACCTAATCAATGTTCCACAATGGCATAACTGCATCAATGGACAAGGGAAAAGCCATCTGGATTTCAGTAAGGCCTCTGACACAGTCCTCAATAACATCCTTCACTCCACAATGGAAAAGTAGGGCTTTTGGTGGGTGAACTGCTCAATGGACGAAGAACTGGACTAGACTGTACCCACAGAGTGGTGGTCAATGGCTTAATGTCCAGATGGAGATCAGTGACAAGTAGCATTCCTAAGGGGTCAGTACTGGGACCAGCGCTTTTTGTATCTTCAACAATGACATCGACAGAGGAACCAAGCAGACCCTCAGCAAGCTGCAGATGATACCAAGTTGAGCAGTGCAGTCATCAAGACTGAATGACATGATGCAATCCAGACAAACCTAGACAGGCTCTAGAAATAGGCCCAGGTGAACTTCACATAAGGTTCAATAAATCCAAGCACAAGGTCTTGGTTTGCAGCAACTCAATACAAGCTGGGGAACATAAGGATGGCTGTAAGAAAGAAGGGGCTGACTTTCCAGTAGGGTCTGCTGTGATAGGACAAGGGGAAATGGCCTCAAACAAAAAAGGGAAGATAGAATGTTTTTGGGTTTTTTTTGTTTGTTTGTTTTTTTAATAATGAGGATAAATGAGCACTGGCACAAGTTGCACAGAGATATGGTGGATGCTCTGCCCTTGGAGACATTCAGGGTCAGGCTGGACCAGGCTCTGAGAACTCTGATCTGATTTCGTTGTTGGTGTCTCTGTTCATTGCTGGGGAGCTGGACTGAATGACCTTAGAAGGTTCCTTCCAACTTAAATGATTCTATGATTCTTTCCATCTGCAGCCTACAGGCCTCATTTTCTTTGGTCTTCTATTAATTGCTCCATGTTCTCTATACTGGGAGAGCGCAGAGAACTGTCTAATCAATATAATGATATTTGCATATCCATTAATCTGACTGTAAGAAAAACCCAAACACTCCCTGCAAGTGCAAGGGAGCTGTAAGGATGCAGCTGGAACATGGCGAGGTCTGGGCCTGATGCTCAGGGACAGCAGGAAAAGCAGAAGAGGCAGCGAATCTGAATAAATGGCACAGCACCAAGCCTCCTTCAAGTGCCTCCTCAGACAGCTTAAAATATATAAATCTATATCTACAAATAAGTATTTGTTACAAAATCCTCTCTACTCTCTCACTTTCCTTAGGCCTCCCATATTACAACGATCAAGTAATAACAGCACGAACCCACATGCCTCACTTCTTCACCTCCTGCTTCAGGGTTTACTCACTGTATTTTGATGATGACCACATGCTAGATTGCTAGTTAATTAAGATGAAAAACTAAATTTACTCTAATGTAAGTTAGTTCAAAACGAAGGCACTTCACAAAGAACTACGATAGGCCACTTTTCTTGCAGTTCACACAACTCGCATCTGATACAAACAATAACAATACTTAAGTAACCTTCCTCCCACTTAATGTTTACACAGACACTTATACACCTGCACGCTGAATGAAATTATGGCACCCAACTTCCAATACTTCTTCCACAAGCAATTCAGCATCTCTTACAATCACTGAAGTGCATCTGAAGCAATACTTTTCTAAATAGGGCACTGCGGTCATTCGGTCATCGTAACCCGAGTGCTTGCTGCTACCTGAACGTCGCTACCTGACACTCAAGCTTCCTTCTTGTAAGAGCACAGTCTTGCTGTCACCTCAGAAATGCGAAAGATTCCCCACTTACCACACAATGACATGTAATGAGACTGCTGCAGCACACTATAAGTGGCTAACGCTGGTCCCCCAGTGTATTCATTTCAAATATACACATATACAATACATGATAAGTGTGCCTCTAATTTTTTTCTGAAAACTCTGAATGTCTCATAGGAAGCAACAACAACAACAAAAGGCTAGGAATGCCTCAATCAGATCACAATCAATATTGGCTGATTTGACAACAGCTTCTGTGCCAGGCTTAGATCATCCTGTGGCATCTGAAAATGCACTAGCATAGAGTACTTGATTTTTGTTCTCTCCTTCAGATTAATTTTGTATCTCCCATTTTAGATATTAAATTTTTCAATCATCTTCCTTTGATGTCTCCTTAGTTTAATTTAAAAGCAATATAAACGTGTCTGATTTACAAGATTTTTATTACAGCAGTATCTTATCACCTCATTATAGCTATTTGCAAAGGTTTTTGTCCAAGTTAAAACCAAAATAGATTATATTTTCACCTTTGCATTTTTTTTCTTCTTTCTCAGTATGTTTATGAGCTGCTGTACCTTGCCTTTGGCTACTGTGGGAAGGTCTTGGCAAAGAGGCAACTTTTACAACATTATAAAAAACATCAGGCTTGGGTTCAGACTTTCCTTGGCTATTGATTAAAAACGTTTTTATCTCCAGCTCTCATGAACTTCCTCTGGAGCACATTGAGCAGCATCGCTCATGAGGATTACAGCTGTTTTGGTTGGTTATGAATGAAGTAGAAGACTTGGTCTGGACCCTAAGATCTTAGGTGGATTGCACTGCTCTTGACTGAGAAGCAGACTGAGAACTGCATGCACATTAAATACACTTGTGCCCAGTATATGTTTGTGATACTTTCTCCTTCAAATTCTGGTGGCTGATCAAACCTGCTATAAAGAACAAATAAGAATGGGCATCTGCTGCAAATCCGATGGCAGAACTCCAGGACTGTTTTATAAACATTTCAGTATAAGAGAAGTGACTGCACTGTTTCCAGAGAAACTCAGTATGTGGGGTTCTGGGGTTAAGATCAAGTGCTCACCTTGTTGTGCTGAATACACTGTACAGTCAGCGACGACTGACTCCTAACAAGGTCTGTAAATGGCTTAGTAGTATCTTAACACCCGCAATTTCAGACCAGGTTAAGAACTGAACCTCACACACTAGAATGTATACCACCAACCAAAAATATTCTGCAACGTCTCTCAAAAAAACTGATGAGGACTGACAGGGATGCGATTGCTCAGAAAGACCTAGGAACAGTAACATTATTTTGCATTCTTACATTCTCTTCCTCAAGCTCTATTAGCAGCAGGTGTCACTGACAACATAGTATTTGGACACGGCTCAAATCAAGCCTGAAGTTCTTGAGAAGTACTGCTCATGCACCAAGCACTTCTATGAATGTAACGTTTCCTCTCTCCACAGGTCACTGACAACATTTGCTTGTATAAATCCCATTTGCCTTTCATCTTCAATTTGTCTCTATCAAGATGCTCCATTTCTCAAGCAATTACTTAAACTACTGTAGATCTTCTTATCCAGCTGTATATCGAAAAATGGAATCTGCCTACGTGGTAATTTTTCTCTGCTCCTCTCACTTGGTGCCTCTGTTCTTACTTTCTTTGTTCGCTCTGGGAAGGTACATGAGTATTTCCTTCCAGAGTTCAAGTCTTTAGTTTGATGTAAGCAGTACCTCCTCTTTTCCTCTTAGAAGTAGCATTAAATTTCTTGTTGGAAACTGGCTAAGGACACAGAATACTGTGTTGAAATACCCACCAAAGTTCAGGAAGAACTATGAAGTGTGAAGTATAATGATGCTAGAGAGCTGCAATTTCATACAGGATGAGAAAAGGCTGCTAAGCCTCACTAGCTACCATATGCAAGGCCCCACTGCATTTGAAAAGATCCCAGAAACGTCAGAAGTCACAAGTCTCCTTGAGACATTGGATTCCAGCAAAATATCTGGTTGTAATAAAGAATATTAAAAAAGATGATCCCAAAAATTTCATCTTTAGAAGGGTTACAGTAGAATCCAAGAATCTACGTATTTTAAAGCTATTTGTATAAGACCAAAAATAAAAAATGTAGCATTGATATGAATTCAACAGGTTAATATCTTCAAGAAACTTCAGGTGACAATACACACATGCCATTAGATTTGGTATCATGCAGTTCGCATTATCCTGAGTGGCTGCAGGTCAGCAGAACTTCTACTTGTTTCCATCTCTTCTGATGAATGGAGCTGTTTGAAACAAGCAATACAGACTCTGGACAGTTTTCTACTACTTTTTATAAGAAATTAATAATATTCTTCTGAAAAATGAAACTGCAGTTTTTAATGAAGGTGAAGGAGAAGCTATTTTCCACAGTGAAATAAACCAGTAGTAAAATCACAGAATGTCAAGACAAATTCTGATCTTCCTTCCTTCATGGCATGATCTACGAAGAAAAATCATATAGTACTTCTTCTATGAATTTGTAATTTTATCCCAGAAAGTAAAAAATAAGATAAACATTTTCTGTTTGTTTTTCACTTTCCCAGCAACACCATCCTTACTTGCTTCTAGATGGTCACATTTTGCTGACATTTACAAACATTTCATGTTGATCTTACATGGGTCACATCAATCATCTATACAGTTTCAATGACACTTTGTTAAATAAACTGTCATGAAAGATTTATAGAGAATTTGATAAAAGTAAAGAAGATGTAGTTTAGCTTTTAAAGATGCATTACCCCTTTTCTGAGGTGTAATATCAGGTCTAAAATACCATTAAGCTTTTCTGGCAGGAGATGAAGTGAGAAAATAAAATGTACTCTTTCATCAGCACTCACTTATTTGCATCTCTGCAAAATACTGTGAGAACAGATCAGCTGCAGTTTCCTGAAGGAAAAGGGAACCCTCAGTCCCATTTTGTGTGTTCTGTTTGTCTCTACCGATGCCTGGCAAAAGCCACTGATGTTCTTAACTCATTATTTGAGCAAAAATGACCTCCACATTTTTGCAAAATCTGATCATTTTAATATCGTGCACAGACTTCCATAGTCTACAGACACCAAACTATTAATACTACTTTTTACTTTTATCTTTAAAAGGAAACTAATTTTAAGACTTGTGCAGGCTTTTTTGACTGGGTTGGGTTTTTTTTTGCTGTTTGGGTTTTTTTCGGGGGAGGAGGGTTGGGGTGGGGGGATAACTTCCTTTGTGATTAGTTACCCAAGCATAAAAAGTCATGCAGAATGCTGCAACTGGCTATGTAGTGATTCCAAGAAACAGTTCTGCAATGCTTCTGTTTTCTTTATCCCAGTAATGAGACGACCACAATACTCACACTGCAACGTAACACGGTTTGCAGACCCATCTTGCCCGCTGGAAGCTCCCCATTTCAGTAGCCTGTATGATTTGACAGCAATGTGCAGAGTTGCTTAAGCTGACTGGAAACGGTCCCTGCTCCACTTCCTTAGAAACTAAGAAAACATATTCTCATCTGAGCTCCACAGAAAAGGATGTGGCAACAAGCCAAGAGAACAGCGCAGAAAAGAACCTCATCAGAATAAACTACGAACTTTGTATCAGCTACCAATTACAGCTCCAGCTGCTGTTCAAGTGGCAAAAACAGAAAGGAAGATACTTCATGGCTGTAGGAAAAGTCTGATGTTGCCCACATTACCTATTGCTGAAGGACTTCAGCACTGTATTCTAACACAACTTCACTTTTTCTTGGTATTATATGCTATTAAGTTTTTGATGACCTTACTGCTTAATATTATTACACCTATCACCAAAACTAAGCTTTGTTCACAGGCTGTAGCTGCAGTTCAATTGTAGGCGCAGTCATGTAACTCACTTCCACTAAACACTCTTCTTTAGATAAATCAACTGTTCTCAAGGCAAAACTACCTGCTAAATGCAGCCCGCAACATGATTGCAAAGACAAACGTAAGCTTTCAGACTTAAACATCTGATATTAATATCTGAAAGTGGCTGACAGTGGTTTCTCACTGCTGGGCTGGGCCTTCATCACACATAGCTCCTAACAACAATCAAAGTTTGAGATCCAAATTGTTTGATCTGCACAGTTTCCCACCACTAATTGATCTAATTCCAAAATTCATGATTTATCACATTTTTCAGTTATTTCCAAAGCTACTTTTGTCTGCTACTTTGCAGCAGTTCAGCTTGCAATGAAACCCAAGTTAGGAAGCAAACAGAAAGTTTTTCTCCATTTTACTGTTTAGTCTTCTATAACTTGAAGGATGCAACAATGCTCCAGGAAAAAAAAAGTAATAAGACAAAAGCTCTTCTCCCTGAGAGCTCTAATTTTGGCAATCAAGAGAACAGCAGGAGCTACTTCTTACAGAAAGCCCTTACTGTCAGGTGCTTACTTAGCTCAGACATGCCAGAGCTGCAGGTCTGATTTTGCATCTTCCCCCACAGAAGGGCTTCTGTCACCTTCCTGTTGTTGCCCCATCTGAAAAGTCTCACACTAAAGGTCAAAAGCAGGGATGAATCCACAGTTTAGGCAAATAATTCAAGATAAACAAGTATTACTGAGGCAACAAAATGTCAGAAAAAGGACTAGAAATCATATTTCATTTGCTACACAGTATCTGCGACCAAAAGAAAGCAGATGTAGGTGCAATGTTATGAGGCAACTCTCTAACAAGCCCTAGCAAATCAATCTCTCACTATCCTACAAGAGTAATTTCCATGAACATAGCACAGTTACTTGGAAGGTTTTCTGCTATACCATTTTTCTCCTCCTTTAAACCTCTGATACAAACAGCATTCATATAAAATACACAGCACACTTCTACATCTATCTGGACGCTGGACCGTGCTGCTGAATTTACATTACCATTTGCCATGTGCAGACCCTGAGTATACTCTGCAGACCTTATGGAGAACAGCACCTTGACACTTGTGCTGCATTCAAACAAGTGAGAGGCACGTGGCTTCTGCTCAGAGCGCTATGCAGCAAACCGGCCGCAGTGACTGATGTAAGCAGGCACCTCAGATGGCTCCCCAGCTCCCAGAGCAGTTCTCTTTGTAAAGGGAGCACTATGAGGCTGACTTTTCCACTTACTGATCTTACCCACAGTAACAGTTCATTCAGCATCAATTTGAATTATTGTTTTTTTAATCTAACTGCAGCAATAACCACAACAGTAAGCACCATTTCAAAAACATTAATCTGTTGTTGTTATAATAACTGTTTTATCATCCAAGTTCTTCCTAGCTACTGTGAACTAAAAAAAGAAAAAGAAAAAAAAAAGCTATGAGTTTAAAGACAGCAATTCACTCAGTTATTCAAGACGTCTGTCAAATACATTACTGAGTGGTAAATGAATAAATATTGGATTTCAATTGCTATGACTAGAAATAAATGGCTAGCTGTACTCCAAGCAGCAGCACTATGAGCCACAGGTATTGAGTATAGGCTTATTTAAAGAGTGATTAAAGTAAGTCTTGTACCGTGAAAAAATGCACCTTGACACTAGATAGGTTAGATTACTAGAAAACAACTGCCTCTCTTACCAAGATGCACGCTTCTTGGGAAACAGAACAAACCGAAAGAACAGCGCTGAGACACTTCTACTGGAAAGCCCAAAGAGCTCCCAAGTGGATTACTCCAGATGCCATTACACCGGATGCCATAAGACACATCCCATTTGGAAATGATCATTCCAAATATTCTTAAAGGTTATTTACATATTCAAAACTGAATGTGTTTTTAATGTTCAGCTTCTATATTGAGAACAGTAAGCAATTATTTAAAAAAAAATTCTTTATAGCTTAAGATTATTGAAAATCAGTTGGAAAAATATTGGCTACCAAAGAAGAATTGATGGATAAGGATATGAAAAAATGACATGAGAACCCAATACCTGAGTCTCTCCTGCCACCCCTGTACTTCCTTTTGAAGAGCACTGAAATACACTGAAACAGAAAGAGAAATGAGTCTCTCCTGCACTAACAGTGAGCTCATACTTCTGTTCTGCTGACACTTCATTCAAATTTGCACATTTTTAAAAAATTCTTACAGCCTCTGAAACAGGGAAAGCACTTTCAAATCACTCCAATTTTAATGAAGTTTAAAAAGTCATAATGTAAGCAAAGGAACACCCTCAGCCTCACCAGATGGGATTAGAACTTCTCTCTCTGTATAACAGTCATAGCAGAGATGCTTAAAAGCATCCTCATGTGAAGTGACTTTATCGGGAAGTATTGTTGTAAATCAGCAGTGGTAGATCAAAAAAGCAGCTGCCTTCTCCTCGTTATGGTAACGAAGATGATTAACAGCAATGGTACTCATCTGAATGAAGTATTAGCTACAAGTTGAAGGCAGCAGTGGAAGACGAGGCTCCTGAAACAAGCTTTCCGCCCGAATAGACAAGAACTCTCCTTTTATAACTGTAAATTAATTCAAGATTGATTAACTGCTTCACAACAAGCCCCAACTTTGCCAATCTATCTGTGAATGCTTCTTTAAAACTAAGAAGTTTAAAAAAGTAATTGCCTCACCCATGACCTACAACTTCAGTATGACTGCGAGGACGTGACAAAACATAACATGTGAACACTCTTCAAAGCTCTTTTTTCACACCCACAGTTCAGCTAAGATTTTGTACACGCTGCAGATTTCCCCTAACGTGCCCCACAAAGGCTTAGCATATGAGAAATAGCCTAAACATGTTTCTTTGTGTTGTTACCTTCCTGCATTCAAGCTGATACACACAATGCATACGCAGAAGGTGACTGAAATCATCACTTCATTGGACAAAGAGCAGCCAGCAGGGAATTCTAACAACTGTGTGCATCGTGCAGCCCAAACGCATCATTTCAGTTGAGATCCAGACATTAAATACTCTGCAGGTGCAGATAGCCAGATCTGTGTTACTTCTGCTATGCCCTTATGGTCAAGATGATCTGAGTGGTCTCTTAATTTGACATTTTTCATTTTCCCAGTCTTTATCAACGTGTGTTACAGGCTGTTGAGGGAACTACATAAAAGGATTAACTAATGGCAATAACCCTCTTTTGTCAGAGAGGATTACTGTCATTCAGCACAGGGGAAACTGAAAACCAGGAGTTCCTTTTGTGGTATTTATTTAATATTCTGCTCTGTAATCTGTTTGCAACACTGCTAGTGCAAAATGTCATGGGAAGATGTAAACACTCACCAGATTCCTTTTCTGTACCTACAAACAAACCAAATGAAAAACAAAAAACAGTTTGTTTCCTGTCGCTCAAACCGTTCCAAGATCCTGATGCTCTATGTTACTTAACGTTTCGGCTGACTTTGGGGACATTGTAGACTGCTCTGATGAGGCACGTTCTGGTGTCAGCCAACAGTTTATCCCTGGCATGCTTGTCAATCAAAATAAAACTAACAGACGGCTTTCTTTGTTTCAAATGAGTTTTCCCTGGTCATTAAAATTCACTTTTTATTACGAAAATTACCATTTGGAGAGAGAAAATTGAAATGTTTGTGGTTCCTTGTGAACTACCTTCTACTGGAGCTGACCACTGCAAACCAATTTTGAAAATACAACAAATGTTTCTCACTGTCTGCCTGCTACCTATTATGGGTCTCACTACAATCTGTGGTCGGCAGAGTGGTCATTTTGTATAAAAGGCTGTAACAATATTTTAACAACAGCATGGCATGAATTCAATGTTTTCAGCAGGATATGAAAACCTAGAATATTGTAATTTGCACAGGACTGAGCAGCAGGAATTGAGACATCACTTCTTCAGACTGCATAAAATACAATACGTATTATTCATCAGATACCTGTTTTTTTAGAGAACATCGGTTCTCCTGTTCTAAGTATTGAGGAATTAATTTTTCCTTAAATTAGATTTGGAAACCTTTGGCAAATGCATGCAACTCTACAGAAAATTAGATCTAGAATATGTATTCCTAGCTGGCAAAGAAGGAAAAAAAAAAAGGGGGAGGGGGGGGAAACAAAGGGGGGGAAAAAAGGGGGGGAAATAGAAGCGTGTACATTTCCAGAGCACACCAACTTAGTTTCTGGGAGATACATCAAGAAGTTATCCAAATATATCCTCAGAAAATGTCATGCTTTCCAGAAAGCCTGTGTGAAACAGAATGCAGCACGGCAACTTGTAATGATGTACAAACCGTGTAAAGGAAGCCATTATTTTATCTGAAGTTCCCACACGAGGAAGAGTAGAAACTACTGCAAAGACCAGATTTCCTTTTCCTTTTTAATAAAAGCATGTTTAAAAAAAAAAAAAAGAATAATAAAAAAAAAACCAAAAAAAACCAACAAGGTTTCAGAATCATTATCTTTCTTCTCTACAGGGAAATTGGCATAATTAGATGCTATGTGCACAATTATGAGCACGTGGGATTTTAGTTATTATAAACACTTTCCTTCCACTGACAGCGCTTCAAATCCCATCCCACGGATTGATTTGCAGCCCTTAAAATCAGACCCTTTCTTTTCTTAACAAGCATCATCCTTTTTCACTTGCCCTTGGAATAGGACGGGAAAATGAAAATGAGTATCTCCTCTTTTTATATTTTCTACAAACTATACTTTAAACACAGGATGTAATTAGTGTAACAAAGTGAAACAGTCCAAGATCTCATTCTGAGCAGGGCAATGCAATATTTTAAGCTAAAAAAAATTGACTAACATAAGGAGGAAAATAAGACAGGAAGTACTCGTCCAAATCTTACCCTACAATCTGTGCACGTGCTATAATCCTTAGGTCAAATCTTAATCCTGCAGTAACTGATAGGAATTGCACATGGAAAGGCAAAAGACCAGGTAAACTACCCACAGACTATAGCTTAAGTAGCTAGACTTCAAAAAAAGTTTACTGAGAATTTACTTTTATCGCATCTAAACAAAGAGCAGTATTTGGGTACAAACCCAGAATGTTATCCTACTACTGCAACTACTCTGTCCTTTAAACTGCAAATAGATTTATATTCATTTCTTTGCCCTCGTAGCCTGGACCCCTGAGCAAAAGCACGGCATGTTTTGTAAGGCAATGTCGCTCCTTTTCAGTTGCTTTTGTTTTCTGAAAAAGCCGTATCCTGTAATGTTTACAGAAATATTTTTACAGTAATATTCTAGCTGTATAAACGCCCTGAATAACTATCTTTTGTAACCATACATCATCATCATACACCACAGTTTTTTCTGTTTAATTTATATTCCAGCATTCCCTGGATTAGAACACACTCAAGGTAATCTGGAACTGATCTATTGGCGTGTTTCTGTTACTAGCTTTAACCACAACAACAATAATCACCTACTTCTAACTCTGTAAATCATAAAACTGTTTGAGTTGGAAGGGATCCTTAGAAGTCATAGAATCACAGAATGGCCTGGATTGAAAAGGACCACAATGATCATTCAGTTTCAACCCCCCTGCTACGTGCAGAGTCACCAACCACCAGACCAGGCTGCCCAGAGCTCCATCCAGCCTGGCCTTGAATGCCTCCAGGGATGGGGCATCCACAGCCTCCTTGGGCAACCTGTTCCAGTGCGTCACCACCCTCTGAGCAAAAAACTTCCTCCTAAAGTCACCTAATCCAACTTCTCTACATCGAACCTACTGCTCCACCAGTGGGTGGCCCTCCTCTGCATGCACTCCAACAGGTCCACACCTCTCCTGAACAGAGGACTCCACACCTGGACACCAGTACCCCAGATGAGGTCTCACCAGAGCAGAGGGGGAGGATCCCCCTCCCTCAATCTGATGGTGACACTGCTTTGGATGCAGCCCAGGATATGGTTGGCTTTCTGGGCTGTCAAGACACAGTGCTTGCTCATGTCCATCCTGCCATTCACCAGCACCCCTGATTCTTTTCAGCAGGGCTGTGCTCCATCCATACATCCCCAGCTTGTATCGATAGTGGGTACTGCCACGACTCACATGCAAGACCTTGCACTCAGATTTGTTCAACCTCAAGAGGGTCACCTGGGCCACTTCTAGAGCCTGTCTAGATCTCTCAGGATGTCACAGCCAGTTGTTTATTGGTTCAATTTTTGTCAAGTATTATGAAATGCTTGACCCATTGATGCTATCTGTATTAACGTTCAATTTTTTTTTGCCATTCCCTTCTGATTCTAATTTAAAATCTTTGTGACTATGTCAGCAACTTAATATCTGAGCATATGCTTCAACAACTTCATAAGGTAAGTGAACACACTTAGCCACCTCTAGTATTACCAGCTGTATTTGTTAAGAAGCTGTACAGGGGAAAAAAAACAAAACAGCACAATGAATGAGCAGCTCCTGAACAACATGGATAGGAGAGTTCCAATAATTGTGTAGGGATAAACTTACTGTTTCTAGCATAATTAACCGGTAACGGACTGGGCATATTACTTTAACTGAAAGCACAGTGCATTCAGAGGTACAATAACCTTACATACATTGTGTTAAAGATCTCTAAACACTATGGTAAAATCAAGATTTCAAAGCACTATTATCTTTTCTCCCCTTGCACCTCAAAGACTGAACCCCTTCTTATTTTCCTATACCTTTATACATCTCTCATTCACACCCTTTTCATTTTCATTCACTACCACTTCCGATTATTTTCAGGCTCTTTTCAGTTTCAGTAGTACATTTCCAAAGAAACAAATCTAAAAGTTTTACACAGCTCTTTTTCACAGCCTAAAATGACATAATATAATATTGATCCAGGAACACTGCTGCTGTCATGCAGCTGACACCATGATAAAGTAGTAAAAGTCATCAAGGGTATACCAAAAATTGCGTGGCAGCATGTCTGCAATGCAGCTGTGAAAGAACTGATGCAGCAAGAGATACAGATGGAGCCCGAGCCTTTGTTGGAAAATACAAGAAAAAAGTACTGATTACAAATATGTGACAATGTTAATATCCATTGTTGTATTTTTTTTCCCATCTTTCTTATTCTACTTTGCTCAGTTACCAACATACTACATAATTCTACCTGCTTAAAATGGAATTACGAGTTTGCCTTCCTCGTATTTCATTACAGCCAGTGAACCGGGCTACTCTTCTTCTCTACTAATTTACATTTTTAGGCCACGCTAAGACTGCATTTGGTTAAAATAAGAACATTTAGCTCCTATTTAGAAGAGATGTCAAATGTTACACTGAAAGATTTTTCACTGATATCACTTATGCTTCCCTGAAAGCAACAGACGCAGACCTGGTTGTGAGCAGGGACAAATAAACCAGGCCCAGGGAGAAAACAGGCACCTGAAGCTGCGTTCAGGCAGTCTCTGTAGACAATCACAGCTCAAATATTTTCGTTGCAGCCAATACCAATGGAAAGCACAGCCACAGGTGCCATCAGCCCAGACTGCAGGTCAGGCCACTCCACGATCTGCATGACCACTGTGGGTGATGCTGGCCACGGACTTCCAGCAGTTTGAGGAATTCGGTCTGCGTTTGAAAAAACCTCAAGGAATTACAGACAGACAGACAGCTGATATTTCAAACCACCATAGAGACAACAAAAACATCCCAAAGCTAGGTAAGGTTCAGGTTGCTATTAGACTTGCATCCTGTGTCGCATTATGGCCCTTCAGCACTGCCCAAAGGAGTGAATGTGTGAGCACTTACAGAGTCATTTCATAGCTCCTTCACTGAAAGGCTGACATAGCCATGCAGTCTTGAAAAAAAAAAAACACATCATTAAGAATAACGTGGATGGGCAAGGACTTAAGCTGAAGTCTGGCAAGACACGATGCAACAGATGTCAGATTAAGTTTCAGATCCAAGTATTAAAGAATCATTTCAGAGAACATGAAAAAAACATTCATTTGGTAGTATAATTCACACTAATACTGTGAAGTAAACAGAGAAGTTTTAAAAAAGTAAGTCAGAAGAGCTTTTGTACATCCTGTGATGCTGCTGCTGCACCAGCTCCATCCCCTCTCACCCCTGTGGCAGCGACAGGACAGCAGTGGTGGAACAGAACAAGCAGGAAACTCTGGGAAGTCCTTGCTGCAGCTCCGCTGCAAACTGCCAGAAGACAGAGTAGACAGTTCCAAGTAGGAACAGCTGTTATTTTCCAATTAAAAATCACAAGACCAAAATATTAATTTATTAAGCAAGCGTTCAGATCAAGCAGCCACAACTGCATTCCCTGGCTGTATATATTTTTAAGAGAGCCTAATGAGAC
This sequence comes from Lagopus leucura, assembly GCF_019238085.1. Classification (NCBI taxonomy): domain Eukaryota; kingdom Metazoa; phylum Chordata; class Aves; order Galliformes; family Phasianidae; genus Lagopus; species Lagopus leucura. The sequence goes on from NW_024962270.1 coordinate 6,446,273, forward strand.
GTTCCTGGCACAAACAACATGACAAAACAGTTTATCGTCTGTTGCTGATATGCAAACAATTCCATTCCATATTGTGAAATACTACCTCAGTATGTAACGAACTCAAAGATTTTCCTTTGGAGGGGAAAACAATCTTCACGCTTCTCCAAACGTTTTAGGTAGTGAAGTATTAGCTGAGCTAGACTTTGAGAAAGATTATCTTTTGCTATCATAGAAGCAAGTTAATGAAGTGACAATAACAAACTGATGTATCTGTCAAAGTTTATAGATAAGAATGTCAAGCTATAGGTTATCAGCCTACAGTACTGACACTGTTCATATATCATAGCCCCCCAACACACACTCTGTCAGCATTGTTTATTTTCAGTCAGGAGTTAAATAATGACCATGTACTAAAAACGCCTTTGGGAAACTGCTTTGTCTTACATACTGTTCACCTGTTTACTTCTGAGTAAGTTTTGAGTTGCTTTTGTTTAATTTTCTATTTGAACAGCTGGTATTTATCAACTTCAAATGGACTTCAAGTCAATGCACTGCAAAATTTTTACTGTATTTCTACACTTGCTAGACACAAGCTCGTAAAATGCTAATGAGCACACCTTAAGCACAGCATGCAATTTCAGAGGGACACAAAAGATACCTTCTGAAACTACATCAGTACCAGAGCAACACGAGAACATGAAGAATAGGTCTGCTTTGTTTTTTATTTTCAACTGTCCAGCAACAGAAGTAACCATTTTGTACTGTGCTCAGTAAATAACAGCATTTATTACTTCCCTTTTAACCCTCTGAATTTTCTTTACAATATTTAGACCCAACTATCCATAAAAATGTAGATGCTATGAAGTGATTGATTGTTGTTTTTTTTTTTTTCCCTGCTGCGTATTGCTTTGTAACAAAGGCTGACGAAGAAAAAAGTTGTTTAGTTAGAAGGAAGGGCTGCAAGGAAGACAAAGCTGCAAAACAAAACAAAACAACAACAACAAAAAAAACTTAAGGATATATCCATTTTTTCCCCCTCACATACGTAAAATTACTATTTAAATACTCCTATGGAAACTATTTCATAGAAAGCTGTATGACAAGAAACAAGTTAAATTACACACTAGAAAAATACATCAAAATGTGAATAAGGGAAAAAATGCCTAGATACAACTAGTAACAACGTGAAGGGTTTCCATCTATTTATTCTTTATTCTCTATATACAAGGCAAAGTTACTGAGAGACTATATTCTACCAGAAACCATGTTCTGGAACTGAGCTCCAAGTGATGTACCTGACTAAGTGAGACAAGAATGGAAAAATCATGAATTCATAATTCAAACAAGTTTCTATTACTTTTTCGGAACCATTGTCTCAGTAAGAATCTTGGGATGTAGGCTGAGAATTAACATCTTAAGTCTAAAAATCTTTCTTCTAATCACTGGACTACTTTTCCAACTACTTTTTTTTTTTTTTTTTTTTCCAAATTTTAATGACCTGAAATAAAAAAGGGAAGCTATTTAGTGAAGGGATTGGAGGAGAATGAACTATGAAGACAAAAATAAGAAGTTGCTAATGTCACTTTTTTCTTCCCTCAGCATTAAATTGAACCTTTTAGGTACAAAAGTAAAAGACCTGTGGCAAAGTTAGGCAGACCTGTGGTATGAAGCTTTTTATACCTCAATTTACCTGTAAAAGAGCAAACATGGCCTTTGAAAATAAAAAATTGATAAAAGTTAACTTGTCGCTCCTTAGTACTATTAAACAAGACTACAGATCCCAACTCTCTTGAACCCAACTTGCTAATAAGTAGAGCTCTACTGTCTTTTCTGATTGACAGCAGGAAAGACTAAAAGTTGTTTTTTTTTAAAGGATTGGTTCCTCATGAAGAACACAGATGTACCCAACCATCAGGTATCAAAATACACATTATTCATAAACAAAAGCTTTTCTTTTGTAGTTACTGAAATTACAAGCCAACAAAACATCATTTATCTGACAATATTCTGTTTAGCTAAGACACCAATAGGCAAGAAAACCCAGGGTGATTTATATTAGTCATGTTTTTAAGTGTAAACGTTACACAAAAGATATGGAACAGTCAGCTAAACAGCCCAGACTCAGTGCCACAGTCTCCACTCCAACTTGAACAGTGAATAAAAACTACCTAGTTGCTCAAAAAGGTTTTGATTGAAACCACTGTCACTTGAGCCACAAATTAGTGTTTACTGACAATACTTCAGTCATTTAAACTGTCTGATGGCTGTAAAAATCCCCGCAATGCTTGTGAATCTCCTTTGTAAGAACGAACGGAGCACGATGCTAGCAGGCCTCCTGAGCTTCGCATCAGAAACTTTTTCACAGGAGCCCAAGTCTATTGTGTACGATAAGCCAAGGGGTGCCGAAGGAGTTGGTTGCTATGGTGGCATCTCATAAATCATCAATTATTGTCTGCTATTATGGAGGTGACAGCCTCATAAAGAGATTTGCATTTTCGGCTAATTTTAAGATTTTTTCTGCAGACATCATTTGCTTTGTAAAAGAAATGTCATGACAACCATAGAACACTTAAGCTTGTTATCGGGTAGTCAGGCATTCTCTTGGCCCCGTCACTTTGGCATTTGAGCATCGCAGCCTCTTTTGCATTATTGAGTAGTTTATCTTTACAGTTCATAAATATATTTCTAAACACGGGGACGGCATAATAGCAGAATGGCGGCAAATGCAAGCAGGGCTCCTGGTTGCCACAGCAACCTAAACTGATCAATTCCCTGTCACCATTCTAAAAGAGGCACCACTCTCCTGCGGCCCCAAACACTAATTACAAATGCAGGCCCTTCGCTGGCATGTTCAGCTTACAGATTAAAGCAGTTCATGCCTAATTTATCATTTAACATGTCCTCCCACATTTGTAGTGCCGTGCAGAATGAATAATAACTTCACTTGTTTACAGCATTTTCAACTTAATTTCACTAATTAGTTTTGCAGTTGGAGGAATTTTCGAGGGCTGCTAACGCAGCCCCGCACACAGGCCCAGTGCAGGCTCTGTGCACAGGACGTGGCCAATCCACCCACGTGTGGCTGCCAAGCAGTAAGTTACACATGTAGGTTCCCTTTTTTCTTAAAAGTGGGCTTTTCAAACAGCTGTGATTGCTGAAGCAAAAATACTGTGCCTTTCTCTTGCAAATGGGCCCAAGTGATGACACTTCATTGGCCTCTGATGCTGCACTTCCCATCAAGCTTTATTGAGTACTTGAGATAAGACCCAGTTGTGGTCCCTAAAACTGAACAGAACTACACACGTACGCGTACGCATCCATGCTTTGTGTGTGCATGCACGAGTTTCAAGATAGCATTTACAGAATTCCAAGCACCACTCACTCCCCAGAGCTTCACGATGAGCATCCATGGTTCCCAAAATGATCCTTTTCCATTCTCTGCAGTCCCTAATAACAAGGCAGAAAATGAAGTCTCAAGTGAAGCCAGAACTTGTTGCACCCTAGAGAAAGAAACCTGCTTAAGAAATCCTGAAATGCAAGACTGGATTTTAGGAACATTCCCTGACCTTTTTGGTCCATATAACAGAATTCTAAGCTTGCATACTCAAAAATGTTTGAAATAGCAAAAAAGACAGGACCTGTAAAATTCCTCTCTAGCAATCTGAACAGTTTTGTGTTTGAGTGCTGCTGCTCCATGGAATTCAGGGAAAGGAAAGGGGTTTTTGGTTCCTCAGTAATATTTGCACTATCTGAGCCACAAAGGAGATCATCTGACAGCCTCTGCCCCAGGCAGCTCCTCCCTATCATCAGTTTTACAAAAGTGTTCCTTCCCAGAACTCCTGTTAATCAATGAGAATTATACATCCAACTAAGTTAAAACCCTTCAGTGGCTCTGGGGGGACTCGACAAGAGGGAGCGCCGGAGCACTTGCACCTGCCGTGCAGCTGCGGCCTCCGTGCTCCAGGGGCCCCAGTGCAGCCGGCAGCCTGCGCTCCCAGGTGCCATCAGCCATCCACGCCCACTCGATGGCCGTGCACAGCAGCACTTCTGCGCTTCCACCGTGCCAAGGCAAAGCTCCAGGCCCTTATTTCAAAGGGAAACATGGTCAGCTTGAAGCAAAGAAAATTCACCCGTGCACTGATCTGCGCTGTTGCTGATGAGAATGCTTGCTGAACAATGCATGGGCTGGAATATTAGTTTACATCACAGCAGTTTCTAATGAAACGCTGCTTCTGCCATCCACAGCTTTTTAGTCCCGTTTCACATATTCAAGTGACAGTTCCAAAGCATCATATTCTAATAAGAGAGCCAAGAGGCAGCGAGTGCAAGTATGCTTAGGCAACATGCTAGCGTAAGTAACGGCAAACCCAGAGCACTAGCATTTGCATCAGTGCAAACCAACACCAACTCTACAGTCTATATTCTATCTTACACTAGTAGTCCACATGACTTCACGTCCAGTTTTTTCATCTTTACTTATACACTCATACTGCTTTCCAGTCCTATCAAAACTGAACTTCTAACTATACACCAACTGCTATCTAAAAATGCAGTTCCTACATGACAACACACAATCCCCCCTGCTAGTCTCCTTAAAATGCTAATTCAAACTCATCTTTCAAACAATAACAAGAAAAAATGGACTATTCATCTGCACTTTTGAAGCCATCTACTATTGTCAGCCATTGACCACAGAACTGTACAGCCCGGGCAACAAGACTGTTATCCAGGCAGGTTCTGAAGAGCCCTGGGCTCTCAAGTAATAAAAGGCAAACAGCTACTGACTGTACATGGGCTTGGTCATAGCTGGTTTTGCCTTCCAGCCGCTAAGTAGTCTGATTCTTAGGAAATCTGTGTTTAAGACATGCAATACGTTGTGCACTACTAAGCGTTAGTGGGATAAGAGCAATGTGTATTACCAATAATCACTCCATTTTTATAAAACGATTATGATAATTGCTCATGATTGGCCTTTTATGATTGCATACTCATTCACAAGCTTGCTTCTCATTCCTGTTGAATGCATAAAGCTGCTGCATTCAGTGTTGACAGAAAGGTGGGCTCATTTGACTACTTAAGGTAGAAGCTGTTCAAGTCTTGCAGTACTTAACATTTCTGTCCATTTAACAATATGTTTGCTAAGACACAATATGTTTTTTATTACATTCTCATCCTTACTGTTCCTGTTATTTAATAAAATACAGACTGCATCACCTGTACAAAACCTCAGCACCAAATACTGACCAGATTAACAGAGATGCTAGTCCAGTCACTTTATGTTTGTTTTGCCTGGCAAGCTGCATGTTTAATGGAAGATGGTATACTGTGAGTGATGGAATGCACCAAGGATGTACATTGACTATAGAATCTCTCCAGAGAGTTAATACAGTACCTTCACATTATTAAATGCAACATGCAGAGCATTACATTATTATGCTACACATGGCTAAGGAATTTTAGTATTCACAGGATTATGGTAATTAAGTCTTCCTTCACTTTGGGTGATGTGACACTTGCTTGACTATAATGTCACTCCACTTAAAGTCTGTGTAAACAACATTATCTTAGTCACTCTGCATTACATTTCCAACTGTGAGCAAAATTACAAGGTCAGAGTGGACAAGAATGTAGGTAATCCCAAGGAAACATCATGTAAATGACTAGCTCAAGGTTCAAGCTGGGTTTTCAAGGGTGGTAAAAGGCTTATGTACTACACCAATGTTTAGTATTGTTTCGTAGAAGCTATTACTAGCAAAATGCATTTCTATTTGTAGGGACATTCAGTCGGTCAGAACATGCAAACTTTTTCTTTTGCCAGCAACAACTCAGCGAAGAGCTGATTCTGTAAGAGGAATAAAAACCTACACGAATCTAGTAGGTTAATTAAATCTGTAGGTGATAGATGGTAACAAAGAAATATATAATTCAGTGCCATCCTTAACATTACATAATAAAATCTCCATTAAGACATCAGTAAGGCAGCTTGAAAAAAATATTAATCTTGTTGTTAAGACCAATTTGTTTAATTCACTTAGCTGAATTTGTTTTAGCTTTAAATATCAAACAGGAAAGCATTTACAGTCCTTTTTGTCCTTTTAACTGTCAAACAGAAGTGCAACTGAACCTCTTTTTACCCTTACAGATATAAACTGCGCACACAGACATTTCTCAGCCTATGCAGGTCTTGGAAAGAACGCCACTGAAGGGCAAAATTATGCATCACGTGGCAAGGCCAGTTAAGCTATTAGTGAAGTTAGTCACAGGAGCTTCCCTTTATACCAGCGCTTGGTGATTTCTCAGTCCAAGAGTTAGAACGCTTCTCAGTACTGAGTTGGGCAACCAGACCAGATGAAACAGTCGCTATCTTAGCAGTAACAGTACCTTACAAGTCCATTAGCTATAAAGGATTCAAGATGCACCACTAGTAAAACAAAACCAGCTAGACAGAAAAAGCCTTGTTAGCAGTTAGACACTGCCTAGAGTTTCTCAAACACGGTGAGTATGTAACCAATCAAGCCCACATACTCGGAGGCCTAACAAAAAAATCAGGCTGAGCTGGGATTCAGCTAGCCACATCAATAAGAGCGCTGCAATAATCTCTGGGAATTCCACCTGCGGTGAAGTGGCATCCAGGGAAATGTCACTGACACATCACATACTCTGAAATGTCATTTCAGTCATTTCTATCTTAAACAGTAGCTGTGGGAAATTTAATTAATGACAAAACTGCACTGTTTCAAGTTCTGTCAGGTAGGAATTATGTTCACAAGTTCACTGATAAAAACAGGCCTTTGCCAAAAAAGCTAAAGGAATAAAATCTGTCTGCACTGGCTTTCAACTTGGTACCGTTCAGAATGTGGATTGCAATGAAGACCCACAGACATCCTCTAGGCTCATGCCTCATTTTGTGCTGCAGACTCTTAAGCTCAGGTGGAAATATAAGACAAAGTGCATTACCTGATCAGTGGCCACTCAGCCCACATTCTTCTTCCACAGGTAAAATTAGAAACATCTTCATTTTTTAACAACAAACTAAGGAAGAAAATGCACAATTGTTACCTACTTACCAGACAATCATTAAAGATAAAACAACTGTTAATAACCATTAGCCCTTTAAACACAAATTGCATTGGTTCAAAAGCATTACAAAACACCTGGTAACTTTGTTCAGTATGAAGGCCGTAAGACTTCCAATGGCTTTAAATATGGATGGAACAGAGGGGCTGACAGCCTGATCCACAAGTTGGACTGTCCTGGTGACTTGAGAGCCCTCTGCAACACTGGAAAAGTGCAAAAGATGCCCTCAATGTCTGTCATCTTCATAGAATTCAGTCTCTGTAGCCTACCGTAATTTGTTACTGAGAGTAGATGACTCCACACCTGAAATACTTCTGTATTAATTTACTCATCATACTTGTCATTTCTGTTGCATGTTAATGGTACTTACCACATATTACAAAGTATTCTTACTACAGGATTTAACAGAAAAATAATAAATAAAAACCAAGGCATATAACATTACTTATATAAACAGGCAAAATACAGAGATCGTTGACTTGGTGTCTACTTTGGCAGTAACTGAATTCAATTTAATGACTTATGGTTCTTATTTAGTGAGGGTTGCCTGTCATGTATGACTCTGAGACTTCTTTCATACGTTTTCTTTGAAAAGTAAAGGTTTTCTGTATGAGATTGGAATTTAATTGTTTCCTTTTTAGACAAATATGCTTTTGGATAGACGCTGATGGAAAGGGCAATGGCATGTCAAAAGGGCAGCGGTACAGTGAGATTATGTGCTGAGGTCTAGGGCAGGACAGGCAAACAAGGTGGTGGGGGGGTCTCGGATCACTTGAGCAGATCCTTATAAATAAAATCTCAGACAACAGGCTTTGTTTACCCTGTATAAATGCATATCACCAGGTCAAATCAACTTCTGTTATGTTAACTACTTACGTTACTATCTTATTAACAAATATGCCTGATAGCATAGCAGTATTCCCATCTGATTGCATCTGGAATGCTTTTTTTTTTTTTCCCCTTAAAGAATAAGTAATTACGAATGAGATGTCCTTCATCTTGAAGGAATGACCTGTCCTAATTTGGGAAAAAAAAGAAAGAACCACAGCGACAGTAAGCTTTGTGTGGTAAAAGTCAGCAGTGCTTGTATCTCATGGCAAAGAAACTAGAGAAGAAATTGTCAGTGCTAAACATGCAAAGAATGTCCTACTTTGAAGAACACTGCACTATTAGGCATCAGACATTTCAAATTTCAGTTTCCAAAACATTTGTTAGGCTATTCAGAAGAAAAAATATTTAAACCTCTTTTTTGAATTGATGGCACTTTCTCTAGCCCAAAAGAGAAGATAAAAATTGTTACTAAATAAAGCTGACACAGAAAAACACACAAAAACTTGCAATTCTTTCACCAAAACTCACCCTCAAAATAAGAGCTGTTGTCACTCCCCACTGCTCACCCTATACAAGCAAGAGTATACCAAAGGAAGAGCAGGTAAAGATTCCTTTGGAAAAAGAAAAAGCAAAACGATCATTTCTCACACAGAAGATCTGCACCAATGTATTCCAGAGCCCCACCAAAATGATTCATTTTGGAATATTTGACAAATGCTGCTATGACAGGTAAACAAACAGGTCTTTAAAAAAAACAAAACATATATGCATGTCACTCTGAAAGTAATGCCTCCTACTTATCTCCACAGTAATTACAACAGAAACAAAGAGCACAATAACACTGTTTGTAAGAGCCAATTCTCAGCTACAAAACACTACTTTTCAATGCACCATGAGATGTGCATTTTCACCAGTGACGAAGAATAAGTGCCTGCAGGCCACACTGAGACACATCCACACCAGTGGAGGTGACCCACTGTCACCACTGCTGAAACACACCACCCCCTGGCTCACACTGCTACATCCACTGCTTGGTCTCCATAAATGTTTATAGCAAGAGTCAATGAATGTCAACGGGTGCCATTTTTTCCTGCACAGAGGAATTCAATGACACACCTCTGCTCTGTGGTGCACTTCCATGTCAGACACCATTCTGTCAGACTGCCCCACTGCTGCTGTCACACAGCAACAAAATGTCATGGGATACCAGTGGGAAGGTCTGACTGCTGCAGCCATCCCACCAATGTCTGTATCTGACCTCATGGGACCTCATATCTGACCTCATATTACAGGAGAAGTATAACTAAGATGTATTAATACACTTCAAACTGTCTGATGCATGACACGTTAATGAACAAATGTGACATCTGAAAACAAGCAAGTCCTACTAAGATTATACCCCTCTACACTGTCTGCCCAGCTCTCTGCAATACAACAGAAACCTACTCTCATGGCATTTAGCATCTACATTTCCAGTGGATTAAGATATTTAAAGATTAATTCTCTGCAATGTTAACCTCCTAGCAGGGGCAGTTCTCTCATCATTAGAGTTATTCAAAATCCGTTTTATGCCAAGTAAGTTGCTCTACAAACACAACAGTTGGGACTGACAGCAGTTTCTACTTTTCAAAAAGCTTCAAACTCGCTTCCAAATCCTGTTACATCTAATGATATTCCTTTTCACCCTCTACAGCCACTCATCACCCACTAGCTCACTATTTCTTGAACTGCATTACTTGATTTTTCCTTCCCCTGAGTTTACTCTTACTTAAATAGTGTAGAGAATCACTAAATTTATTCTTCAATTTTCTAACTGATTTTATCACATCAGCAACATCATCAATTTTACTTTGTCTTCATGTATGTTTTTTAACACTTTTCATTTTAGTTGAATTAATGAATTTTTTAAAAGCAGTACATTTTTCACAACATCCTCATTAAAACAAGATTTGCAAGCAGGCTTTACTGGTTCCAGAAAAAAAATAGATAACTCTTTCTCCATCTTCTACTCTTCAATATGATTTAGGTTCTTCTTTCAAAGAACTTCTGTTGTAGAACTATAAAAACCAGGAAAATATTCAAATTCTGGAGTGGCCCAAGCTTAAAGTCATAATATACAAAATCAGAACTTCTCCACTATGCTGTGATTCTTAACTGCTTCTATTCTGCATTTCTAAATTATTCAGGGACTACATTCTGCAAATGCATCTGTGTGAGTGTGAGTCAGCTCCATTCATTTTATTCTTGCGTATGTAGTACATCCCTGGTGGTTGCCTAATGAAAGTGATGCTAAGGCAGAAAATCACGACTCAACACAGCTCATTTTAATAAGAAAGTCTGGTGGGTTTGAATAATACCTTTTAACTTCTTTTCTTTATTATTTTAAATCCGATCCACTTCTGAGGCAAAGTCAATTTAATAGTTTCCAGCATTAAGACTGTTAAGCTCTACTTAATGATTTTCCAATTTCTGTTCCTGAATCACATAGGAAATACATAAACACGTTGGAAGTCAGAAGAAGGGCAGTAAGTCCAGAAATGTAGCTAACCAATGTAACTTGAAGATCATAAACCAAACCAGAAAAAACAAAAGAATTTGCAGTGACTGAAACAACATTAAACCTAAATAAAAAAATCCACGCTCATTATTCAGGCTGTTACACAAATCCATACAGATCTGTAAGCATCTGTGTATTGCTCTGATGGCCAAGTTTTAGCTGCTGCACTGCTGAATTTACCAGCTTGGTCTTTTAAGTAGTTTAAGGGTGGTCACAACTTGTTCCTATTTCTCTTGGAAGCAGTGTGCATAGCTTTGGATCACAGACAGAAGTAACAAACATTCAAATAACCCAAATACATGCTTGTTCCCTTCACACTCCATGGAATGACATGGGGTGGATATAATAACTATAAGCAGTTCATCATTAGAACAGTACACAGTCATTTCAGTGGTTTGCACAGACAAACCAGAGGTGTTTACTGACTTCACTGCAGACATCAATAGGCAATTTTCTTTATCTCCAATTCTACAGATCTTTACAATTCTTGCAAATCTCATTTCACTCTAAGATTGGCAGCTAAACTCTCCAATTTGCAATGCTTTGTCACTGGAAAATACATGAAAACTTCCTTTATTGTAGCAGTACACATTTTTAACAGACATTTAAATTCAGTTAACATAACCTTAGAAGGGTATCTGTTCTCTGATTTTCTGCAAGAATACAGTACCCAGAACTGAAAACTGAAAATATTTCCAATGCTTTTTCACAGAATTGCTGCTGTTCGCCTTCATCACATGATGACCTCATTTTAACCAGCTCAGATAAGTTCTGCTTCTCCTTAAGAATACTTCACTATTGTCCACAAAAATACATTCTGATAATGAGTTATTTATTTCTCTATTAGTATTAATATACTGCAGCTACTGATAACAAAAGTTGTTGATGTACTCCTACAAGAAAGCCAAAAATGATGTGAAAGGAATCTAGAGACTCTTAATGCAAATAATGCTTATACCAAGCATGCAAAGGCTTCAAAAAGCCTAATGATTTTCTCAGATGTGCTGTAACAACAAAGAATCTCATGGTTCACTGTCAAATGTCTGCTAGAAGCCAATGTTCATCACAACTAAAATGACTTGTTCATCATAGATTCCATCAATAATTGTTTCAGTATGTGAATGTGATCAATGTAGCTCTCATCAAGTATAAATCAAGATATGTATTTCCTAATGGGACCTTCAACATTCTCATGGATCCTATTCAATAGCACAATTCAATCAATACAGCAGCCCAAGTGATCAGACATCTTTCTCAAAATGGCAGTTACTTACAAGTACAAAACAATAAAAATATCCTAATGTTCTTAGCATGCATTTCACTCATTTGGTGGCATACTGAAAGAGGGACCATTGTGTAGCACTGGACTGCATCAGACCAGCACTTAAAAGCTGCACAATGAAAATGTAAGAGTTTAAATTATTATATCTAAACAGCAATGTCAGTGGCAAAACTGTAATGGATCGAGACTACAAGATACAGCATTTATCAAAGAGAAAGGGAAATACCAAGTGATCTGCTCAGAGCTGCGCATTTCCTAGAAAATTGATTTCATTTCTAAAAGTTGACAGCAAACCTAAGTACATTCAGGTGGGTTTTCTTTTTTTCTTTTTTTTTTGTGTCACTGTGGCTGAGCAAAGCCTGTCAAAACTAAAGACTAAAAAAGCAACAGCATTTCTGCCTCCCTTTTATCAGTTTCTTGTTTTCAGTAAGTACTTTAAAACATGGTTCTTGGAATATCTGTGACAGATGGGTGCAGACTGACCAGCACCTCTGCATCTTACCAAGGTTGTTTCCTTTGGTAAATCACAAAATATGTTTCTTACATATGAAAAATTTTAAACTCTCAGTCTAGACCTTTAAATGATAAACACAAGGCCATAAAATTATCTTATGCTCTTAGTTATAACCGTTTGCAATGATTCTTGGATTTTACCAAACTGCTTTTTATGCTTTTTTTGCATCTAAATAAAACTAAAATATTATATGATTGGACAAATAATTTTTGAATAGCATAATTTTAAGACTGATCTAGTTATATCATCTCTTTTTAAGAGCATGTTTACATGACAATTGATTGCTCTATCTTGGTAATTCCGGATGAGTTTTATGCTAAGATAACACTGCAAAGCTTTCCACCAAGTCTGGTTCATTTGCCAATGCTTTTTCAGATGAAAAATTCTGTCTTACTCAGCAGACAGGCAATGTGGGTATTGCAACACGAGCAGCAAAGGAGGCAAGGCTCAGAACCCAGACTAATAAGCTGTGATCTTGAAACCTACGTGTGAAGACCATGTATGCATGCTGCAGATGGTTTACCAGAATTAAATGTTCTTCTTATCCGCTGATCTCTGATGCGGCCAGGCATTTACACAATACACTTACATGCACACACAGTGTTGATGATCAGCATTTCATAACAATGACAGAATAGAGATCTTTAAGATCCATCAAGCCTTCTCAATTTGGAGGGTTTCCTCTAGTTACAGATACGAATCTACAAACCCCAAATAAATTTATTTAGGTATCAAGTAAAAGCCAAGCTGCTCAGCCATGACAAAATGACAAAGCTGTAACTTCTCATGGTGGTATTATCTACGTAACCAAATCCTGCAACTTTTTAGAAAAACTCCACATCTCTTGGAAGTTTTTTGTTCTGTCCCCACTGTGTGGGCATCCTTCGAAAGGCTGAGCAACATTATAACTGAAGGCACATTCAGAAGAGTTGCTGCAACACCCCCCCTTACAATCTATGAGATCGTTAGAATATTGAACAGTAATTTCAGATTTTTCCCTGATGTTCATTAAAACATTTTTTTTTTCTAAACTTACCAGTCAACTAGGAAAAGTAGAACCCTAAAAGCCTTCCTTCTTTTGTCTGTTAAACCCTCTGCTTAAAAGAAAAAGGACAAAGAAGCAAGTGCAAGAGGTTGCTGAGTTACTTGCTCAACTGACATAGTTCTCTTTTCATAATAATTTCTGATATAAAAGAAATAGAGTTATATATTGATATATAATTCAGGAGATTTTATATTTTTCAATTAAATGCCTTTCAACCTTTGCTCTTTAAAGGTTATAGAAATTCATGATTTTAGCCTCCCTTCAGAGATCCTATCTTTAGTCATAAGGTCAATCAAATTCCCCTTTTCAAATGTTACATCTTTAAACAATATGGTAACCAGAACAAAAACAATATCTTAAGTGAGGTCAGAAGATTTCCTAACCCTCACATATATTCCTAATATTCTTACTCTATTACTGATAAATGTGCCTTTCTTCCTATTTTTCCTCTCTTACATATCATCTGTGTTTTCAGCAATTTTACTGACTGCACAAACCCCTACAAAAGGTTTGTAATTAGAAATACATCCAAATTACTTCAGCTCTTTCTGGAGCTGCTACTTTGCTGTAACAACTTGCAGACCCACCTGTCTTGCTTTACCCTATAACTATGGCTAATGAGGTACCACGTGGCTTGATGTTTCAAAGCTATCTTCAATTTATTTTCAGAAGGATACTTCCAGGTGAATTAAACTAAAAATGCTGTAAACTTCACTTGAGTTGCACTTGCAATGATTTCTGTGTTGCATATACCACAGAATCTAGAAATATTAAATGTTGTATAACTTTTAAAAATTTTTCATATTGCTGTGAAGAACAGAAAACTAGAATGCAAGCATTTATATAAACTGAATTTAAAAACCATCTGAAAAAAATTACCTGAAATAAAATTTCCTTTCTCACCTTCTGATTTTAATTCAGTTAGAAGTAAACTCCTACGTCTTCAAAATTCTTAAAATATATATATATATGTATATAGGCAACAATTTACAGCTTAAGGAATCCATATTCTGAAGAGAAGGTTGTGGAGAGACTTCACTGCAGACTTCCAGTACTCAAAGGGGTGAGAACAGGAGGAAGACCGACTTTTTTCTGTGGGTAGTTAGTGATCGGAGTAGGAGGAATTTTATACTAGCTTTAAACTAAAAGACTGGAGATTCAGATTTTAGGAAGACACTTTACTCGGAGGGTGGCACTGGAACAGGTTGCCCAGAGAGCTGTGGGTGCCCCAGCCCTGGAGGTGTTGGAGGCCAGGTTGAATGGGGCCCTGGGCAGCCCAGGCCGATGGGGGGCAGCCAGCCCATGGCAGCGGGTTGCCGATGGATGGGCTTCAAGATCCCTTCCAACCAAAGCCATGCTATGATTCCATGCTCATATACAACCAAGTCCCACCGTGGTTACTACCACAAACATTCAATGAGAATCTGAGACAGAAGAATGCAAGGTCAGTTTAGAGAAGTTACAACACAACAAGCTGCAGTGCAGAAGTACAACATTTAACCAAAGATTTTTCTGAAAGATTTTTCTTTTAAAACAGCAACCTACATTCCAAAGGCTGCTCAGTTTTCTAGCTTTACCAAGTTAGTTCATTGCACAATACAAGCAGCTTCAGCAGTGTTCCCTCTTTCACCACCCCCTACCCACAGGACAAAGGTTTATATTAAACCTAATTCCTTCCCAGAGAATGACTGTTGGTTGGGCTGTCCAGTTCAAACACATTAATGCAATAATAATTTAATTACTGGTATTACAAGGTTAGTGCTGGTTGTGGGTTTTGGCCGTCTCAAAACAATGACTCACCAAACTGTGCCGTTAAAGAAAAACACTTCTCCCCCATGTTCTCCACAAGCTAAAGAAGCTTTGCTGCCAATGGTCCCTCCTATACTACTGATGTCAAATTTTCTAATCTGGTTAGCATATTTTGCTGTCAGGGTCAAGAGAAACCATCTGGACCATTTTGCTACATATTCTTTCCTGGCCAAATGTAGTTTTTACTGTAATTTGCCTCATTTCCTCCTCATACGACAACAGAATGCTGCTCATGTGCATACGTGAGTGACCTGACAGACCAAATGCCTCCAAAGTGCCTCACCACATCTGATTTGTTTCCACATCACTAGTTTCTTCTTCCACGTCATCTTATAACTGCGATATTGGAACTGTCTGCTACAAATGTCATTCCATCAATGTCCCGTAATTGATAACTGATCACTTGGAAGTTCATTCGTTTTTAGCAAACAATTAGTTGATTTTTCAGCCACAGAAATAACAGAATAACATAAAGTCCTGAGTTTTCTTCACTTCGCTTACAGTAACTTTTCAATATCTCTTTTTTCAACCGTAGCAATTCAGAAAGAGTCTCTTGCAGACTATAATTCAATGACTTCACTGAACGCTGTAGGTCCACTGCTTTATTCACCTGTATGATTATACGGACAGTTATATACATCTGTGAAGCTACCGTAACCAAATAGTCTGAACAGTACAAACAGACCCTCAGACTACAAATAAATAGAACATATTCCACTGTAACTCTAGGCTATTTCTCACCAGCAAGCCTAAGCACCCTTTGAAACTCCATTACGTGTTTAACCGAGTAGAAGAAATGAAAGCCAAGGTACAGTATCAAGGAAAGCCAGGTTTCATACTCCTCCCGCATCTTTTTCTGTACACTTTCGTCAATTCAGTGACTCCCAGTTCTTCCAAGACTCCTTCTGTCACCATTTGTCATTAGCTGCCAGATTCACTAATCACACGGCTGTTTATTTCTCAGATGCTCTTTTAGTTTTGCACTAAGTCAGTTTATGTTCCTCATAATTAATTTAAAATGCCCTTTTTGTCAAGTAGTTCAGTAATCCAAACTTTCCAATTTCTAAAAGTAATTTAATTCCACTAAATATCACCTAATGTACACAAGCAGCTCAAATACTGACATTATTCATACCACATTACTCTGCACTGTCAGGTATCAGTTTTGAGTTTAAAAGATTACACCCTAAATCCAATTTCTCTTGGGTTTCCTGTCTTGGTTAGTTATAGCTGTTCTTTTCATGAAAGGCCATTTGTCAGAGCAGACTTCAACCTTCTTCACTTTAATCCTGCTCTTCAGGTGAATACAAGATACCACAGAAGCAGTCAAACCAGAGACTAAATAGAAAATACCGCAGAAGCAGCTGTGGTATGGGACAAGCTTCCATACAACACAGCAGTGATCTGCCTCAACTCCAGGCTTTCAAGAGAGCACCACACAACTTTGGCAGCTCAGCTCCAGGAGCTCCTCATTGCAAACACATGGTCCAAAAACGCAAAATGTGGCAATGTGTTCAGGGAGAGAAAGGGAAGAGGATGGAAATGTGATTTCAAGACTTGAATTCAGCAAATTTATTTTCCTATCTTTCTACAGATTTCAACTGCTGCTGTTCCCCTTCATGCACAACATATTAAGGATATTTACTGCTATTCTGCCTTGCACTGTCTACACAGTCTCTTTACTGCTTGAGAAATACTCAAGTATTTCTGTGATTCCTTATATTTTCCTTCCTTCAACTACTTTAAACATTACTCTTACAATATTAGCTTATTTCTCATTCAAGGTGAAGATTACACACAAAGCATGTCCTGGCTCTCCTTTTTCTCATTAAAACCCTGCCCCAAAGCAGACTGAGGGTTTAGCTCCTTCCATCAACCCCCTGCCCTGCTGTTCAGCCCTACAACATCACCCCTGACAACCTCAGCTGCTTCACTGCTTCTGCACGTTTCCATGTACAATGCTTACCCAAAGCAGTCTGCATTCACATTTTAAACCCTGAAGTCATACTATTCATTACAAGTCACTTTCTAATAATCAGATTTAAATATTCTCAGATGTATTTTTCAGTCTACTGTGTCATCCTGGACTGTAACTTGTTCAGAAAAGCCAAAAGAAAACTTAAAAGTATCAGGAAAAAAAAAAAAAAAAAAAACCAAAAAAACTGGCTTTTTCACAAATCCATATATATATATATTTACCCTCAGTCAGAACCACAGTCTTCCACAACCTGCGCCCCATACAACTGAAAAGACAACAGCCATACAAACAACAGAGTAAGATACCTGCCACCCAATTCTAGGCCATGTAAAGGCACAGCTGGGCCATATGGCACATTTCTATTAGAACCATATATTAACAATATTATCACAATATAAACAATATAGGGGGTCCATTCACATCTGGTAGCACATCCAAATTCAATTAACTGCAGGTCCAATGTTTAAAAAAAAAAATCACCTGCTGATATCTGTAGTAGTCAAATGTTTTCACTGTTCTTTATTTAGAATATTTCCTGGAACAGAGCTGAAATTCAAACTGGAAGGGACACTCTCTCCAAAAAAAAAAAAAAAAAAAAAAAGAAGAAAAAAAAAGAAAAAAAAAACCGGTATCCTATAGACAGCAGTACATAGGAACAGAGTTGTATAAGACTGTTCCGCTTTGTTCTTCCCTGAATTCAAGAAGGCTGGTTTTCTCCTGGGGGGCCCTCTATGGTCAGGACTCACATTCCTAGATATCAAAGTACTCTACTTTGTGACCAACGTAGATGTCTTAAGAAGAACCTGACAGGATTGAGCCTAATATAATAAATTAATCTGTCGCTCTTAAGAATTCTTAGATGAATATTCACTGTAGCACAAACTTGACTAGATTTTCCCTTTGATTTATAAACACAATTCAGTAAACAAAAACATCTGTGATGGGATAGATAAACATATGCAATCACTTGTCAACACAAGCAGCAGCAAGACTGGATATTGATAAATTTCTATCAACATTGAAATTGTACTGCGTATAATCTCTTTGTCTGACTTTTGTTCAAAGTCTTCTACCAACCTAACAGCAAAAAAATCAGCAAATTTATTTACCCTTAATTTTGCAAAAAATGAGCAAATGCTGAGCATCTCAGAATCACTCTCCTCTCACAAAACAGAAGGCTCAATTAAAATCTATTTGCACAAACAGCCACATAAACACAATACAGATGTTAGGATGCTGAGTCTTTTTCAAAAATAAATAAATCAGTCAATAAATTAGATCGTTTAATGTGTTTTTTTTTTTTTTTTCAAGCAGAGTTAAAACAGCTTATTCCTTCTAAAATAAACCAAATACACGATCAGAAAAAAATAACAATAAATTTTAATTAGCTAGAGACTGAAATTCACCTTTTTCCCCATAATTGCTAGGCAAACCAAACTTCCTTCTAAAATGCAAATTCATTCCATAACATGAAAACGAACACAAAGGCAGAAAGGTTTACATGTCAAATGGCAATTTTCCTAAATGGCTCACACTTCAACTTGTTTTCTTTTTCATACCTTCGCCTGTGACAAAAGACGTAATGGCCATCATTACTCAGATGTTTTGTCAGCATACCAAGATGAATGCACTCTCTCTGCCTCTAGCTCAGTTACCCCACAAGAATTCTCTTCAGCGTTACATTAACAACACCTTTCATAGTTAACAATTTGATCTATCACATTTTTGACTAATGTTACCCATCAAGAGTTCTGTGCAAGACTTCTTCATTCAGGCAAAGATACTTATTAGATTCAAATACATCCTCGCCTCTTAAAAAATGTACTTTATTTATTACTGATGCACATGAAACCAGAACAATGCATCGGCACAGCTATCCCATAAGCTGTCCATAATGCAAGCAGAACACGTCACCAACTGATCAACCCCACGGTGCTCCTGCTGTGGCACGGTGCCGGCTGCCCGCTGCACAGCTCAGAGCACACGCACGGCAGGCTGAGCTCCTCAGGGCTGGGACCAACACGCCAGGCTGCAGGAGGCACCGCGGTGCCGAAACAACCGCACCCAGCGGCAGAGCGCAGGATCACCTCCTACGGACACCCAAAGCATCCGAACAAAGTAAAGCAACACCTAAACCTGGAGAATCACTGGCAGGCTGGCACTTCAGGGTGCAATGGCACAAGATGAAGCAGCAGCGCTGACCGGCAAGCACGAATCTTTATGCACTACAACTCCAAACCTACCTCACTCTCCTTTTCAAAGGTTCATCTTCGCTTAAAAACTGAAATTAGCGATACAAGTTAGAACACGGTTTGGACACTCATTCAACTATGGATTGACTTTTCAAGTGAAGTCCCAGTTGACTGTGGAAATCAATATGGATTTCTAATGGCACCTATAAATCTTGCTGCGTTTGACATAACTTGCAAATAAATAGAAAGAATCATCAGGAAATTATTTTCCCAGTTACAGATTCTTTATTCATCCTTACCATTATGCACTCCACTCCAATGGAAGCATCAAACATACCAAGAAAGTTATTTATAAAATTGCTTAGAATCTTCTATGCTTTAATTGTTGGTGGTGGCATTTTGGTTTACAGAATGCAGCCAATGAAACTACAAACAAATAAGCTGCTCTTTCTATTCCAAAAGATTATCAAAATAAATTATATTTCTTCCCAAAAATGTTTTGGTCATGATTTTTTTTCAAAGAGCCTTGAGAAGTCAGACTGTATTAATTGCCCTGAGCCTGCACAAAACTGTCTGAAGCAATCCACCACAACTTGTACTACTTAGAAAAAACCATGTTCATGTTCTGATATAAACACGTGTTTTCTGGCACACGGTCCAGTATCAATACCTTTAAAAGAAACTACTCTAAGCAATGGGTTCTTAGCTTGAGTTGAGTTCTTCAAAGACACACTTGAAATTGCAGTTAACATCTTACTTGCACAGCACTAGGGATAAAAATCCATAGCAAACTCCTCAATACATTGTATCTGTAATTAAAAGATCACAGCAGAGGAGCACTGACCATCTATGTTTCCTCCACAACATCTCTATTTTCCCCTTTCTTACAAAAATTATTTCACTACTTAAATCTCACTCAGATCAGCATAAACTATTTGCAAAAATGCCAGAAGCTAGAGGTTTGTTTTTGAAAAATCCAACTCATTAGAACTGCAAAAGATGTTTGACTTTCTGTATATATTTGAGACATCAGTCATTCCACGTGAATGAAAACAAATACACACATCGTATGTTGTACTACACAGAGACATGAACAAAGCAAGCAAATTAAGCCTATTCCAGACAATCACTTAATAAGCTGAATTCTTTCCACGTCATTGATAAGATAAAACCTTCTTACATGAATTAGCATTATTATTAGAGATAAAACAAGTTAAACGAGACATACCAAATTCCTCAGTGTCTTTGCTTCTACTATTATCAATGATTTACTCAGCAAAGAGTCTGTATTCAAGTTTTAAAAGCACAGGAATTATCCAAGACTAATTTTTGCAGGCAGACTCTACTTTTACTGACAGTCTTTATAGAGTAGTGTGGTAGGATGTAAATCCTTTCTGGTTCACCATCTGAAAGCAATCAATGGAATGGGACAGAAAATACACATTTTGTTGGAGAATGAAACCTTCCACATTTCTGTTTTGAACCATGATGTAGAGTTCTACAGCAGAGATGTGAGGCGTTTCCCATAGGGGATCAATTAAGTAATTACACAATAACTATAGCTGTAGCTTAAGGAAAACTCAGCCTGTATTTTTGTTGTAAGGGAAAAAGCTGAAGAGGAAGGCAGAAAAAAAACACACTCACTGCCACACTGATGTATGTGACAAACTGGATTAATCTACACATGCCAACATTCATTTCAAACCGCACCTCAAAGCAAGAAGTCCATTTTCAAAAGGAGACAGCTGTCTGTAGCCACATCCTGCAGAAATGTGCCTGTCATAAACCCTATGGCACAACCAACAACTGTAAAAGCTGCTTTGGAGTATAAAACTGGATATGCTTTGTCATGAGGGGAAAAAGCAAGACTTAGGAACAGGAATATCCTTTTCTTGTTCTCAGTTGGTACCAATGTCATGTCATGACTTAGCATCACTGTGAAAAGCATGAAAGGGTGCTGTGCTTTCAGGGCTTTTCTTCCAAACTTTTAAACCAAGACTGCAGAAACATGGAAGCATTCAGTGTTGTGCATAGATCAGCGCTGACTGCTCCAGGCTGGGCACGAAGCAGGTATGATGAGGCCTTATCACAAAGCAAAGATGATCAGGGCTGCCCGGGGGGCTGTGGGGCAGCAGGACAGAGACAGACAAGTGGTTTCTCCCACACTCCTGAGTAAATTACTGTAGAGCATCAAAGAAATCTCTATTTAAAAACGCAGCAAATTCAGTGGGTCCTGCAATTGTCATTGGATCTGCAGGACTTGGCTGGACTTGTACCCACGTAGAGCTGTGCTCGTCAGAGCCGAAGGTCACGGCCTGATCCTGAATTCCCTGCCTTGGCCTATGAGCCATTTGTCTGTCTACAGTTCATTTGTAACTAAACTTAGCGCAGGAAAAGAACACTTCAAAGAAACTACACAAAGCACTGCAAAACATTTTAAGATGCTTAGGGCATTTAGGGAAGAATAACCCTAATCTGCTAAACAGAAATATCATTTTGACCTAGAGTGCTTTATTCAGCTGTCACCAATTTTCTCAAATGTGATACCTCTATAAATACAAGAAATGATATTCATCACTTCTGACCATTTCACATCTATATATAGTTCAACAGGTCTGTAATTAACAGTCTTGTGAAAGAAGTCAGTCCATTAGAACAAGCAGCAGAAAGATGAGTCGTTTGAAGCAAAAATACCTATCCAAAGCACGGCGCATTTATACAGCTTAGTGCATACTTGCTGCAATCTAAAAAAATACTACAAACATGAAATCTATGATGAGAATGCTTCATATGAAAACCACCACAGGATTAAGTTCAAGAAAGGAATTTCTCATGCAAACTTTGCACTCCAATCTGAACTTTTACTGTAAGCATTCACTTTCAGTTCAATTATATTTCAGGGAGTATTTAGCCAGATACTTTGGAAAATTTGACTTGTTCTTGTCTACTTTAGGAATTAGAGGAGACCGGAGATCACAGCTGTCTGGAACAAGATTATGTTTGTAAAGTACAAAAATATTAAAGATGGGAATATTCTTAAAACAAACAAACACAAAAATCTCAAAGCAAATACAGATATCTTTCATCTTATTAAGAAAACATGTGACTGTTTCCTTTTTCATTTCTGTAAGAAAGAGTCTTATTCAATTGTATAAAAAAACCCTCCCAAATTCAGATGGGCTTTTCCACGATTACAAAATTGTTTTGAAATTTACATTGTGCAACAGAAGATGTTTGGTGAATAAATGATGCCTTGACAAAATAAAATGCACAGATTCCTGCTAAGCGAGGTCTTGAAAGAACTCCAAGATTAAAGGAACATAAAAAATGAATTACCCTTTTTCACCTCTCAAGAGAGTAATCCTACAGGTCAGCTTTGAGGTACAGCTGAAACAAATGGTAAACTGTTTGGTAAACAGAAGGATTTTTCAGCAGCCCTTTTTAAAGGAATCATGGGAAAGTTTAGATCTAATCACAGCATAAAGATGAGTTCAAACTGAGGTTGAATCTTTTTTATACATCCTGCCTATAAAGCACATAACATGGAAAAACCAGGGGCTCCAAGGGACACAACTCACATTAAATGTCCTATTATCTTTGTTCTTGCTTTTACAAACTGATTATTTGCTTCTTAAAAAAAAAAATAAAATAGCTTTAACATATCTCATACAATCTTATATCAAGTTAGTCCCACCAAGTAGCACGCTAACATTTCACTCCCCTGCCACTTCATCAAAAAATAAGAACACAACGCTGAATGCACCAAAAACCTTACAAAGCTTTTGCAGTTCCCCAGCTCCATCCCACGATGGACGAGGCTGTGCCACAGCCCAACCCAGGCTGCCTCCACCCAGCAGCTGCAGGCAGGACAGGCTGCTGCTATCAGTACTGTTGCATCCACCACTGGCAAAATCCCTCGAATTGCTTCTCTTCCTCATTACGAGCAGTCAATGCACAGTTCAGACTAGAATACAGTATTTAAGCACTTCTTAGTTATTCCTGAATCAGAACTGGAATACAAGAACTGGAAATATCCAAACCTTAAAAAAAAAAAAAACCTGCTAAAACTTGGCCTCAGCCTCCCTCCTCCAGCAGAAAGGAGGCTTTATTTTGTTATCTTAAATATTAACAGGAGAGATGCAATCCTTCAAGGAGCCTGCAAGGAGGACTGCATCACTCCCAGCACCAAAAGAAAACATTCCACCTAAGCTTAAAACAGAAATGCTGAACTCTCAGCTGCGAGTAACAGCATTTGTATTTATCTGGAAAGGGATGGCAAGTCTTTAATTATTAAACCAATTGCATTTAGCAGATGGTCAAAGAAAAGTACTTTTAAAAAGTTGCCCAGAGGGTTATAAAAACGAACAAGCTAAAACAGCTGCCAGCTGGTGCGTGAAATCAATAATGAGAAAACGAGTTCTACTGTATCTTTGTGTCCATTGTCTGGCTGAAGACAGCGAGGACAAGGGAAGGAGAACTTCACAGCGAATGGCCTACGTAACTAATTAGAAAAAGACAAACATCTGAAGTTAGGCTGGAACGGGGGAGATGGTGCCAGCAGGCTGCGCACCGCCATGCAGGCACGGCGCAGGGCTGCACGGAGCCCGAGGTGCACGCCTGGATGTCTGCACACCCAGCATCGCTTGTGTCAGGAGCCTGGGAAAATTCAAAATGCACGTTAGCAGCAAAAGCTCTTCGAGGAAAAAAAGAACACCTCTGAATTAGGCAAATATGCTTTAATCATTTTCCTCAGTTGGTTTTCATCTCAAAAAGTGAATAAACGGGCACAAAACTGATGAGTACACTGAAAAGTTAGGTGAATGCTTTTCCATACGAAAGCCTAAGTAAGTGCTATGTATGTAAGGGCATAAACTGATGTTAAATCTCAGCCTCCCAAAGCCAGTCACACTGTTATCACCAATTTTTTACTCTCCAAATCCCACTTCAGATGCTGAGTTGAAATTGGAATACTTTAAACCTTGGGCCTATCATCAACTTCAAAATAACAGTAAGCCTCTAGAACAAGTCATCAGACAAAAATCATAATTTTTCAGAAGAGCTAAAAAATCCACAAAGCAACTCTTTTCTCACTGCACTGCATGGAAACCTGAGCACCTTGTACATAAAAACAATAAACACAACAAGCAGATAATTCAGTAACAGGTAAATTATTAGCTGAATTCCTCATTTGGTGGCCATGGGCTGTCCCTAAGGCAGCTGAAACCACCCCTTTGGTTCAGGGAGCTTATTTTTAAGGCTCACCCTAGAGAACGATCAGTTATTTGATGAAGGAAGGAGGCCGAAGAGGGAAGCAGTCACATGCAGAAGAAAACAAAACAAGAACCAAGAAAAGCACATTAACTAAAATGTCAGCTGCAGATTATAGAGGTACTGCAGCTCCCAAATGCAAACAAAATACAAAAAATTTTTAAAAAGACCTTTTCACTGTAAGACTGAAAGTCTACTGAACCACAGAACCTTACCAACTTGCCATACATTTTCCCCCAGCGAAGGCTCATTGATAAAAAAAAGAATAAGAACGATGGAATAAATTATTAATTGCTGATCAAGACAGCTAGATAACTCAACACAAAAGCATTCCGAATGTTATTTTTAGCATATAAATAGTACACTCTGTTTTAACTTACATCAGCTGTTTTCCTTATCAGATTTTTATCTTAAGATGGAAACTGTACACACCACTCTAACCCCCCTCCAGCTGTTATACTCGGTAGAACTTTATCTTAGCAAGTAAATTTGCCTCTGTGCTTGAACTCACATCAGCTGTTTTTCGAGTTACCACTGACACGACATCTTGAAAAGTTCTCCTTTGCAGACAAAGCCCCTGTGCCTGTATTAATGCATGGAAGTGATATTTCCTGTGGACATCCGGATGCAGACAAGGTAATTAGCGTTATACTACTTGGTTTATGCAATGGAATGCTTTTCACAATAAAAAAATTGGCTTTATTCCCATTCACAAGACAGACAAACATTCACTGGCTACAGCACGTGCAGGTTGGTAGTGGTCTTGCCCACATTCAATAACTGCAGCATACAGTTACATCCACTCTCACACGTAGTTGTTGGTTTTGTTTTGTGGTTCTTGTTTTTTAAATCACCTAGATTTGTAAACAAGGTTTATTTTCAGAAGCTCTATTTACCTTCTGTTATCATGCAAGTTCTGTATAAACAAAGTACAACCGTCATTTCTCTATCCTGCTGCTCAGCGAGGCTTACTTTCAATCACACAATATATAAAATGCAGATTGCTAGAACTGAGCATTAATTTTGCCTGTTCATTTATTTAAGAATCCTGAAATAAGCTCCTGAAACATTGCTTGCAGCAGAACTGTAAACTAAAAGGCACTGGAATAATAAAGATAAGACTGTCCCATTTAGAAAGGGAAATTTCTACATTCTTGGGTAAACAGACTACTCTCATAAATCGAGCAATGCCTTTTAGTGCTGTCAGTGTGACTTGAGACTAGATGGCTCATTGTGTTCCCTAAGAAACTTAATTAAAATATTTACTGTAGATTGTTTTAGCAGGAACGATGGATAAATTTAACTCTTTTTAAAAAAATATTTTGTTAAGAAGTATGTTTTGCACAAGGTCCCCTTTAATATCTGAATAAACACATCGCTTGTAAGGCAACTGAATCAGTTTTCAGACTGTATTTAAATGCATACAGAGATCATAAGATTTGTTTAGGTGTACTCTACAACTACAGAATTTAGAGGAACCACTTAATGAAAACGTGCAGCATGCAACTCCCCATCATATTCTAATGCTGCCTGGTGGATTTTGTTTGCCACTGGTAGGCCTAGGTACTTCCACTCGTCCTCAATAAAAACCTGATGAAAACAAATGAGATGATATTCTGGTAAACCTTCTTTGCATTTTTATCTAAAACATCACCAACACACCCTCTTTCTTGACTGGAGATCTGACCAAATGAAACAACATCTCCATCAGAAATCCCACCACCCACATGTGGAACTCCCCGTTCCCCATCAAACTCAGCATCAGACAGGATTGGGGTTTCAGGAATAAGACGGATTTAAGAAGGGAATGGAGAAAAGCACTGATTCAAATAACAAAAAGCAAAATTTTGCATTTCCCACGTCAAATCCCGTTATAACTATGGGTTTCAGTTGTCATTTCTTTTGTTTCTTAAACTGCCACTGGTTTTACAAACAATGAAAAAAATCAACAGCAATGCTGATTCCAGCCCAGAGTGAAGACAAGAACCCAACCAAAGTCCTTCAGCCACAACTAGCACACTTCTGGGCACACTCCTGAGAGAGAACAAAAATATTGCTTTAATTTGAAAAATTCCTTTTTAAGTCTTATTAGAAAATAAGGTCTCCTAACTTGGAAATTTCCAACAGTTGGTTACAGCATAATGTGTTACAGCTGTCAGGGGACAGAGGTAACAGACAGTGATATGCAAGGATTTTTATTTTTATTTCTTTACTCCTTCTGAGAAAGATTGACAGAAAGGAATTTATATGTGAGTAACCTGCCCTGCGATGAACGAGGCAGCTCCTCTCCACTGTAATTATAAAAATACAACAGCCTGACATGAGCACAATGACCTCTGTCACCTCAAGATCACCAGCAACCACTGTCTATACCATTTCTTAAGGACAAATACAAGACATTACAGAAACACATGGCACGTACCAGCCAAAGTGACAGACCAAAACCAGCTTATGATAAAGCTAAAAAGTGGTAATCTTTATCAATGACTTAAAATTCTTTGAAAAAAATTACAAATATTTACCTTAACATTATAATTAACAAAATTCAGAAGTGAATCAAAAACACTGAAGTACAGCACCAAAACATCTAAACATCTTGAGGTCCTACCCCTCCAAAAGAGCTTGGTATGTAACAGTTCCTGGGGCCGTATGCAACAATCAAGCATCTAACAGATGCTGTAAGTTTTGTTCTGGTCTCAAAGAAATCTTTTAAAATCTTTCCTCACAAAGCGCTGAGGTTTTGTGGCACTCCAAGTCCCACCACCTTGCCTTCCGTAACTTCTGCAGATGTTTTCAATGAGTTTAGAAGGGCTCAGAGAGTTAAGAGGTGGAAAACATGGAGGAATTTTAGAACAACACCTGCAGTTGGATCAACTCTTAAGACAGTATTTATGCGATGCCATTCAGCCTTGGCTACCTTTAATTTCAGTAGGAGGAGGGTGGTTTCTCTTCCAAAAATCCAAGCCTACCTGTGGCAATTTTTGCCTTCTAACTCCAATGCGGAATGGATAAGTGAAAGTTCCATCATCTTCAGACAACTGTTTTGAGTTCTTCTGAAACTATCAGGAATTCAGTCAATCCTACATCACAACTCCTGCTGCACTCAGAACTTAACACAACTTCTGACTCACAGAAGAGATGAATGGTTTGATAACATACAGGAAGAAGGGGGAAGTGTAAGAGTTTTCAATCCATTCTTGAGCACAAGAATATTGGCCTTAACTCACTGGGAACAGAAAAACGACAGCTTGTTTTGGAAGAGCACGATGTATAGAAGACAGCGTAGGAGGGCCAGACGGCGTAGGAGTAGCCACACAGACATGGAGTGCATCTCAGTTAAATACACTCTCCAGTAGGCACTGGGACTAGCACACTGCCTCTGAGTAACACTCACCTTCATTTAACTTGATTTCAAGCCCACAGCAGAACAGTTCCCTCGCCTGCCTGCAGAGCTGTCCTTGCAGAAGGCAGATGTCACATCCTAGAAGACTGTTGGATGTTGCTGATGCTACTATGTGGAAACTGAGCTGCCTGCCAACCTGCAAAAGGCAGCAGGGGAAAAAACTGTACCTCTGCTATGCAAGACTTCTCTGTGGTTCAATTACAGACAAACACTGCTGAGCATTTTTCAAATACTACGTTCCTCTCAATCAGCAATTCAGTGAATTTCCTAAAGGTACTGCATCTGTGAGAAGTTCTGAAGAACAGAACTTGTGTTTTAGCTCCAGTACAGAATCTCAGGAAGGTGGGAGCTTAAAATACAAAGGCTGAGAAAAGTTACATAATAACAGTGGTGAAAGTCACCCCTATAGCAGGGTTCTCAACCTGACACCATGCAGAAGTTAGCAATAAGTAGACAATATTTCAGTTTTTATTATCAGTGATTCATATTGCAATTCAAAATCTAAAACTTGAGATTCTTGCTGTGTCTCAGAAGAGACAACATGCCTGCTATCACATACATCACCTTTTAAACTAACATTCATAAATTACTATCTTGTGATGTGGAAATTCGAGTATATGGTTTGCTTTCTGCTACTTTTCTGTCAGAACAAGCACAGCACAGATCTACCAAATGCTGGCTTGCTAGGCCTTTCATGCAAAGTTCCAGTAAAACCAGTGACCTCTGAATACAGATCCGTGTTCCGTGATAAATTCCACAATGAATCAGAATGCTTTGAAAATGAGCTCTGAAGTTCATCTGAATGTTTCTACATTTCACAGCACTGTTATACTGTTCTTGGTGCAGCACAGCACGATCTCCATCTCCTTTTCCTGTACACCTATTTTAGGAGTTTCCAAACTTCGGGATTTTTTTTCATAGATATTTTACAATTATGTTCAATTCAGCTGTTCATAGCTTAGCAATTCCTAATTTCTTAATTTCAGGCATTTGTTTTAGATCAGAAGCCAACATGCAAATGAAACAGAGCTGCTTCCATTAATGAGCTGAAGATTCCTTTATAAGAGTGACACAGTTAGGGAGAACAACAGACAGAAAGAGCAAACTAATTCCTCTAACAAGGAGTTAATCACCTCTTCTGTTCTCTCACCTTCTTGGAAAAAAAAATAAAATCAAGCTCTATACTAGTGTAACATTTTATTTTCTCTTAAAACGTACTTACATTAAATGCCAATTATTTCTACACAATTTCTTAGTCTAAATTTTCACAATATACGGAATGACACTACGAAGTAATTACTTCTTAGTATATAAAGTTGTAGAAGCCTCCTGCACACCTCTAGAAGTTTGGATTTTTTTCTCCGTTGCATTTTGCTACAAGCATACAAAAAAAAAAAAAAAAAGAATCCAACAAAGCCCTTGTGAATGGGAATAGGGAATGAAATCTGGAAGTCACTGGAAAATAAATCTCAAGTAATAGGCCTTGTGAAAACCAAACTGTATTCACTTTTAAATGGAGTTAAGTTTCCAAGTGTCACCTCTCCATCATCACGATGCTTGGCTCACCTACACTCATGTGCACTTCCTAAGGAGTTGTCTAACAGAAGCAAAGCTACAAGGTCCAAATGCAGGCTTCTACTCATCAATGGCAAGTCTATGACATTAGGCACAAAACCATTATTTATATAGCATCTTCCATATCATCAGCAATAGAAGCAAAAATCTCAATGAAAAACTGTCAAACATTTTAAAGAAGCAGTATCCCACTCTAGGTTAACAGGTAGGAAATTAGTAAACCAGAAGGTCACAGCTACTGAAATTACACTGCTTCCAACACCAAAATGAATCACTTAAACATACGTTAAAGATCTATCCCTATCTTGGACTTTCTCCAGAACTGGACATTAATTAATGTATTTCAACCCTGCCTGCCCAAAATACTCCTATATCCCATAAGGACTGCTGTTAGTGAGAACTAAATAAAGTGGATTAAGAGTTTATGGTCGGAACCCAGAATATGATAAATAATGCCACATATCTTCTGATTCACTGTAACCCCTACTACTAAATAACTGGGAGTAAAACTCAAGACCTTTCAACCTGCTACTACAAAACTCTTTAAGAATATACACTTAAAAACAGTAAGCATGATACTGACCCTGGTACTCCTATAAAAGAGAGCTGCTTTCAGATCCATTAAACTAAGGGGAGACAGCCAAGAATACTTTTGAACTCCTGGGTCTCACACGCATCATTGAGCTATAAATATTTTCCATGCGCTCTATCGTAGCAACAATAGTTTGTAAAAAAAGAGCTGCGTATCCAACCACGTTCCTACTGGGATCTCCCAACTCCACTGCTGCTGATGGGCTATCATCACATGCAAGTCCCATAATATGAACTAAAACAACATTATAGGTTGCCATTGTCCTTGAAACCTGCCTCCTCTTCTCCTTTGTAAGCAGGCGCTCACACAGCCACACACAGCCCTCTCTCTCCATCCACATCCGCATTCAGAGCTCACCAATACTCATATGCAGCAAGGTCAGAATTTTTTTTTTTAAACATTCTTTGATTAATGCTGAGAGCTGCAGCATGTTTAGACAGGGTCATGACCCCAGGCATCCATTTAATCAAATTTCTCTGCTGCTTGTCCCAGTGGAGCCATCACAACAAGAAACTCTCTCAATGAAAATAAAAAACGAAAAGAAAAAGAAAAGGAAAAAAAATGCACACTTCACATCTCACATTGTTTACACGCTGTTAAGTAATTATTTCACTCTTCGACCCCCACTGGCCATCAACAGACAAGTCACCTCCTTGGAGATTCTGAAAAGCTTATTCAGCTACATATAATTCATTTTGTTTCTTTCCTTCATTGTGCAGCTAACTGCTTAGCTTAAAGACTTCTTTGTGAATAGTTAAGTACATGGTGTCCATTCTAATGGTTTCCCTAATTACAAGTGTATTTATCATACACAGAGTGTTCTCACCATTCTTTCCCAAAGTTGTCTTCAACTATGCCATGCTAGCAGTTTCTCACAGCACATTTACCCGAATAAATGGGCAACACTCACATGCACATATTGCCTTGCCATGAAATTCTGTCATTACCAGAGTAACCCAGCAAGTTGCTCAATATTTGTTCAGGAGTTCTCAATAACACTCTGATCTTTTATGCAGCTCTTCTCCAGGGCAAAGTGCAGAAATGAGCCAGGCAGGTAATAAAGAATTGCAGTTTGCCTTTATCTAATAGCTCCATCAGTCAGAGTAATAGAGTTGGATAAAATGGTAACCTATTCACCCAGTTCTTCTTAATTGCTATCCTAGAAAGCAAAAAGAAAAGTAGGGGCAAGAAAAAAGTTTATTTCTAATTGCAGTTCAGAAATTATAGATGAATGACTTGAAAGCTAAGCAAAAGCATATAACATTCCTATTTTCTAACGCAAACAAAACCTGACTGGAGATTGCAATGCAATCACAAAACAAGAAGGCTGTGAAAAGAAGTAGGAGCAACAGTGATTTGGGGGAACAAAGAAGATGGTTTTACTTTTTTTTTTTTTTTTTTTTTAAATAAATCCTCCTCTCAGAAGAAAAGATATTCAGACTATTTGGTAAAGGTATTTGTGTTCCCTTTGAAAAATAGTTTTATCAGCTTTGAGTTTTACTACAATCTCTCAAAATTTCTAAAAACTAAAGCTGAAAATGGAACACAAAGTGTTAAGCTTCACATTTGGGAATGAGGGCTTTCAGTTTTATTTTCTCTGGCATATGTGCTATTTCACCAGCATTCATTCCACCAGCCGCACACTCCCCCTGCAGAAGCAAAGCACATCTCCATTACCTGCATGGTCCTCACTGACGGGCATCCCTTCTGTGTGCTGTAAGGATCAGAGTTTTCACACTATAACCAAACCCCGCCTGCTAAGTAAAGGACTATCTGGATCAAATGCAAAGAAAGGGAAACGAAATAAGCATAATAAGAAAACAAAAGAAGTGGATCCTGTAATATTAAAATCAGATAGAAACAAGCATAGGTAATAAGGATAAAGAAAGCAACAAGTAAGCAACAAGTAACAAAAACAATTATATAATAACAAGTGGGGCTTACTGTTGTTTGTTTTTGTTTTTTCCCTTCTTCCACCTCCCTGCCCCCACCTCAGGGAGGCAATATAGCAAAGGAGGAGCACAAAATGCATTTAATTCAAGCTTCTTTTGTCAAAGGTTTTTTTCTCCTCCCACTCCCACAAACCTCATGGGAAAGCTTCCATCTCATCTCAAACTGGCTCATGCGAATACAGAACCAGCTTTGGGAGGAACCCATGGGTTTCAACTAGCAGGAAATGTCTTGTTGAGAGAGTAGAGACAAAAGAACAAGCTTACATGTAAGAAGGACAACAGTAAAAAACAAAACAAAACAAAAAAAAACCACGAAACTAGCCTTATGTTTAAAAAAAAACAACAAAACTTCCTTTGCTGTTAATTAATTTTAACAAGTGGCCAGGATAGAGCCAGATGTTAGACACCTTTTTATTCCAGTTTTTAACCTTTTTGTACATGCCTACACTGAACACAAGGCTAGCACACAACTTCAAGTAAACCAGAGAACCACTGATGTAGTAACATTTTTAAATATATAAAGATGTATCCATTAAAGCAATTATTCCTATCACAGATAAGGTACCATGTCAGGCATATGAGCTCTCACCTGCACTTTGTGCTTGATTCAAATTTTAAGAAGATACACGTAGATGTATATATAAGATCAATGATATTACACATATGGTTTAACAATAACTGAAACAGAAAAAAAGACACTCCTTCACGTACATCACAGATGCACGTTTTTGAATTCATGACAAGAAAAACAGCGAGTTCAACAAAACCAAAACTGACTTCAAAAGACTGAGATGTTTGGACAGAAACACTCAGAATATCTTTGTATCCATAGAAAATTTAAACATCCAGAAATACAAAACCAAGTCCTCTGCAACTTTCTAGACATACAGCTCTGAGCAAGTTCAGTTTCCTTCCAATATTAAATAAGAAGACTTAACACACATCAAATGTATTTTCTGAAAGTAAATTCCATAATTAATACCAAAACACAGACTCAAAAGTCCTCAGAAGCTGTACTGCACAGAAAGAGCAACCGGGAGAAAAAAATATGTATCACTGAATGCCAGTATGTGCATCTGACCTTTGATTTCTTCAGAGCTTGAAGGAATACGCTTATCAAAATTTAGGTCAAGTTTTCTGTTTATCTGCCTTGATATTCTCTCTTACAATGCATTCTGCAGACTGTAATCTTAAATCTTTCTTGCAAAGTCACTTCAAACTGCTAACTGGTTTTCCCCTGAAATAGAAAAAATTGCACCACTACTTCTGTGTAAAACCAGCAAAACGGTAACTTCCCTTTAAAAATAAACATATTTATTTCTAAAAGAACAGCAAAGAAATGAACTACACTTCAGATGTGAACAACAGTCTACCCATTCAACTGGTTATTGAGCAGCCTGTTCAGAGATGGATCTGGATGGCAGTGCTGTGAGTCACCCTGCACGCAGTAGGATGCACTCAACAGCCACAGCCTTTTCATCTGCCACCTTCCTTGTGCCATCACTTTAAGTCTGCAAATTGATGTTTTAAAATATCTATTGCACAGTCACACACACACACACCTCCCAAGCAAACAAAATCTGCTGAACTGAGATCACTTAAATAAAGTTTTTATGGCTTTAAGCAATTAACTCCAACACTAAGCAATGAAATATCAGGCTCAGGATGCCTCCCTCGTGGATGTCTGCATCCATGTGCTCTGTTTTTACAAGAGGAATTTCTGTACTCCTGCTTTGGGATGGATATCTCTGCAACCTGCAGTACCCCAGCAGATAAAATCATGTCCTTTTATGATGAATTTTGGCCCAACACGTGGACTCTTGCCATCTTCAGGTTACGTGAAAATTCTGAATACCATCTAGCCCATGACAAAGGCAGACCTTCATCTGCAGGGAGGATCACAGAAGCAGTGATCTGTACAGACACCTGTACTCACTGACACTAAGGCCAAGGAAAACACTCTGATTATCTCATCTATTATATTGAGCCATGCAGTGTTTGAATAGCACCTAAAAATATGATTGTTTTATAAACTGCTTGGCTTATTGTTATGAGATTCACCTGCTAATATACACCTTAAAATTCATGGAACTCTCTCTCATTAAATCCAGCTTAATAAATAAATACATAATTAAAAATTTTTTTGCTAAAAAAAAAAAAAAAGTCATGTATGCTTCTTACTCTAAAAAACAATGCATGAGAAAGTGTGTAATTACAAGGGAAAAATAAACAAATAAACTAAGCTTAAACATATAATAATCAGATGTATCAAATAATTCTACCCCAAACCATTCAGCTCTTCTTACAAGTGCTGAAGGCTTAAGGTTTATTTCATTTCCAGGTTTCTTTGATCCTTCATTGACTTTTGTTTCATTGTTTCCCCTTTCTTGATTTGGTCACCTTGTTCTCTGGGGTCTTTTTTTTGAGTGAAAAAAACAGAACACCTTTATCCTTTCTGTACAACAGTCTGTGACTTGTATTTAGCCAAGTTTCATAATCCACTTATTGGACTCTTTTAGGAAGGACATAGCAAGGATGGCCCCAAGTTTCCTCATCGCTTCAAGCTGCACCTGGAAGAGCGGTCTGTAATGGGCTGCCCAGGGAGGTGGTGGAGTCACTGACCCTGGAGTTGTTCAAGGAACATTTAGACACTGAGGGACGTGGTTTAGTGAGAATTATTGGTGAGTGGTGGATGGTTGGACTGGGTGATTTTGTAGGTCTTTACCAACCTTGGTGAGTTTATGATCACCCACAAACAAAACACTGTCAGAGTAAAAGCTGATCTCCGTGGGCCCTTTATACTCTTTATATACAATACGTTATCTCTTTTAGAAGAAAAATTGTAGAAGAGTCTTCAAGAAGAAAAGCAGAAAGGAAGAAGTATGTTACATACTGCTTACAGACTGCTTGCAAATAGACAAAAAAAATAAGCAACTCCTTATTCTCCGGCCAGTGCCACGTTGCATTTATGCTTAGTACTGGCACAAACTCTTACGACTAAGGGGCAAGCCACTTCTTCCCCAGCACGCAGATGGTGATCTTTCTACAGCATATCTAAAGAGGTGACACAGCTTACAAGACATGAAGGAAATGCTACAGGCCATATGCCGTAGAAGAAACAGCCTGCTCTAGACGCGGAAGAGGAAAGGAAAAACTGAATTTGTGTTTGGAACAAAACTATCCAACAGTCTACATGTTCACTGCCAAAGCTTTTCTGTTACTATGCACTGCTTCACAGTGACAGTGGTGTAATAACTTTGCTTGAAATAACGATATTAAATCCTGTTGTCATCTGCTTCTGTAAAGATAAAAATACTATCATACAGCTGCCATTTCCCATCCTTACATAAATATTAATAATGGAAATCAAAATTTTCCACACTTCATGTCTGCTTGCATCCTAAGTTTCAGAAGGAGCAGAGAACAGCAGGTTATTTTTCCCACGTGAATAAAATGCGGGCCTTTTATTGCAAAGCTTTAGCTACTCCACAAACTAAAGTAGGGTTGGTCAAACCCTTTCAAGAAACTTCTGTTTCTGTCACGGAAATATCTTTACTCCTCCCCTGCAAGTTCACGTAAATGTGATCAATTTGCTCAAGCACTTGAGTAGATCTGATACTGTATATGCTAATTATATTATAACTAAACTACTACAATTGCCTAAATGACACAAAACAGCTTGTATTTTCCTTCTTGGGTTTCATAAATTAAAAACAAAATATATAAATAAATACAAGCTACAGTTATCTTTACAGGCACCCTGTAGTCTTGGAATGGGAACAGATTTCAGTGCCCCACAATGGTGCACAGTTAGTACTCCATCTGCCACTTCCTTCCAAGGAGATTCCAAAGGGAACTCAAATCAAGGGAAAAAGCAGTACTTCAGGATTTCTCTCAGCATCACAGTGCATCATGAAGTGTACCCTAAGCTTTTACTTACCTCCTATGCAAGTCTGCACAGAAAGAAGCATATCTGTGTAGTGACTGAAACATGAAATAATTCAAAGGGCAGAACAACTGTACATCTGTCACCATAAAGGTTCATTACAAAAGATGACATTAGAGATAAAGAGAAGATTACTAAAAATTGAAAATCAAGGTATTGAAACAGATCAGCAATAGACAGGCAATGAAAGTAAGCTCAAAGTCAGTCATGGCTGGAAAGGACACACATATACTGCAGTAAATAACGAACACTAGACGTTCATGAACACAAGCATACCTGTCAACATCTAAAGACTACACTAACACAGGCATGTCTTCTGTTTCCAAATTACATTTGTAAATAACCTGGTCCTTTTTGACCTTACTTTTGTTTTCCAGAGATGTTCTCTCTTAAGATGTCAGAAAATCTTCTATCTCTCATCTATCGATTTATGAATATAAAATATATTCTTTGCCAACACAGAGGAACAGAAATCAGAATCCCTTCATAATCCTTCAAACAGCACTCAACAACTTGTCTCTGACCAAGTGAATCTCCTGCACAGTCCACAGCTGTGCTGACCAGAGCTGAAATAAAGGAAGAGCCCTGGCAAGTACAGCGCCATGCAGGTGCTCCAGGGGGCAGGGAACTGAAGCAAGAATTAACGCAAGTCTGATTCATCAACAAACAACTCAGGTCATGAAAACAGGCCGTTTTCACAGCACTGGAAAGAGAGAAGAAAATGAGGAAAGAAACTTGAGACAAAATTAGAAAGAATCCAGAGAAAAGCCACTAAATTTTTAGCTGAAAACATCTTGAAACAAGCACTGATTGTCAGGACGCTGCTCTTCCTAGTATTCTGGAAAAGATCAAGAGACAATGTGCGTATTACCTTAACATTGCTCAAAACAACCAGCAGAGCAGGTATGGAAAGATAAGAAGCCCGAGCCAGCAACTCAAATGAACTGCTCTGATGACCAAAGGACAAAGTGAACTTGTCCTCACTGCAACAATCAACTCAAAAATGTATGAGACATTTATTAATTTTAAGCTGACAAAGGTATGTCAGCATTACGCCAGAAAAAGCTGCATTAGCACCAGAAGCAAACCTACTGCCAACAGATAAATTGGTGAGAGTCAGTGCTTACAGTGGTAGTTTTATTACCACTAAAGGTACAGGCAAAGCAAACGTACAGGTAAAAATTACAGGTAAAAATCACACCAGAATTATTAACACCATCAGTGTTCTGATTTCAATCTCTTCCCCACATCCCTCCTTCCCTGATCCTGTCTGTGCACAGGCACTTTCTTGAGAGGAGATGAGAACCTAAAAAACACCACGAAGTTCCTGATTTACGTAGGAGAATGAACAGTTATTGCCTGCCGGGTACTGGGGCACCAGCAGCTCATGGGGTAATACATACACGTCTTAGATCAGCAGGGACTTCAATATCACAAAGTAAAATGAGACAAAACTTATTTCCCCTCCATTCTCAGCATGATAATGGAAAGTATAACAGTACTGTGAACTCTCCCTTTCCACACCGATCTGCAATGCACAGTTCAAACTTTAATCTTTGTGCGTTTTAAGTTTCTTTTTATGAACTGAGAAGCAACAATTCACGAGTTCATGGCTAAATCACTCAGCTTTTTCAAAAATCCAGTATTATATCTCATGAGAGACATTAATTTTTCTTTAGGGCTATGGTCAGGAATTAATCCTAACATTTAATTATAATCAAGTGCAAAATTCTTCAATTTCATTAAGCATTTAAAAAAAATATCTATAGAAGCGAGGATAAGTCATGTCTTAAAGTCTCATTTACAGCAGTTACTCTAACTGCTGAGGCTTTTAGCAATTTCAGAAGCCACTGCATGCCTGTACTATATTGGGAAAATTTAATACAGCGTAAGATATGAAGATAAAATATGAATTCCAGCCATGTAACAAAAATGCCGTTGACAACATGTATATTATGCAATTATGACTGTCATTTTATTACTGTTATTAATTTATTAGTATAATTGCAATTTTTTTCAATGTCATAATGTGATAATAAAGGACTTGTCATTACTACGTTAACCTCGGAACATCTCTGACCTCAGGGGAGGTAGCTGTGCGCTTTCAGTCCAAAATGAGCTGTCAGTTATCACAACGAGATTTTGATGACTACATTATCTTGTAATTAAATGTCTCAACAAACTTCTCCTTTTGATTGACAGGTAGTTAAGACTATCTTTGACCACAGGGCAGTTTCTTTATTTTTCAAGAATAATTTTTCAGCAGTGAAGAAGAAAGACAAGAGTTTAAAAATTAAAGTGTTTTGAACTATATATTAATCTATATTTGGTACTCATAAGACAGCAAAAATTCTGCCAAACTGCATTATCCCCTGTTCAAGCTATTGCATTTAAATGACAACTTTGATTGATTAAAGGAGCTTGTGCTGTTCTTTATAAACATTCAGATCTTTAAAGAAAATAAATTATTTTGGTTTTACATTTTTTCTCCCCTTTTATGTCTATTTTTTGTTAGTAAAACAGAAAAAAATGCTTTGATTCAATACTGGTAACTACAGTTAGATCCCACTGATAATTAAACTGCAGCAGACATTTGTAAGGGTCCATTTATGGTTCCTTTGGGTCCAGTTTTGCCCACCTAGCAGAAGGTTCAACTCAGCAGAAGCTCTCTTTAAAACAAGTTTTAAAAGAACAGGCAATAGAAATCATCATCTATTTCATCATACATCTTAAACACGATTCTTTGTCTTGGCAGATATGCAGTAAAGCTGAGGCTGGAAGGACACCAATACATTCCCATTCTAAAAAGATACTAAGATGGGAGACAGGACAGAGCAGGACCACTAGTTCTTCACCAAAGATATTTTGGAAAGTATGAGTATGGGGCAATCTTTGGTAGGCAAACCAAAACAAAGAGAGATTGACAAGAGGAACTGAGAAATTCATAACATATCAGAATGAGACGACAGTCCCATAACTGATAGCAGACTGCACGATGCACTTG
Source organism: Lagopus leucura (assembly GCF_019238085.1). Classification (NCBI taxonomy): domain Eukaryota; kingdom Metazoa; phylum Chordata; class Aves; order Galliformes; family Phasianidae; genus Lagopus; species Lagopus leucura. The sequence continues at coordinate 6,485,280 of NW_024962270.1, forward strand.
CACAACACTTTCACTTGAATTAAAAAATTTTTTAAATGAGATAGCATACTATATACAAGAAAAGAATAATAGGCCTCACATTTATATACATAAACATTTGGCATAAAGCTAAAGATCCCAGACCTGCTACAGGTCTGAACCTCCTGATTCTGGCTATATTAAAACTGCAGTTGTCCAAGTTATTCCATGGAAGTTTCAGAAATAATCTTTAACACGTTTCAGAAGGTAACATTGAAACTTTTATAAATGGACACTTCAACACGTACACAATCTACACAGAAAACTGAATTTTAAACTATTGTAAAAATTTAGGATAACGTGACTAAAATTACATTCCAACATGAAGTTTAAGAGTATTTACTTTTCAAATGACGTTTTAAGATAGTATTAAATCACAATATTTTTTTAAAGTTCCTTGAACTCACGGAAAAATCCAAATCCTGATGTGTTACTCTGCTTGCTTATACAAAAGGCTATGAGACAAAAAACATACTTACAACATAAGACTCTTTAGTCTGTCCCTCTGGTGATCTCAAGATGACCTTTGCAGATCATGTTCTCTGGAACAGGGCTGGAATATTTGCAAAGCCAAATATCTCATTTAGTCTCACTATACCCTACTGTGAGCATTCCGAAGTGCTCTACTACTAAGAGGATTACTTCCAGCCTTCAATATTTTTAGCGAAGGAGAAGGTTGTGTGTTGTTTACAGTCTGGCATGTTTGTGTATTCTCCCATGACTGGAAAGCTGGGAAGAACAGTTTGTTGAAGAATTTGCCTTTGAATATTAAGACCAGGCACAGTCCCATGGATACTCAGATTACAGAACTCCCAATACTTTCGGTGATTGCTACCATTTAGTTAAAATCAGTAACAACTGTGACACTGAGAATGCATTTCAATCTGGCTAGTATGCAAACAACTGGACTTTCACATGAAACAGAATGGGAGGCTTCGCTCCCGACTACAGTCTGATGCACTGAATTCAGACACGGCATTTTGCCCACTCTCACAAAGCCTGAGAGCACTGCTTCCGCGCAGTCCTTCAAGAGTGTATCAGTCAACATGCATGATGCCAGGAGCTGCCTCTGTGTAGAATATGTTTCCTTCATTTAGGAAAGTGCAGTAATTCATCAGTGATTTAACCTATAGACATTTGAAGGTTGGAGAGCACCTCAGAGGGGCTGTTGACCTTCAGCAACAGAAAGAACTGAAGCTCCAGCCTTAGTCAATATATATTTATCTTTCTGTTGGGACTATTACAACTGTTCAAGTAATGCTGACCTTGAAACTTCTGCACACAATACACTAGAATAACGATCCCTGAAGGAAGAGTATAAAAATACCTAAATAGGATATCTAAATCCAAAATGCACATAAAAGAAAGCATTTCAAAATGTGAAGTCATTTACAAAGAGGTAATATTATTGAGGCTCCTATTAATTATAATTTGAATAACGCTACTAAATACCATAATTACACATTTCCAAATATTTTAATGATAGGATATAATTTATGTCAAAGACCCTGTTTATTTCATTGTGAAATCTTTGCCTGTTTGTAATTAATTTAATGTCTGACTGACAGCCTTACAAATTGAAATCTACATTTCAAACTTGCTCTGCACAACTGCAAGAGTATGAAATCTTTACCTCAGTTCTTGTGTTTTACCTTTACTGTTGACAGAAATTTTCAAGAAATAAAGCAGCCGGTTTCACATGACGTCACAGCTAACTGCTCCTTCACATCTGACACAGATGCTTTACTCAAACTTGAAATTCAGGAACCAGCCAGGATGAATTCTATAAGTCAAAAATATTGTGGTACCAGAAGTACTGATAAAATGAAGATTCTTCACTGTGTTTCTTTCACAGCAGCCCACTCACAGCACCAGCTGTGCACACGTTTGCCCTGGTCCTGCTGGGCACAGCTGCTCAGTGCTAGGCAAGGCCTGCCAGCCAGGGGCTGCAGCAAGACAAGGGAAGAGCCCCTCTGGTCCTCTTTTTGAATACCTGGTACTTAGGCCACACACACTAGAAGCAGCTTCTTCAACCAAGAGTTACAGGTGAAACTCAAGTGCTCCTTATTCAAAGTTTTAAAGTAAATACAGTAGCTTTCTTCATGTCCCTGGAACCACCTAAGTGCTATTCCCCCCCGCACCGTCTCCACAGCAGTATCTTGCTGCAAATTTACCCTTTTTCAAACTCCTGAAGATTTCCAGTTCCCACACTCGAATATCCAGGTTTTGCAATACAGCCACCTGCACACCAGGTGCACATCAGCCTTTGCATCATAGGCAGTGAAAGAACCAGAAGCCATGGGATGGAGAATGCAGCAGTGGGAAGGGTCTGGAGTGAAGAGGAAGAAGCATGCTACCATGAAGACGAAGACCCTGCTTTGGGCAGGAAACATAGCAGCTTAGTTTCACATGCACTCTTCAAGCAATAATACTGTAAGATTATCAGACCCAGAAGATATACCCCTAGGATTTTGAGTTGACTTTCTTACTTTACAACAGGCCACTCTTGACTTTTCTTCCTAATGTGAATACCAAACACTTGGGATTCAAGTCAAATTGCAGTTTGCACAATACTTTTGGATACATGTCTCCATAAATGTCCTATTTACAGGCTTTATTACATGAATTTCTTTAAAAACAAAAAAAAACATCAGATAGCTCAACATTTCATATACAATATTCCCATCCCTCCATCTCCTCAGATTCTCTTCTCTGAAGGGCCCAGAGCATGAACATGATGCCAGCTGGTGGCAGCAGACAGGGGCATCAGTGCTGAAGACCCAAAACACCTAATCGAGCAATTTGTTTGTTTGCTTAGCAGCAGAGGGTTATTCTCATTCCTCCCTTTGGATTTCTCCTCTCACTTCAAAAGACTCTGTAACTATTTGAAGAACAAAACAAGCTCTCCTCTATACCTGTTAACACAGAGGAACTTATTCTCCAGTGCAAATGTGACTCGAATCAGTCACTAAATACATAAAGTAATTGAACTTGTCTGCACCTTGCAAGTGCTTTTCCAACTTCATCACAGATTTCACAACGCTGTCTGGAAATTTCTGTCTTCTGAAAGATTTATGAAAATACATAACTAATTTTCCCTATTCTGCTGACACATTCTAAAGGAAAATTCTGAAAATCTCCCTATAATTAATGAAATCAAGTAGGAAATCAAAGCAGCCTTTTACTCACCCACAGTTTAAATGTGGAAATTACATTCTATGTTACCCACGGAAAACATGAGACCTACAGAGATGCTGCAGTCTTACTTCCCCTATTTTACGTGCGAAACAACTTATGAAAGAAAAAATTAAAATAGATCACAGTACTCAGCCACGTACACCACCCACAGAGCAGAAACCTGAATTAACAGCATTTAAGTCTGGGGACTCATGAATACATGAAGCTCAAAATAACTGCAAATGATACTTCTAAATGACCTGATGACACCTTGGAATTCAAGAAGAAAATCATGCTCAACTCCTGCTCTAATTCAGGACATCCTCCCAAATGCCTGGCGAAACACACTTCCAAGTTACCTCTTTCCGAGAAAGACTTGCCATTACACTGACTTAGCAGCATGCCATGGAGATGAGCAGAGCTGTGCACAAGGAGACCAAACCTAATGGAGTCTGTCCAGCATTTTTAGATTTCACATGAGCTGGACCAGTGTCAGCCTGGTACTTTTGCAGGCAGTCCCAGAAACAAAGGCAGCAAGGGGACAGATACAGGTAGCCCATGAATTGAGCCTTTCCAGTCAGGCAGGACAGCCGCTGCCATTCAGACAGCGAAAACAATTCTTGAACATGAATCTTCTCAGAGACAGAAAACATCCCTTGATGCCACCTCTGAAAGAGATCAAACTGAGTGCCCAGACTCATTCAGCACATTATCAATAGACAACCAACATTTGTTAAACCAGGTCACTGGTGCTTTTTTCCCCTCCTAAATTTGCAGTCTTATTCTTGCATATTTTATGTATAATTTAAATCAAAAGGTGAACAGCAAGGAAGCTCTCTTAAAAATTGTAATCACCTTGTTGTACTTAGCCTGCAAAATCTCTCTGTTCTGTCATGTTCTTCATTTTAGCTCGGATGGCAGAGGAAGATAATAGAATTTAATGAGTGCTATTATTTAGTTACTCAAAATTCAAGGTCATCAAGACATTCAGGACCAGCAAAAAAAATCCCACTGATTGAAGAAGCAACTGCACAAACAATTTGCTTTAATTGTTTTTCTGTTGTTATATATGAAGTTGCATGAGAATGCGATGCAAAACATTGTTTAGGAAGAGCTAAATATATCAGTCAGTATGGCATATTTTTGTACCATTCATAGAACACCTCAAGTCTTCTTAATGTGACCATGCTCTTCCCCCCATATACTTAAAAGTACTGATACAGGAAAGCAGTATGGAAAATACAGCTCTAGATGCAAGTCACAGTCTGCCCGTTTTTATTTCTTCAGGATAACAGCTAAACCAATACATACACTGCCAATATATGAACTACAATGCACTAAGTTTATGAAGATCAAAACAAGAGAGGGTGATGAAGATTAACTGCCATACAGGGCTGTCAAAAGACTATGAAATGACCTATTTATTATGTAGTAACAGCTACAAAATATAAAAATTACAGAACCTGACACAAGAAGTTCCTACTTAAATGTCTTTAAATGCTATGAATCAAGTGGCAATACTGAACTTTAAGCAGCATGAACTCATTCAAGAAATACCACTATTACAACTGTAAGTATGGCCACTCAAGGATTTGCTATTCCTGCCAAGATACACTTCCAAACATAGATGGAGAAAACTATTCCTACCTTCGGACTAGAGCAACTTGCGTACAGACTGCCCCAACGTGATCCATCATTTGAATTTAACATGCATTTGTACATAGCTGATGTTTTTCCAATGAAACTGTAGTTTTCTTTCAATGAGAAATCTAATTAACATTGCTCAAACATCCATTCACAACAAGTTTTCAAAGACAAAGACTGAATGGATTCAAGTAAGTCCTTTTTTTCATTTGAAAGTATATTTATTGATTTGTAGAGGAAGTATTTCAGAACAAGGGTAGGACATTTGTCTGCCTTTGAGTAAGAGCTACAAAGCAGTCAGGCACAGAACACATTGAACACTGACATGCATTTTCTTGCCAGTTAGAGAGAAGAGTTCCCGGGAACACTGCATCCTTCTGGGAAGGGACTATAGCAAAACTGTTCCACAATTACACAAAGCATTTATGTTTACACACAGTCAGAAAAAAGCCAGCAATCATTCCAGCAGTTCCACAAGGCTGGTCTGGAAAGCCAGCCCTCTTGTCCACTCTTCCAACCAGACACTGAAGCCAATTCTCCTAAAAAGTACCAACCCTGACAGACATCATTTACCTGAACACAAAACATGCAATTTAAATCTGAAGGAGCAGCTTCATTAAGAAATTAAAATAAGAAAGAATAATAGTTAGAATGCAGTTATACAACTAGCATATCACCCTTCCTTCTCACATTGCCCAAATTTGGCATCTGTCCAGCTACTAAGAGCTTTACTTTCCAACCTTAATATTATGTTACCGTATATTTGGGAAGATTGAGTATTATCTCTGCTGAACTCCAAACAGCTCTGTAACATAATGTTTTAAGCAAACTTCCAACCAACATTGTACATATGCTACATAGCCTCTCCACCCCAACTGCAACAAATAAAAATGATGTACAGTCTGTTGAGGAGTTATTCAGCAAGCAATTCCTAGGGACCACCTTTACTGCAAAGTACTGAAAGCTATCCTGAACTCTTTATATGATGCCAGAGGTTTACTCATAAGCACAGCAGTCATAACATCCTACAGCTGTTATGAAAAGAACCAACCAGTGAATCGGGAGTATGTTAGCAGTGCACATGGTGAGACACAGAAAATTATCTGGTGACCAATGCTTCCTATACTGCAGTTCCACGCTGCTATAGTTGGCACTGTTACCATCTCATCAAGGTATTAAATAGTTATTTGTATTATTATTATTATTATTTTACAAGTGCAGAAAGACTAAAAAAAGCCAGATGTGACATCTATCACCCTTCCAGTACACTGCTTACATACAAATTAGGAATAATCTCCCTCCACTGTCAGTTATGCACACTTACCTGGCCATAGGTGTCGAATGCCAGGCACACTCACTGCTGCTCTCCCCTCAGCCCACCTCCCACTCTGCATTCCTCTCCCACAAGTCTAGAGGAAATATCTACAGCATGAACAGAATTTCTGAAAATCCCAGCCTCCCAGGGCACGCCTAAGCTTCCAACACCTTCCAGCATCAATACTGGACAGCCAGCATCAGGACAAACTGCACGCTGACCCATCTGCTGCTTCTAGAGCAAGGCAGCACCCCCCACAACAAGTGCCCACAGTGCCAGCCCACAGCCCAAGTGACTGCCAAGGGTGAGTTGATCAGTGAACTGCACGAGAAAAGCAATCAACACAGCCCCACTGCTCAGCACTCCACACCTACTGGTACCTACAGGATACTGCTACAGGGACAGCGACTCCAGTACCAAAGAAAGTGACTTTCTGCTCAATTAGTAAGTCTTTAAAAAGCATTATAGCTTACATTCTGATGAACATTTATAGAAATTCTCAAACTCCATAATCTTGTCAGATTGCTCATGGCCTGTTTTATACTTTAAAACTGATATGCAGACAATAATACAGACTCACTTCAATTATTCTTGACCATGCAATTATTTATAGGGTTTAAATACAATATTTTTGCAACACTTGAGGTAAGTGAAATAAAGCCTCATTTAAAAACAGTGGCTCTTTAGGTGTTAAACAGAAGTAGTAAATCCACTTTGTCAAACTGCCTCATTTATAATATTTAATCTTCCTTCTGCAATCGCAGAGCTGAAGTACGCATTCAGAGTTGCTTTCCTTTGACACAGTTCTTTTATTACCGTCTCTTTGCCTCATATAATGTCCCACAGCAGCTGTGCCATTATGATGATGCTGTCTCTCTTTTCTTTTTCTTTTTTTTTTTAAACAGCCTCTCTAGCACAAATAATTAAAACATGCATTTACCTTCCATCGCTTGGCTGAGACTAAGTGCAGATTTTGGGGGGAGAGGGGCAGTTGTTTGTTTCTTTTTATTTTATTTCTGAACAGTGACATATTGATGTTTCAGATAATAAATCATTCCAATTTGTTCATCCCTGCCAACAATGGTTTTAATCTTCATTTACGACTTGCAAAGTCCGTTTTGTTGGAAGCGTTTGATAAAATACTCAATTACCATTTTTTTTGCACTGCAGTTCAACTGCTGTGCCGATAAAAGGCTCCAGCTCAGAAGATAAACTGCAAATAATTCCTGAAGAACAAATGTCAGAGGCAGTTTACAACGAATGGGATTTTTTTTTGAGCAGATTATTCTCCCACCAAAGTGACAGGGCAGCTCAATATTTATTTTGTTGAGAATGTCATTTAAATATTGTTTGACACCTGCTCCCTGCAGTCAGCTACTCAGCACATTACACTTTCAAGGGGCTCAGAAAGTGAGGTTCCAGCGCCGTACATCAGCAAACATATTGCAGGAACTCACTTGAAAAGGCAGAAATGACAGCTAATTCAAGGCATTACTTTTTTTTTTTTTTTTTTTTTTTTTAATTAAGTGTTAAAGAAGGGATCACTTCAGATTCCGCTTTCCTGCACTTCCAAGCACAGGACCCAAAGCACCCCAAGGCTGGCTCCTTCCTGCCACATCCCGCTACAGGGGGCAGCGCTCAGTGACTCGGGACAGCTCACACTGACAGTACTTCCAATGGTGAAACGCACCTCCAAGTTAAAAGGTTTTGCACTGGCAGTTCTTACTTCTTCACCGACTGATCTCAAAATTAAGGGATCATTCATACGTTATTTTGGGAGCATAATCTGATTTTTAAAGGAAGGAGAAAACAATCCAATGAGATGTCATGCCCATGAGTTTATCTGAAGTGTGATACAGACTGCAGTGCAGCAGGGCCTGAAGAACACAGGAATGCATTCAGAACATTCCCATGGAACAAATCTATCTTTCCAAATAAGCTCTTTATCTTAATGAATCAAAGCTGTAATTCTTTCATTTGCTTCAGGATCTTTATCTGCTTCCAACTGTTCTGGTTTACTTGCTTCAATTATCTTTTCTCTTTATGTTTTTTTTTTTGCAGCCATTAACCTGCAGGAATTCACAGCACACAACAAAGGTGGGGTCTCCCCTCTTTGGTCACAAAGCAACTGGAAAAATAGGCACGTGGGATTCACACACAGCTCTGCCTTTTGTGCAAACCTCCACTCAGAACTGAGACATTAGCACAGAGGGGTACAGCAGGTTTCAGCAGGCAGGAATCTTTTCTCCTCAGAACATAGAGCAAAAAAAACAATTTAATTTAAAAGCTGCTATGGAAAAAAAAAGTCAGCTTTTTTAGTTTGTCCTCATGCTTCCAAACCCCAAAGTTTTACCCAGACTAAATACAGACTAAGGCAGCTTTCAGTTTTGAGTCCTCCTGAACGCTGCTCCAAAGCCCTCCTGCAGAAGGTCCCCAGCATCACTGCATCTCCAAGATCATTTCTTTATGTGTGGTTCTGCTGGTTAACAGGTTGAGAACTGCTGAAATCAGACTGCAGCAAGAGTCTAGAGCTCTGGGTCTGTATGTACTGAATTAAATGAACTGCATGCTAATTCAACACCGCTTGAACTGTATCATATCCATTTCAAGAGCACAGGCTGCTACGTTAAGTCAAGGATTCCCTTCACTTCAGAAAGCTTTACACTTTCACACAGCTGGAAGGAAAATGAAACTAAAAATCTGCTTCAGGTTAGCAATTCAAAATGTCAACTACACATGTGAGCTTAAGTACCTACAAGCCTAACTGTACTTCCAAAGTACTTCCTCAACCAGTTTATTTCTCCACCTACCTATAATAGGCAAAGTAAAAAGCAAGCAGCGAAGTCTCCTGAGTTTTCATCTCACCTACAAACACTTCAGCATTCCCTTCAATAAAGATGACAAAATAACAGTCAAAAACTAAACATTTTTAATAGGTAAAATAAATGCTAATAAAACTTCCTTTAAATACTATAATACATGAGGCTGCACTGTAATAAATGGAAGAGAAATTGCAAACAAGCATTTTGACCATAATAAGTAGATATATCACAGAAAAAAAAAGCCAATTATGTTTGATATTAAGCACACGTGTTCCTAAGTTTGAGAAGCAGACAATCACAGGAGCTGCGCAGGAGCCCCACAACCAGGAGATGTGCCTGCCAAGGTTAAAGGAGCTGGGCCCAAAGCACTACCTAACGATACGCCTTGCTCTACAGAGAAGATGGAGCACTGAACACAGCTGTACACATGTGCACACACACACACACACACGTGCTCGTGCCTGACTGTACACGCTTTAGAAGCCTCTGACTGCTTCTCGCCAGCCTCTTACAAACTATCGTGATTAATGAATCATTGCATTTCGAGATCTCTCATTTTTTTCCTCCCTGCTTTCTATAGCTCAATACAGACATCATTACTTCTCTGCCAGTGTAGTGATTCTGTTCGTCATGCCTGAAACAACTACAGCGCCGAGATTAAATACAATCTATATCCACATAAATCATTGAATAAATGAATCATGAAATTAATATGTAAATTGTGTGTTTAACCTCTATTTATACAGCACTGTCTGTCACCATGTAGTAAATCTAAAACTAATTGCAAATTCACAACTCTGCAAAAAGAACACCATGGTAAAAGCTTGACATATTTATTAACTAAATGTTGAACTACATTGAGTAAGTAATTAACAGTCATGCCAGAACAGGGAGAGGAAATTATATTTAAGCACAGATGTCACCTGTATGAAATGGCTAAAACTATTTTAGATTAGATTTTGATATTAATCAAAGAATACTCCTATTTAATTTTTGACAGACAAATCTGCTTCCATTTATACATGATTCCATTAAACGCTTCGTTTTTAAACCTGAATGTCACGTCCATTCTCCACGTTCCTTTTAATATGTCCTCTACAGGAAAACGTGCAGAAGAAAAGCCTCAAAAGGTAAGGTTAAACGGTAATGCAATCTTCCTACAGCACAGACAAAAGCTCCTCAACAGACCAGGAAATAATTTCACATTAGGTTAAATTCTGTGATTAACTTCAAGATATAAAAAACTGAATACTAGCCTTAAAATATTGTACCTAAATTAGTTCCAACACATTTCCAATCTTTTCTGACAAAGAAAACAAATCCCTAATTGGAGGATCATGAAAGTTCTGTAGCTGCTGGCACCACCACACACATCTTCTGAGTTTAGTTTTGTCCTAAATTTGGAATTATTATGCAAGTTCATGTATTTAAAAGAAACCAAAACAGGTGTTATATGAAAGCACACGCATAAGCTTCCAACAGACCAGGCAGCAAGGTACTAACAAGGAACAAAACAGAAGGACATCTTGCATTCAGATAGTTAAGACACGTTGATTGCATGGCACAAGCTAAGTAATGTTCATCAGGAGTTCCTCTTCCTGCCAAATTAACACTTCGTTATAAAACTGACAACATTAACCCTTTTCCTTTAAAATCCTCAGTTGTTGGAACAGCAAATTCCACAAGAATCACTGAAAATGAAGTTTTATTTCCCCAAGAAATTTGACAGGCCATATTTCATCAGCCTTTTTTTCCCCTTGCCTTAAGGTAAATATAGGTTGTCCACACATACAACTCCCATGCAGGATCCAAGCACAGCGACAGGTTCATAACTAGAGAAATAAACCTTCACTAAGTATTATAACAGCAAAGTAAAGCCAAATAAATAGTAAATAGGCAGTGCAAACCTGCAACCAGCCTACTGAGTAAGCCTGCTTTCTTGGCAGGCAGTATGAATTTGAATAACACACCAAGGAAATTTCAGAGGATCAAAATGTAAAACATATACCACAAGAGAAATGAGCATCCAATTCCAGGGATCGGGAAAGCACAAGATCCTGTAACAGCCAAGACTGATGAGAGAGCTCACATAATTTCATATGCTTCTGTTTCCAGGTTTCCAGTACAAACACAAGTCAGATAGGCAGATAAATTCTGCTTCATACCAAATTTATAGACTTAAGCCATCCCCTCATGGCAAATTTATTTTATACGCAGCACTTCTCACACGGTGCCTGATGACACTACATTCACAGACACACTCACCAACCAGAAGACAATGTGACCTTGAACAAACCACTCCATCTCAATGGGAGCCCCCCACAGGGCCAACAGTAAAACCTGGGTTCCCTGACTCCTGGTTCTGGCAGCTGCACTACAATGCCTTTAGCTTTGTTACAGCAAACTGCTTTGTGTGTTTGTCAATCTCAGATTCAGAAGCAGTTTAAAGTCACTTGATGATTACAGTGTTTTTATGGACACTACCACCTCCTTACCAAGGTGAGAGAACTCAGGAAGATCAAGAGAACCCCCTGAGGCTGAGGAGGCAGGAGCAGCACAGGAGCAAGCTTGAGCAACAGCTGTGAGGCAGAGCCTGGCCAACAGAGGTGCACAGAATAGCCCAGTTCTGCTTTCCCAAAGAGAACACCGCCTCGTTTCCGTCATTTCAACAACCGCCAGCTGTTTGTCAGTCTCTGAAGTTGCATTAACAGTTGTAAAACACTCTAAAGAGTGAAAGTATTAGAACTACTATTCACTGTTTCTTACTTACTTACTCATCTGTTACTGCTAGTTTTAAGTTTCAGGCACACAGAGAAGAAAAATAAAAAGCCTGTCAGAAAGGTACTGTGGATCAAAGAAGGAAAAGTGGCCAGAGAACATCAGAGGGAACGGTATACAGACAGCTCAGGAACTCGAATGCTCACTTCAGCTATCAGAACTCTGGAAAAACAAACCTATTAAGCCAAGTCTTCAGAAAGAAATTAAAAACATATTTATCTAATTTTCATGCCAAATGATTTCTGATAACTTAGAATGCAGTCTGCTATGAGAAAATGTATGCCCAGGCTCCCAGTCACCCAAAATCCTAAGTCATTCTCAGTTTCTTTTGTTTGGCTTGGTTGAGGATTTTTGTTTGTCTGCTGTTGTTTCATTGTTTTTTTTACTAGAGTTATTTTTAAAGACAGAGGCAAGCTGAATGCCATCAGGGATAAGTCTGTAATCAAGAGAAACCACACAAAACCAGTTTTCAATGCAAAACACGTGACCAGAGAGAAGAAAATCCCCAGAGGTTCCTCTTCCACCAAGTACTTGTAACAGAAGTCCTCTTTTAAACTGTATACATCAGCAAAGAATAACATGGGAAGTAAAGAAGAAGAGTAAATCAGACAAAGTAACACATTTTCAGTAGCTGCCCAGACACAGCCCTGGGCAAGCTGCTACAGGTGACCCTGCCTGAGCATTGCTTGGGCAGGATGGCCTGCAAACATCCCACCCAGCATCAGCCACTCCTTGACTGTTTCTCTCCCCATTCCTTACATTTGTACTCTGGCTGCGGATCTTTGAGCAATCTTTTTCAGTTCATTCTGAACTAAAGGTGCTTGGGTTCCTTTAAAACCACCTCATCCACAAGCAGCAGCAGCTCACTTGTGAAATCATAGCTCCACCTTCACCTGCTGGGATGCTGCCCTACGGAAGTAAAGCTGTCTTTTGTTTCACTGCAATCCAAATACTTCTTTCCTCCCTCTCACAGGTAGAAGGAAGCAAGAAAAACAAAACAGTGGCAGCACTCTAACGTTCATCAAGGTTTGCTTGTTTTTATCCTCTGTCGCAAAGACAGAAGTAAACCAAAAAAAAAGTGAAGGTCTCTTGAGATTGTGAACTTCAGGCAGAAGAACTGACCGCAGAACAACACCTAACAGCCGAGGATCCTACTGGGCACAAAAGGATTCAAACTATTACTCATAATAAAGTCAGAGCACAGTTTACAGAAACAAAGAGAAAGTAAAATGTATAAATAAACATGTAGGACAATAAATACGAACACAAAAATATAAGGGAAGAACAAGGAAGAAGGGGTGCAAAAGTCTCAAAAGCAGGTGAGAATAAAACTAATACTGATGATTAGAAGACCAAAAAGAAATGTTATGAACAATTGAGGAAAGGCAGAAAACAAGTTTTTATGATGACAAACACAAAACAAATATGAAACATACCGACAAAATGGATAACAGTAATTAAAACGTGCTTCAACCACTCTAACGGAGTGCTTCAAACGCTTCAGAGGCTTTCCATAGCCTCCATTGCAGAGTAGATGACATTTCTGACTGCAAGCTCACAGCAAGACACTGCTGTGAGCAGAGTGTAAAAAGCCAAAATTAATTGTAGATAACAAGAAACACCTAAATAAAGTGGAACTCCCTATAGAAACACCTATTAATTCCCTTGCTCAGAACTGGAAAGAATTTACCTGCAACAACTTAAATTAGCTGAGTTTCAACAAGATCTATTCCAGATTCTTCGTATCAAAATCCCCTCATGTAATGACAATACCTTCTTACGCTTGCTCTCAGCAAACTGCATTAGCATGCTGCCAGTCCTTGTGCCAGGGTGATCATTAAAAATATTAAGTTCAGCCACAAAACAAAACTTGAAAACACAATCAGTAACCTACCTTAAGCCTGATAACATCAAACTGTATTTTACAACCCCAAGTAACGTAACTCACCTTATACTTCCTCTGTGCATACCCCATTTCTACCAAGCTCTCCTCTAATTTCCCTTATTATATGCTCTACGGAACTCCAGATGGCAGACACAGCATTTCCCTTGCCTAGAAAGCCAGTAACCTTATCAAACACAGCTATCAAGTCATCTTACCCATGAAAACCACGCTACATTGTATTTAACCACCACTTTTCCATATCTGGTTTGAATTACATTTAACAAGTTCTGTTCCAAGTTTCCTTTGCAAGTTAGTTGAATGATTACACCTACATTTGTTTTCTTTTATGAAATCTATGTTGACAAGCTAACTGAACTTAATCAAAGCTCATAGAAATATAACAATTATGTTTAACACACATCTTTATTTATTTAGGAATATGAAGTACTCGCATACCAGAGCAACAAAAACCCTGCAGGTTTTGGTTTTTTTCATCAACTCAATAGAACCTGTCTGTAGGCAACACTTCCAGAACTACCAAAGCTCTGTGAACAAATTCAAAAGGATGCATTACAAAGCTTCCTCATACTGAATACTAGATAAATCTAAGCTAGACAAAGAGTGCAACAACAGCATCAAGAAGAGGGAATGGGGGGTGGGGGGGAAAGTTTCCTTGCATTCAGACCTAGCTTCTATAGGCAGTGATTATGTGTCAGAGGCAAATCCCCTATTTCTCAAGGACATGAAACCAGACAAGCAGGTGCCACAGGACACGCTGAGTAACCACTGTTTGTCAACTCCTTATTGTGATCTTAAGGCAATGACAGGACCTCCTTTTCCCAACTTCTCCCTGCAGCACAGATGGCAGCTCCCTGAGCTGTCAGCACCCTGGACCTCACTTTCCACACAGAGATTTAGAGCACTCCATTGCTGCTGCACCTAGATTAAAAGCACAAGGGAAGGGAGAGGGGAGATGCCATAAAAATGCTTGTTGCTTTCCACGCGTAGGTAGAAGATGGGCAGAGTGCAGTTTTTCACATGGCTAATGGGTCTGATACCGTTTCCACACGAGATTTATGTTAAAAAGATAACTTTCCTCACTTTTCGTTTTCATTTCTGTTCCTTTCTCTACCTGACATTTCATTCTAGGAAGGAGAAAGAGCTGCTCATTTCTGTGGCAGGAAAGAACAATCTCAGATTTATAACATGTGAGGAACCCATCACGGTGATAGAGCAATCTTTCCAGCAGACATCTCTCCATTACCGAAGCTGATGTCTGCCTGCTCCAACGCCACTTCGGGGCTGATCCGTCAGACCAAGAGGGGGGCTAACAGCAGCCATCTTCCACACACATTTTTCATCTCAGCTTAGCAAACTGCAGCTCTTCTTAAACAAACTCTACAAATGCCATTTCACCACTTTAAAAACAAACAAACCGCCTTTGAATGAAACCAACCATTTTCAGTGGTGTATCTTCTGCACTTCATTCCCAATTTTATTTCCTGAAGTTACTTTAATTCTTATGCAAAGAAATAACAGGCAGAGATGAAGGCTTCCACGCACTGTGCTGACAACATACTGGTTGGAGAAATGCTGTAGTTAATAATGTGAACTTAATGTATGTAAGCACAGCTGGTTTGGGAGCATCTTTTCAGTAACACTGATTTATACTTCTGCCTTTACTTTGTGCTTTATGATTTTGATCAGCCACTACAATGAGCTCTCAATTGCTTTCTGCTAAACTGGTTAAAAGAAAAAGCAGAACATGTGACCTGTATTAGTTTATTAGACTTCCCTGCATGATTAGATTAAAAAAAATCAGCACTCAGCATTAAAGGTTGTCAGGTACCTTCAGGACTCAAAGCACTGTACTGCAATGGGGGGGAAGGGAGGAGTGAATCTCGAAGTCCCCACTGTATTTGCTCACTAACCATTTCCAAATCACATGAACTTCTTCCCTTGATCTTGCTTTTAAGCATCTTAGATCAATGTTTTCTGTACAAAATATGCATTACCACCAACATTAAAATGTCAGGTCCCTTCTTTCCCTGCCCTGGCAGCACCCCCTAAATTCATTATCTATTTAGTTATCAAAGAAAAAGAAGGCAAACATAGAAGAAGGAGAAAAAGGAAAAATGGCAGAAATGGGAGATGCACTCAAGAGTTGTATCATTACACAGGTCTACACATCCCCCCGAGACATTTACATCTACTATTAACCTCCTTTCTTCAAAATGCTTCAGGCTTTCAGAAAATTTTTTGTACTTCATTAGAAATGTAAGAACCAGAAAAAGGACCCATGTGCAAACTCTTCTTTGGGTTGAAACCCACAGAACAAAGACAGTCAAAGAAGCATGGGAGCCTATTAGAAAAACTGAAACAACTTCTGAATCAAAAAGATATAGTCAAGCTGTAACAAAGCTTTCTACCTGCAAACAGCGTTACTTCAACAGAGAGACAGACACACGCAGCTCTTTCATCACTGAAAACAGGACTTTCTTCCCTGCTATCTTCTCAACACTTTTTACCACAAGACCAGTAAATCTGAAACCCCCAAATCGCCACTTTTTCTTCTCCTTCACAGAAGGGATCAGCAGCAGCCTGTGACATTTCCAAGGCTGTTTTACACAGAGGTAACAACTGCATTTCTAAATACAAAATCCGGAAGTCTAGGCACCTCAAATATATTTTCTGAGAACTGTTTTGAACACAACTTCACATTTAACAGAAGATGAGAGCATTCATCATAGGAATTCCATTTGAGAAACACTCAGCAATTGGAAAATAAAATTAATGCCACCATCATAAGCAAACTCCCATTGTGTGGCCAAAGCTGAATTTGTCAATCTGCCTTTTGTTGAAACTCAGTGGAAATGCTCTTCCAGCTCCAGTACAGATAAGCAAGTTAATCACCTGATTTAAAGGTAGGCTGCTCTTTATATCAACCCTGAAGTAAACCGACAGCCGTTAGGCTTTTACAGTGACAATGTTATGATCAATGTTGCAGTCTCAGGTGTTAATGCATCATTTACCTTTAAAAGCAAATGTAATAACCCAGAAAGATCAATATTATAAGTTCTTTATTCCATGTTAAATTACTGTGAATTCACTGCATTACACAATTTCACAGTAACATTAACAACAGTGTAAAAATGTTGATCAAGGATGACCAACGTACATTTTATCAGCCCTCAAGCTCTTACAGAAAGTACAGCAAAACTGAAAAGAAAAAAAAAAATCAGATGAGTATATAGTAGTAATGTTACTGTTTTGGCAAAATTAGTGGAAAAGCTCAACAAAGAATAACTGCACAAGTCTCCAAAGTATAGGAAGAAAAAATACAGGAAGAAGTGGACAACATAAATCAAGCAATACTTGCCTATTTCTCCTAAGGAAAATACAGAACCATAGAATCTTACGAGTTGGAATGGGCCCATGCAATGACCAAGGATACCTACAGCTCCACCAGGCACTCAGAGACTCATTCAATCTGACCTTGAATGTCAGCAGTGATGAGGCACCTACCACCTCTCTGAGCAACCTGTGCCAGTGCCTCACCACCCTTACCATAAGAAACTTTCTTAAAACAGTTGTAGTTTGATGCTATACAAGTATATGGTACTACTAACTGTGGGTACTATGATACCAGTTGGTGGAACATCTGTAGAAGGCTTTTATTGCTTTTCATTTCTTTCTTTAGAAGCACATAAATATGAAACTGTGCCAGTTTTCATCACTGTATGTTAAGAACAGCAGCAATGGCTTTCAGCTGCAGCGAGAACTGGAAGACAAAGGTTTGGAAGACAAAGCTTTGGGCCAAGGGTCAGTTGATCTGTCCCTGTGACTCGGGCCAGAAACCCCAGAAACTTGACTCAGAGCTCCTGTTCTGATTTCCACTACCTGTCCGTTATAATTGTCACAGCTACCAAAGTCATAGTGAAGCCTCTTAAACTTTAGTATGGCATTCTTGTCACAGTTAATCTTAAAACTGGTCCACATATGCTGGACTAAACAAAGCTTCTTTTTCTTTTTTTAAACAAAAAACTTGCCAAACGTGTTTTAATACAAGAATATGTTTTGCAGACAACTGAACTAAGTTCTGCAAGAATAATAGTATTTAAAACCAAAGATCACCTCAAGTGTTAATTTTATATTGTTATGCATAGTCACTCATTTATGTCCTGCAAACTGTTCATATCTAAGAGCAGATACAATCAGAGTGAAGCAGTGAAATTTCTAAAATAAACACAATCTCAAGGTAGTATACTTGTTGTGGAAGTACACTAGCAGTCTGTTAAAAAAAAAAGACTATGCTAGATGAAATATTCTGACAGATAACTACTATATCTACACATATCTACTGTATGTTTAAAGGTAGATTTGCTACTTCTATACTTCTCCAAAGACAGTCACTGTCAAACATACAAGCGCTGAAGAAAAAACATTGAGCAAAAACGTTATGACTGCAGTTTATAAAAAAACGAATAAAATGAAAACCCAGCTCTACTTGAAACGCTGCCCAAGTCACCTCTACAACCAAAGGGTGACTGGGTTTGCGCTCTGGTGCAGAAGCCTGGTCACAGGGGGCTCCACGGAGGCTGGTTCTGTACCTGCAAACACCGAGCAAAGAAGGAGCAGGGCAGAGCACCCAGGCTGGCTCTGAGAGCACAGGCCACACTTACAGCCTCTGTCAGAGCAGAAAAGCTGCCAACAGAGAAGCATCTTTAGGGTAGAGACACAACAGTGCACTTTCTGGGGCTGATTAGGACAGATGGGAAGGATGAGAGGCACCAACCTGTCACGGAAAGCCAGTGAGAGAGCTGGACTCAGCACTGCCAGTCTCTCATGGAGACAGCTACAAATACAACCAAGAGCTACAGTTTTACAAAAACCCCCAGAAACAGCTTCCCAAACACTGGGTTTTGTTCGAGTGGCAATAAAACCAATACTGCTAACCAACTTTGATTGTTTTTCAAATAAAAAAAAAAAAAAAAAATCAGCATTCTTCACCTTCTAAAAATCTTTCATTTTTTTAGGAGCTCACTGTAAAATCTCTTAAATTTCGTTGATGTTCTTACGCTAATCTTTTAGCTCTTTTTTCCCCCCTCCAAAAATACAATACAAACCTTTCCCATTACATGAAGTATTAGCAATCATCCACTTTCACTTTATGTGACCGGAGGCCGAGGCACAGACACTGACAGTTAAAGATCCATTACGTATCTTTTTTGGTTCTAAGCAAGCTTCCAGTCAAACATATCTGCACACAGAGTCAGAACGACTTCATGAAAATTTCTGATCCTTCTGTATCAGTACTTCCGTAAGTGTTGCCATTGTGAAAAACATGTAAGAGTAATGAAACTCCCGGCTGAGGCTTTAATCTCTAGTCAGTGCCGTAACGGGTGGATCAGAGTATAATTCGGCCTTATCGTTCTGCTCATCTCCTGTGCTGACAACAGAAATCCCCGTTAGTTTTTCTCAGACAAACGTGAACCTAACCTGATATGATGCTATTTTTTCAGCTGTGTAACAACAGCCTCCAAGCAGGCACTTTGTAATCTGCATTATTGCATTCTGAGATACTTCTGTGCCACTATCAGCAAATTAACACTTCTTTTTTTTAATTGATTTTGCCTATATTTTTCAAAAATCTACAAATTTAGAGTGACTTCACATTCTGACATATTCACATTAATGAAGATATTTGACTACTTCCTGTTTTACACACTTCAATCCCGCAGTATGGATGCTCAGACTTATGAAAACATTCCAGCACAAATTAGGAGCATTAACATGTTCTAAATGCCTATTTGACATTTTAAAAAATCGATCATTACTGTTTGTGCGTTTGTTTTTTTTTGTTTGTTTGTTTTTTGTTTTTTTGAAGTCTTCCGGTGGGAAACGCATACATTTCTTGCTTTTATGTCTGCATGTTCATCAGTTTAAAACAATTTTCGACCCCAGCCTCTTCGGTATTGTGTTTTAGTACTTGCTAGCATTAGGATTTTGCACCATAGCCCTCGATTTATAGCCCTCATTTAGCCATCATGCTATTCAAAACCCTGACTTTAAATATCAGCCGCACAGATATGAGTAACAAAAAGAGACAGAGTACAGCTATTGCGCCTTCAAAGAAAAGCAATAAACCATTCTGCTTGCTCTCCTTCATGTTCTTTAATTCATTTCATTTCATTTTAACTACCCAGAACAATTTCACCAGCCATTAGCCTGGAATGAAACCTTACAAAGGCTGATTGTTGTTGTAAAGATGGGTCCCGGCACCCCCTCCCCCTCCTTTTCATAAGTTTTGGGACCAATAGGCCACTTCATAGCTACAGCTTTGTTTCTTAAAAGAGAATTCCTGCGAAGCAAAGGACGGGCAAACCGCTTCACATTCACATTCAAAAGACTCCACAGCAACATCCACGCGGAGCCGCGCCGGGACCCCGCAGGGAGGCAGGGCGGGAGTTCCGCTCTGAAAGCAGCGCTGAGCCGCCGGACTCGGCCGTCCTCAGCCGGGGCAGCGCAGGCGGGCAGCCCGCAACTGCAGCACATCCCCAGCAGATTGCAAAGCCCCGCGGAATTCACGTCTCTTTTCACGTCAGCCTACCCAGCGAGCGGATTACAGAAACCTTCTCCAACAAGCGTCAACGAACTGTCCGCACGGACAACTCTCTCCTCACTTGGTACATCGTGCGCTCTGTATTACTTTTGTTCCTCTAAGTGTCACACTTGTCAGAAGAGCGACCGCCGCTTCTCCATCGTAACGCAGTTCGCTGCTGAAAGCTGCGAACCCTTCAGGACTTGCCGGCAGCTCCACAACTGGCCCAGACCCGGCTGCAGGCAGGCATTGGAGGCCGGCCTCTTCCCCATGGAAGAAAACCTGAAGGAAATTCTATGGAAGAACACGAGCCAAAAACGACTTTTCACATGGTGACAAAAAACTTGGAACATAATCTCATGTTGAGTGTGAGGGTGTCTATAAACAGAGCTGCTTTACTCCATCTGAGCTGTCATTGGTGATGCCAATAATGAGTATTTTAACGATCTTCTCTGCAAAACTGCATATCTTACTATTCACTTCTAAATCATGTAAACGAATGCCACATGAAACTATGCAATTTTAGAGGTATGCTTCTTAAAACAGACATAAATAAAACCTGCCACAATGCAAATTCATCTATGTGATATAAAATGACAGAAATCAAAAGAAAAGCTAAATAAAGACAAATAGATGAAGGAATGTTTATGACATCTGCAAAAGATAAGTGCTTAAACAGAATTAAACAACTTCTAACCCAGCTGTATCACACACTTGCATTCGATTACAGTGCTTCTTGTCACTTTTTTCCCCACTACCAGTTTGAAGATTATTCATTTCAAACCAAACCTGAACTTCCTTAAATATGAAGGATATCTCACTAGGCTGTGATTTGCACAACAATGGCATTATTGATGCCTGACAGTCGAACAATCTATTGCATGACAAACTACATGTTCTAATCCACATAAGTTTAAATTAACCCAGCTATTCACACAGAACCAAGTTTCACATAGAAAAATGGTCACAATGACAAGTCCCCAGCCACCCACCATCTTCTAGACTCCATCCCTCCACATTAATGCCAGTAAGACACAGCTTGTTTGTTCTTACCACAGACAGATTTGGAAGCATAAGTAATCTTGTGTATCTTCTATAGAAACCCAGCACAGCATCATGAAAAAAAACATTAACTGCAGATCTCTACCTCTGCAAAAGTTATGTGGGAAAAAAACTGCACAGCATTTAAAAAACAGGCATCCTGTACTGTCAGGTAGGTAAAATAGTAAGAAGAGAACTGGAATAGGATTGCATGCAAAAAAAAGTTACCTTTGATTTCAACAGAAGCAAGGGATGTCAAACTCAAGTGTCAATATACCACAACTAGTTCTTGTACAGAACCACACTTGATTAAATTCTGCTTATCCAAGCAGCGCTTACTGATGACATTTCAATGGCACTGTCTCCTATTCTCCTACACAATACTATTGCTACTCGTTTTATAGGCAAGTCAAAATCTTCTACAAACGGAAGCGTGAACTGCTCCTCATTTTGGAGCACACTGAGAGCAGGCAGCACCTTTCAGATACTATCACACAGAATTCAAATGTCTGTCTTGTTATAAAATCATGCAATCAGTTCACCCCGCAAGATGAATTAAGACTTTTCTGAGAATAGCTATATGCATTTTTTAAAGTAAAAGAACACTTATTCCTACATCTGATATCTGTTTAAACATCAACTCTTCACCTTCTATGCACATTATGTCCTGCAGTCACCCTGCTTTGCACTGTCATTCAATATCTCAATTAAGCAGAATACTACTGGCTCTGGGGCAAGACCTCAGTCTGCGTGACTGAAACATTCAAAAATACAAAAACTTTCTTCTTTAGATTGCTTAAGCATATGATTACATACAATCATTAAAAAAATAAACCTAGGAAGTTGCAATGGAATCCATGCCCTGATCAAATAAGAACAAACATTTTAAAAATAATTCCTAACAGAATCCTTTTGTCAACTTCCAGACTCTTCAAGAAAGTACCAGTACTGTCACCATTATAGGTCATTTTGATCATCTGCCTCACAGACACTCTTCTGCTAACGCTACATCCTACATCCATACAGCAACAGCAAAGGACCCAATATGCAGATTCAACACAACAACAATGCCCTTGTCGAGACTACCAAACAGAGGACTGACTATACACACACCTACACATGAAGAGGTCAAACTACAAAGAAAAGTGTTTTAGCAACTTCAATAGTACTTTGTCAAGGCAGAAAAATCTAAGTTTCACTTCAGAAGTCAGACAGCAGAGTCCTTCAGAGCACTACCAGGCAAGCTGCAACATGGCCAACTCAGCCTCACCACTCCTCCATCAGGTCACCAAAGCAATCATCCCAAAGAAAAAACAAATCATCAAGCATTCATCAGATAGACAGTCCTTTCAGATCCCATTAGATACCTCCTTCTTGCAGAGATATCTTCTTGTTAAGTTTCCACTGAACAGCTGAGAACTCAAATGTTTTGCTCCATACTGATGGCTCTGGGAAATTCAGGCAATGAAGCTGGAAGTATCAGCTGCTAATCACAAAGCAGCCCCATGGGGATTGATGGGGAGTTAAGCAACACGCTCCCTTCTACCAACAGCCTGCATCACAGGTATTGACATAAAGTAGAAGAGTGGCTGGAAATAGGGAAGGCCAATTTACAAGTTCACATTGTCAAAAAAATACATTTCCTATAAGAACAAGAAGAAATTCAGAAACAGACTACAACCCTAAATTAAGAACTGTATTATTTAGCCATGAGAAAAGGGGGGAGAGAGAAGGAGTTAAAAAACAAAACAAAAAAATCTTTTCTAAACAAGCAGAGTTTCTATACAGCTGCTCATTTGTCCTTTCCATCCTTGCCACTTACAGTGACACAGAACACAGGCTGGCACTCGGGGAAAGCACAATAAGCAATGTGCATTCTGCAGCACTATACCCAGCCTAGTCCCACAGAAACTGTAAAAATTTTAAACTCTGCTAATTGTACTTATCCTGCACATTAAGATGCAGGATGAAGTATTCTCAAAGAAAGCTTAAACTTCATAGATAGCACTGTAACAGTTTAGAGTTGTAGTCATCACCTGTAGCAGTTTATGACAAAAATAAACCACTCAGCAGGTGCAGATCACCTACCAGACCAAGACCAAAATTTGGGCTTTTACTGAATGTACATTACACAAACCATTACAGAAGACGTGTCTTACATTTTCTTAGTATCAGCAAAGTCCCAAGAAATACTCCAACTTGCTTAGAGGATTATTAGGGCATTTTACAAGCATGTGGTTCTCTGTCAACTCACCAGACTTCACTGCGCTCATCCTTGCATCCCACAGTAACTGCACACAGTGACCAGAATCGAAGAAAGAGCCACAGCAGCTCCACAATATATAGCTTGTGAGTCTCATGATGTCATTTTCACCGCGCAGTTTTTAACAACTATTTCACAGCAAACAAGGGGCTCCACCTCCAAACTCAGAATACTTTTGTTAAGATTCCATTATGAACTCCTGACTGCACCGCAAATTAATGCAAGTCCTATCTCCTCCAATGCATCTGTCAGGTAGCCATTATACCTGGCAAAGCAACTGCTTCATAGGAAGAGTCGTCACTTCTGACTGAAGTGAAAGAAGCATATGCTCATCCACTTCCTGAGGTTTCCAAGCCCTGAGGCCATTCTTTACACGCCAAGGCTGGAAGACACCTGACACAAGGGCACAGGAGATAGAAGCCAGTTGTATTTTCGTATTATTGAATAAGAAGTTGAACAGGATACATCAGTAAGCTTAAATGGGACCAAGAATATTGAACGGTTGTTGTTAATGCTGCCTCTGTTGAAATACTAATGACAGCCCTACAAGAGCTGGCATTCACTGAGAGTCTAACTGGGTTGTATTAAGGATGGCAAACTAGATAAGAACCTCTTTGTTCATATCTAGACAATCAAGACAGACTACCCAAATAAAATAAACAGCACAGCACCTCTGGTATGAACCTTCTGCAGTCCAAGTTCACTCATTAAGCTGCTGCATAACCTTCTGGTTATAAACCTGGCATCTGCACTGGCAAAACATGCTAGCATATTCTCATGTGCAAAGAAGTCTCAGAACAAACAAGAGCAAGTTCCACAACAGATTTTGTTATTTAAG
Organism: Lagopus leucura; assembly: GCF_019238085.1. Classification (NCBI taxonomy): domain Eukaryota; kingdom Metazoa; phylum Chordata; class Aves; order Galliformes; family Phasianidae; genus Lagopus; species Lagopus leucura. The sequence goes on from NW_024962270.1 coordinate 6,509,662, forward strand.
CAAATACAGTTTCACAGGTGCAGTAACTTGAGATGTTTTTAAAACAACGTGTTGGTTTTACAAAAAGATACTTACATATCAGTAAATCGGTAGAAACAGAGCATTATCTAATACTGTTATTAACTGCAGTTTGCTTAATTGCCATCTTTAATCGTGGGTACAACTAAAATTGTCAGATGCATTTAATTGAAATACTATCCCTGAGCTAAACCCTGTGTTTTTCTAACAAGGTATATGCCAGTCATGAATAGCCAACTGTTCCCCTTCCATGGAGAAACCCACAGGGAGTGCAGGAGCAAGGTGGGGGGGGAAAAAGAGCTGAACTACAGAACAGGGCAGGGAGGAAGAGAAGCATTTGCTTTGAGGGTTTTTTGGGGGGTTTTGAGATTCACTTCTTTTCTTTGTTGTTTGATTGGCAACTTGTTTTGTTCTGCATTTAATCAAATGATCCTTATTTCTTCATTTTCCCTAGTGTATCAAGACATCAGCCTTTATTTGAAAATAAAGGAATGTTCATTCTTTCTTCCCAGGTCTCCTTACCTTTCCTCCATCTCCACTTGCAATGCATTTTTAATACAGTAAGCACAATCAAATAAAAAAAAAAAAACAAAAAAAAAGACTAAGAACTGAAGAACAGGAATTTGTAAAAAGCAAATTTCATAGTTTTAAAGCTAATTCATAATATTAGACTCAGTTTCACTATGTGCAAAGCTGATAATACTTTATTCCGTTTTACATCATTGCCTAGCAATCTTTTCTTGGCTCTTACTATCTCAGAGATACTTCACAGCACAGAACTCTTGTAGGCCCAGCCAGCATTACCTGTCTGTTAGTACATCTTCTTACTCATTCCTTGTGAGATAATTGGCATTTCTCTGCTCAAGGGTTCCCCCTTGATCACAACAGATACTATACCTATCTATCACCTCCTCTCCAGTTAGCCTACAGAACCCTTCTTTCATTTCATAAGAACAACATCTAACATTCTGAAGAGATTTTTGGTGTACATGGAGCAAACGAAGCATCATGTTTGCTTAGGTAACACAGAAAAATCTCTTCATTTTCAGCAATTACATTCAATACAAATATTACGTTAGCAAGCTTACCCATAAAATATTATTGTCAGTTAAGGAGTAAAAGTATTTCTGCATAATACTACTACTGTTGTGAAGCTCACAGAAAAGGAAAAACACCTCCCTGACTCAGAACCTACCTCTCCCAGGTATATTCTAGGGTTACTGCAAGTATTCATTGAAAAACTACACACAAGATTCTCAGGTGAAAGTGGCTTCCTATTCAGTGGGCTTGGTTTTATTTCTGTTTCGGGGGGTTTCTGGGTTCTGGTTTGGTTTCGGATGTGGGTGGGGTTTTTTTGGTTGCTTATTTATTTACGAGTAAATAGTACCATGCATGTTTACTGGTCTGTAGGCCAGTACAACATAGTTTGGATAGAATCACAGAATCACTCAGGTTGGAAAAGACCTTAAAGATCACTGAGTCCAACCACAAAAAAACTAGAAGCTACTTCAATTTATCCTGATATTAATATTTGCAACCACAGTTTCTAACTAAGAGCTTAAGTACAAAAATAATAACACCAGAATTCCCACTGAATACACCATTCAAAAAGGAAAGTGCATTCAGTCCAACAAAAAGCTGCATCTTGATAAAAACTTATCCTGAAACAGTACTGCTTACAAACTAGTGAAGACAATATATTTACTTGGAGTAAGAAAAAAAGTCTTCAATTTCTTTGTATTCTTCCTCTCAGTAAGAGAAATCAGAACAGCAGCAGTACTACACAGCGTACAAGGTATGCAGTTGGAAGGCTGAACAACCCAGGAATGCGTATTTGGATAATCTGAGTTTGTTATTAGTCTGAAGTTCCGCTCAACATACTCTTGTCAGCAACTCCCCACACCAAAATTTCTCTCTCTCAAGTAGCAAGTGGAGCATGTACAGCAACCTCCATCAAAGAGGCCATTAACAACGGCTACAAAAAATAATTATATATAAAGATGGCTTGAAAGACAATACTGTACCTACAGTGACCTCACTGTATTCACAGCACTGATAAAACCCTTTTCCTTTTTTAAAAATAGCGCTTTTTTTTATTCATCAAAAGAGAACAGCCCCAAGGTCACCTGTCAATAACAGAACAAACCCTCAGTAAATCACAGTGCTTCACAAATAAATTCCTCATCAGTAATTAAAACCAGGCCTCTCTGGCCCTGTGTTATCAGCTCATCAAATTCATTGCTCATCTAGAATAACAGATCCACATCTGCAGTCATTACAGCATGCCAGATAAATCAATCCTCTCAATGATGCTTTGAGCCATCTCTGCTCCCTTTTAACCAGCCCGATATTTATTTCCCCCTGACACTTCTGACATTCTATTTACTGTAGGCAAATGGAACTCATACGGCACCTTGTAATGGCTTTACCAAACCCCATTGTGGGGCACATCTTCGAAGACTGATGGTTGCAATAAACAAGGTTTTATGGTGTAAGTGTGAGCTTCCAACTTTTTTTTTCCCCAGGAATTCGACTTCTGCAGTGAAGGTTTATTACATTTGATTGCAGGTGGAAAAGCTATATTCACTTGGAGTCCTATTAGCTAAAAGCAAGCAGAAAACTTCTGAAATAATACTATTTGTGCACTTTTATTCTTGTATTGATAACAATACAGAATAAAGCATGTCATTGTCAGGAATCGGAAAGAAAACTCATAGTTTATCATTCTGCCTCCACTCTCCCTCTGACCAAATCAAACAATCTCCTCTGGTAAACCTCAAAAACACAACAGCAGCAATATACAAATGGCTGCCTACATACAAAGTACATACCAAAACTTCTCTAATACACACTGTTATTTTCACTCACATTTGATGTGCTTACATAGATATCCATAAACATGGAATGGAATGAATTACCTTTCTCTGTCATCTACACCCAAAGTCATAGGTTTCCTTCACTGCAGAAACCAAAAATTCGCACTGTTGGGTTACCAGACAGCACATGCACCACGCACCTATGGCTGCTGGTTTCAAAGTGAGAACAAATGGTCTTCTTGAGAGTACAACAAAGAGCACAAAAACTACTTTTCAATATAAATCTTGATTGTTTGCACACTATCACAGCTGCTCTATTCAAACAGTGAAAATCTGTCTAAATGAGAAGGAAAACTATTTCTGAAGTCTGAAAGAACCTCCCAGAACACAACGTGTGTTAAAGGCTCTGAGTTCAGCAATTTCAAGATCTTCAGCAGATAGACCCCCATATGTGAAGGTGGCATGCTTACACACAGAAAAGCATATTTATACCGTGTTTGCCTACAAGCATATGCTATCCAGCCATTAACCTAGCTGCAGTACTATAAAGCCATAGTTTCTATGCTACAACAAGGAGAAGCATACTGTGTGTACACTGACTACCAAAATGGGTTTCTCATGTAGCAGAGAACTCAGTGAAGAAAGGCAATCCAGCTCAGGAAACCAAAGCCTATCCCAGTTAGCCAGCTGCAGTGCAACTGGATCTGTGTCACTTTGCACAAACCACCCTTAAAAATGAGCAGTGCTCCACACTGCGCCTGTAATTATGCATGGCTTAAAATTGACTTGCATTAAATTACTGTCACAGGGTCAGTGGAGCTCTCCTTTGGCATATATTAAGATTTTATTTCTAACATGAAAAGACTTCTAAGTCCATTTTTTCAGCAAAAATAAAGCTAAAGCCTATAGAAGGCTATGAATTCTCAGATGCTCTTTTGAACACTGATTCAAACATGACAGGATATAGTCTTTTCCTTAATGAAAAATCTATATTTATCACTCTATTGTTCTTGTGTACTGATCCTACTGCTCTCTGAGGCCAAAGTTTGAATATATTGGATTTTGAAATAATAGCCCAAGGCTCTGAGACACTGAATCGTGATATATAAATGATGAGGCGCTAGTTGCCTATTTCTCTCTTTCTCACCACAAAAAGAAAAGGCACATTCCAGACTGAAATCCCTTCCAGTCTACATTATCTGTACAGCGGTCATTATGTTGGGATAGTCACAAAGCTACAAACAATAAAATCAGCTACCTGTTCTACAAATGAATCTGTGATTTGTTGCTTAAAAAAGTGTGAAAATCAGTTTCTACAGAGCCACAGATTTGGTAAGTTCAATTTGTTTGGCATGTCTTAATTCCATTTGAGTTTACTCATAATAAAGAAACAAAACATTTAAGAAGAACTAATTCGGGACAGGGATTTAGGGACTGAATTTATTATACACCTTACACTTAGATTCTTTGGTAAAATAGAGGTTAAAAAAGAAGAAAACCCATGCATAGGGCTTTTTAGTGCTTCCAGAAGAGCAAAGTTTTTTTTTAATTTATTATAAAATTTAAGCAACAGTTATCATGAATGCACAGGAGAGAATCTGAAGAAAGTGACAGGGAATTTTTATGATCACCCCACAATAATACAGACTTTCTATCCTATAATTTCTACCAAACTGTACTTTCTCCATTACTGTATTTTCAGTCCTCAAGGACTGTGTCCAGATTTTGTTTCTTGAATGGATTAAACCTCTCTTTTCATCTCAAGGCTCAGGCTTCAGTTTTCAAAAGCAGCCATAGAAATATGCATCTTGCCTCAACATCCATTAGATTTTCATACAAACCTGAAGATCTCTGATCTTCACTCCTTTCGTCAAGTACCTGAAAACTGAGATCTGAAATTCATAAATTACTTCCGCAGTTCAACATACAGTACCCTAGTGACAATTAACACCATGGGGAAATGCTGAGATGACTGAAACAAAATCACAAAGGCAAATAAATCTCCATAACGCTTAACAGAAATCTTTTTTAAAATTGTTAAAGTTATATCATGTATAGATACATATGCTTGTATACATATATTATATACATATAAATAAAAACAATCATGCATCAGGCAACAGTCCATGCTATGCTATTTTATCAAAGCTGCTAAGCTACACACATCTAAGTTCTTTGATCATTGAAATCAAACGCAACCTCAATTTCACGAATCTCAAAGCAGATACTTCCATTAGCTACATTCCATAGCATGGAGCAAGATCAATTCTGCATTAATACAAACAACCAACCCTACTCTCTTCTGCAGGACACAGCACCTTCTTGTATGGTTTCTAACCAAAAATCAAACCCACTCATGCTAAATTAGCTGTGAGTTTATGACCAAACATAACACATAACAAGACAAGGTTGTTCAGCCTATAAAGTGCATATACCCCACTGCACCACTCTTCTGAATACTGGGTTCAGAAAAACCAGCATCTGGAACATTTACTTCAGAAGAAGTTTAACATGTTCTCCACAGGTAAAAAACACAAGACCAACTGCAGCCAGCTGCTAGCACAGCACTGGGAACATCTCTGTGCTCAACTTAGGAACTGAACCTGGCATCTCCACAACCCTGAGGGCCCAAAAGATGGCTGCAGCCTCACAGGCAGCTGCGCTCACATGTGCCCCTATCTTTGTGTTACAGTGCTTGTCCATCTGTTTGCTCAGCTTATTCAATTAAAAAAACCTGTAGAAGACCACTTAATTCCTGATGCTTTTGTTAAGTTTCCTCCTACACTAGCAAGCAGCTGTGCACACCAAGGGGTCACAGGAACAGGGCAGGATGGACTGGGAATGCACAGGCTGGAAGGAGCCAGAACTTGCCCTGCCAGAAGTGGTGAGCTACCCCATCTGCTCACCCAGTACTGTGCCATGGCGCCTCGGGGCACTGAGCAGCAGTGGATGCCAGCATCTACTCCAGAAGCTTATGTCATTCTGATGCACTGATGTCATTCCATTTTCTAGTTTGTTTTTAAGTTTGATCAGTGGCTATTTCCAAGAGAGGCTTCAGCTGCTGAAGGGTGACAGAAGGACGTATTTGGGTTGACAAGTTATTTAAGACCTCCAGATACTCAAGGCTGAAGGCACCCTCCCTGTTTTCAGCACGGTCTTTCCATTAGTTTAAGTGGCTTCCTACTGACAATTCTGGTTTTGCGGATCCAGTCCTGTAGAATTATACTTTTCCTGCTACCATTGGATCCATGTATTTTTATTTTGAACTCATACAGCTATGGACGAAACACCCTGAAGTTAAACATTTTAAAGCAGCACTAGACACCGAAGAGCTGAATCTCACCGACTTATAAAAAGATCAAGCACCTCAGCAGCAGAAGTAAACGATAATGTTCTTTTTCCAGCTCTGACCTTGAAATCATATTGCCTCATTAGTCGCCATTATGACGACAACCCCGTGCTAATTTATTTGTAATGAATACATGATAAGGAAATCTACCAAGACACTAAAGAAAGAATGTGACTAATTCTTTTCAACTGTCTGAAGTAAGTTTCCTGAAATGTTTCATTAAGTGCAATGCAGAAATGCTGTTCAGACACTTTACTACTTGTTTTCCAAACTGCCCTATAGAGAGCCATGTAAAAGTTTCTTTTGAAGTGTATACGTCACCATATAAAACACTCTTTTCCTAAAAATGGATTTTTTAAATTTGTTTTTAAGCTGGGTCATAAGCAGATTCAAAACATTGCATTAAAGAATACAGACATCTTTCTAGATTATTATGCATATGTGTACAATATGATATGCAATTTGTATTTTATTACCTTTGGGTAATTGGTAAATAATTATATATTAACCCCTTAACAGGTGATTTTTTAGTGTTGGCAAGTAAAAAAAGAGGTCACGTTGTCAGTGCTCTCAGATAGCTTTGTTCCCGTTCTTCCAAACTTTTCTTTAATGTAATACCAAAGCTATCTGCTTTTTCTCCTCACTCACTTCATATATTCCCACATACGTATTGGTAGTCTAAAAACAAGCTTCATTTAATAATAAAGAAACTGACTTGCTTTGCCACATCTAAACTGTAATCTTGTCTAAACAGATAAAGTTGATAATTAACTGAATTATCAATGACTGTCTACTTTTATTTAAGAATAACTCGCAAGAAGTTGAAAGTAGTGTTTCTGTGATCAACTCCCTGCACAGCTCCCCAAACCCACACAGCAGGCTCTGGATCCATGTTTCACTCCAGCCCACGTCACAGCTGCCAACTTCTCACACAACAGGAGACGTCAGCCCCTGAGGAAGCCCAATGAAGGACACCATGATCCACAACCACCAGCTTCCTTTTTACCACCCTGCTGACCTGCTTCAGCTACATGCTGGTAGCACCAGGGGGAATTCCATGAGGCAGCCCAGCACTCCAGCTCTCCCCAGCTGCCCAGCAGGTGCAGGTGGAGATGCATCTCCAGAAACAAGGAAACCAAGTCCAAACCAAGTCAACAAGTTTCCTACATTCCTCAAGTCTTCATTTCAATTTGATAATTTTTTCAATACACTTAACCTAGCTGGCAACTTCCAGCATTCATGAGTTCCTTCAGAATGTTCACAAATACATCATAATTAACAACTAGGAGCAATCCAAAAGACAAAGAAGCTGAAAGAAGCAAAAGGCAGCTCTCAGCAGAAGCTGACCAACAAGCTGATGGGCACTTGGTAATACCTCCTTGGCTGAGTGCTGAGTGACCACAAGTTTTGGATCAGAAGCACCACCTCTGCACAGACTTTTCTTGCCCTAACTCGTCCATCCTGCGAAAGCCATTCACAGCCAAACCTTTGCAGTGTTCAGCGGGAAAGAGTTTTAGTTTGCTGTACTTGCAGACCACCTGCTTCTGTTTTTAACTACCGATAACTTCATCTGCCTTCTAATTCCTCCAACCAGCCATGAGTGCTCACTTCCATGCTGCTTCACAGCTTTACACCACCCTTGGCCAAACACACAGAAGCTGCTCTTCACCCATCACTCTCACTACTTTTCTGTTGGGTTTTGTTCTGCCTGGACACCATTACTTTCTGAATAATCCCAGAACGGCTCAAGTTGAAAGGAACCTTAAATAAGTACATGAAGAGCCCTCAGGCAATCTGTGTATATTTAAACTGATTTAAAATTGATGTTCTCCATGACTATTTCATCCTATTTACTGGAAGAGAGCTGCAAGCTTTAGCAACCAATTAAATAAGAGACACATGTACCAGCATGTGCAAATACGACTTAAGCACCCCTACTACCCCCCAAACACTCCCTGCCTGCTGCCAAAATTAGATCTTCATTTCCTGTGCTATTAATAGCAACAGCGAACATCTTCTATGTGTGCAGAGAACAACTGCAGTGTACCACCTATCTCCTACCCGACACCTTCCCTTGAAGAATACCAGGCTAACGCTTTCCTAATCTATTCTTTTCTTTATATTAATCCCCATACAACATTAGAAGTACATTATATCATACCTAAATTAAAACAAACATAGCAAACATTAATTAACCCATGCAAGAGAAAAGCATTGTACAAATTATTTGAAGAACCTTTGAAATCTATACTAAGAGCTCTTCTTTGCTCACTTCCTATCACAGCTAAGCTTGCTTGGACCCTTTTCCAGTAGTGATACATTACTTTAATATGAATAAAATGTACACTGACATGCAGAACATTTTCTATTAACTAACGTGAATGAAGTGAGAGTTCTGTTTACTCTTTCTTGCACTTTTTTTAATACTAATTCTGATTAATTTATTAATGGTGAATTTAACAGTACAACTTCCCCGCATAGGCATTATTTTAAAATTGTACAGCCCTACTCATGGATCAGATCCCAGCTGAATCATACAGAACATAATAGAACAAAAATACAGTTCCTTCTACAAAGAATTTACAACTTTAACTGCTGATGCAGGACAGGAAATAAAGAACGTGAACAGAGCAGCAGAAAAATACCAAATGCAGCTCAGTAGTTACTGGGTTTTTAGGGGCTTTGTTTGTTTGAGGGCGCTTTTTTGTTCACCTTTTTTGAAGTTTATTTGGGGTTGTTTGTACTTCTTTGTTTAAGTTTTTCAAAACACTAATCACCATCAAGATTTTTAGTCCTTGTAGCAATAGACATAAAAGAAAACAACTCTGCAGATGCTTCTGGCAACGCCTGTTACAACACAACAGACAGCACGGAGGAAGTTACAAAGCAAAAATCTGCACAATCCCAGAGTCAGGTCCATGCTACCCAAATAGCAAAATCAGGAAAAAATCCAACAGACAGGACAATTGGGAAAGGGAACCTAAGATTAAGGACTTTGATGCTAAAGGGAAAGGTAATGCCGGATACGAGTTCTAAATTACCCAAAAAAGGGTGATGGTCACAATCCAGTTCAAGAAAGATCTCCTTACCCATTCCATGGATCAGGGCTCACCAAAAACTCCAAAGAGATCTCCAAGTAGAGAACCCTCCCTGGTGACCGCCAGCCCTTAAATAAGGCTAGGGAGGGGTGGAACCTGGTTCCAGTCAGATCAGTGAATTGCTTCCACCTGTGCTCCCAGGGCTGGTTGTGTCCCTCCACCAGGTGCTCAATCATTGGTTCAGGCTGTGACTTAGCAATTCCCATACAGATGCATTGCAGAAATAAAAATGATTCCTGGAAAGCTATGAACATGCATGTTTGTACAGTTTAGAAATTCCACCTTCACCTTCCTAGACTTCACTAATTAATTTAATGGCTATTTCTTAATACATATAAAGTATGACCAAAAGAGAATAATTGAGCAGAATGTATGTACGTACACGCACACACTCCTACTTCAAAGGGTAACCTATACACAGCCTCACGAGTTTGAAGATCATGTGCATGTTATCTTGCCTTCCAAGTTTCTACTGCTGAGAATCTTTACCTCCATTCTACCACTGCTTTTTCATACAGATGCATCCTAAAACTTGAACAACACTGAGTCACAGACTGCTACAGTAAGTGAATGTGACATTTTTAATGTGAGTCACTAAAAAGTAGAAATTGAGTAACTTCTGAGCTGAGAAGCTCAAAATTCTAAGGTAAGAAATGATAAAGCTACGGAAATGTATTAACATGACTACACAAATGTTCCTACTATGTCGTTTCACCTATAAGCTTCCAGAATAATTTGAAGTGTACACGCTACTGCTGTGGGAAGCATAAGAATGTATTGCTTTCAGTATACCAAAGTGCAGCTTCATCCAAACGGGTGAAGATACATTGGTCCTTTACATCAACTAATTAATGGTGTGAACGTGAAGTACGAAGACCACTTCGTATCGTACTATGATCTCAGGGGTAGGGTTCCAGATACATGCTTTGAGCCATAAATTCTTGAATATTTCATTATTTCCTCAATCTCAGTATCTCTTTTCAATAACAGAATTAAACATTTCTTCAAAAACTATTCAATTAACCCAACCCACAAGTACACCTCAGAAGGGAGTACGTCTGGATTTCGAACCTAACTTGAAATTAGTGGACAACAGAGTAACTTATTCAAGATTATTTCTAAGAAATATTTTTAATTCTTATTTGATTAATATTAAAATAGCCTTTACCTTAACCACTGAAAACAGGGGCTCCATGAGTATGAAAACCGTGAACAGTACTGAATATCACCGTAAATCCCAAGGTCATGTGAAAAATCCTTTAACTCGTGTTTCTATTAAAATACTTTTTTTCAGAGGAGCATCTGCTCATCAAGACACCATAATGGTAAGAGCAACGCATCCCACAAGGCTAAGGAAAACCTCGACAAGGGGAGTAAGCATTCCAGGAGGTATGGGCAGTACATAAGCAAAGTCCTTTCAAAGGGAAGAGAATTTCTGTTGGAACTTCCCTCTCCCCATAAACAGCCACTTGAAAACTACTGCTTTAGGAAAGACTGCTCGTCATCTCAGAAACACTGCTATAGAATGAAGACCAAAAAAAAGAACAATAGAACACTGAAAATAAAAGCCATGTAACAGACACTCCCCTCAAAACATCTATCACTCATGCAAAGTGTACACCAGCCTTCAGGTGTCCCACCTTTCTGCAGCTATCCAGTTTAGGAAGATGTTATTCCATGCTCTAGTAAAAGAAAAGAAAAAAATCCAAACAAAAGAAGGAAAGAAGCACGTCTTACACTTGCTCCCTTCTACTTGTATGTAATCTTTTTGGTTGTTCAAGTGCGGGACCAGTTCTTAACTCCAACAGCTGAAATACATTTGTATTTACATTTTTAAATATGCCATGAATAGGCAGCAAGCAGTTCTATAAAAATGCAGGCAGGTTAAGACTGGTCAAAAGAAATTCTCACGTGTAGGAGACCTCACAATTAGATAAGGTGTTACTGTAGGTCACTGTGTTATTAACGATGATAGGGACTGACAAACTTTAATAGTCCATCTCAGCACAGAGAATTAACACCTCTACGTACATACTACAATTAATCTACAAATAAGAGATACTTGAGGGAATGTGCTTCAATGATTTCATACTCTTGAACATAAATACAAAGAAAAATCATGAGATAGCTCCACTGCTACATCTTCCATTTGTAAACTGTACAGAACTACATGGATTAATTCTTGTCCAGCTTCTTGCCAGACCAACAACTTAAAATGATCTGAGATCCAGAGTGGAGACCCACCATCTACTGTCACATCATTACTCAAGGAAAAGTGGCTAGTACAGAGGTAAGGAAAATATCTGAATGAGCAGTTGGTAACAAAGACTTCGGCACCCATGGACAAGAAGAGTGGAAAGATAACTGAATCTTTACTGCAGACCACTTTTCTTCCATTTTCTTACACGCAGTAGTCAGAAAATTCAGAATTAAGACAGAATTTTTTAGATTCCTCGCTGATACTAAAATTTTAAAAGTAGCTCCCAGAGATGGTGCTGCACACCAGATGCCATGACATATCTCAGCAGATACCCTTCTAAGATGTCCTGACCTCAGTATCAGTCTGACCATACTACAGCACTTCAGCGAAAAAGCCATCAGGGTTAGAAAATTCAGCTGGATACTTGTCCGCTGCTCTCTCCATTGATTTCTCACACAGTATCAAGATAAATACAAGGCTTCCTATTATCTCTGTGGTGGTAAGTAACTGGATCCAGCAAATCTAAACAGAAAAACGCAGTCCAGGATTATTTGTTCCTTAAGTATCATATCAGAGAATCTCCAACTTAAGAGGAAAAATGTCCTTAAATTGCCATGAGAGCTTTTTCTGCTAAGACTCAAATGAGAACCTACAAAAAAATGACTTCCTAACAAGTTCCCCATAATTCTAACAATAATCATACACATGTTTTGTAAGAAACTTCAAAGTTTTCTCATCTTTCCTTTTGTGAAGAATTTTGGGATGATAATGGTGAAAATGCCGACGAAGATAAATATAAGCTGGAAATTCTACTGTATTCCTGGGGGGCACAGAAGGAAATGCAGCCTCCCCACCCATAATGTGTTTATGTAAACATTATGCCAGGACTTGTGTCTCTGTCAGAGAAATGAAAGCAGTGCCAGAACTGACATTCTTAACACCAAAGCATCCAAAAGCTATACAAAAAAAAAAAAAAAGCATTTTAATAGCTTTTAAATCCAATGTGTGCTTTTTTGGTAGTGTTTTTTCTAAATATTTTAAGAGATGATGGAATATTTTAAGAGACAACAGTGAATAGAAGTATTTGTTAGACTCAATACATCTAGTACTAACATGACAAACACTTTTATTTAAAAAACAACCTACAAATACACGTTTTTCCTTTCCAATCATAATACTGAAACCAGACACACTTCCACTGCACTACTTTAGTATTTTCTCTTACAATTCTCATAAAAAGTGACTGAATTCTTTAGTCTTAATAACTGAATTTTAAGAATAACGTGGAAAATTATGAGCAACGAAGAGTGAATAGAATCATGATCTTAATAAAAAGCATCACTAAAGCAAGCCCACAAATAGCAGAAATATCCTTTACTGCTTTTTGAACAAATACACAAATTTCTCTTTTACAACTACGGTACCTTCAACAGTTTCATTGTCAGATTCCATTTTCTGCTTCCTGCATTCTCCCCATCCCTCGATTCAAAACCATCCCTTTAACACATCATTCCTAATTAGATGATTAGTGCTTGGAAGGGCAGGAGATAAGTCATTTGCATAATTTAATCATAAAAAGAAGTTAAAGATACAGATTTTGCTGTTCGTTTGTACAATTATCTTCACCGGCCTGGGGGGCTGAGATTAATGTGATTAAACAGTATTTCTGCAAACAGGCAATTGTGTGTCCTCTATTAAAGCAGAGCTGGAGGCAAATGAAAAATTAATTTTAGAAGACAATCAATTTTATTCTACATGACTGTAATAAATAACAGCCCATCTGCACACAAGTCATTAGGCCCTGGAAGGCTACACGTGTCACAAAGTCTAAATGACATACAAGGCCGAGTTTTCCACCAAAAACGAATGAGTAATAAATGGTCCACCAACTGCCACTTCAACTCACAAAATGCATAGGATTTCCCAGAAAAAAACAGGTTGATGTGAAGACTGCTAACCACTGATGGTGATCTAAGCTCATGCAGCATTCAGCAGTGCAGGTATTTGGTGGATCACCAACCACGCTTTTGGCCTCAGATTGAGGAAGTTCAGATGTTTCCATGCCCATCGGTGAACAGCTGTACTCCACAACATTTGTGTTTTGTGAGACTGCTACTGCTTTGAAACACAGAATTGGTAGGCCTTAAAGAAAACTGAAGTTTCTGAGGTAACCATTAAAAAACATTTATTCCTTCTGAAATAAATTTTCCAGAGCAGTTATTTTACAAGGAAGTTGAACTGATAACACAACCTACATTTTTAGTACATTTCTAGTACTACAGTGTTAGTTAAATTTATGTATTATTTAAAACTTTTGCAATTTGTTAGTACTTAATTTAACATCTCACTTTTCATTACTGTTGTAGCACAGAGATTCTATGTTTGAGTTAAAAATTAAACAAATACTTAAACTGAAAAGGAAAAGTATCATTTAAATTAAGAGCCATTTACGACATAGTTTGAGTCTCATCAGATTTACGATTTCCTTAATACCCATTATTTTCCTGCTGAAGTTAACTTCTTATAATCATTCCTTCACTACCTTACAGTATTTGTTTTCCTTTGATAAGCAGTCCATTTTGCCATAAAAACTTGAATTCATATTTTGCTGAGGATGCATGGTAGACTGCCTCCACAGACAGCAGATCTCCTGACCATGATCCAGCCAGCCATTTGCAAGTTGGCTTTCCACCCACATTTTTAATATTCTCTCAGCCTTGGTACTCCCATAAGTACTAGAGCTATGAAATTCACATTAGAAAGCTTCCAGTAAATTGCTGGAAATGAAAAAGACAAGTTTCTTCAACAGCAAAGGAAATGCTTTCTCTCCAAACACAGCTACTCTACAGAAGATATTTTGTATCAATCATCACCATCTTAACATTTTCCACATGAAAAAAAATAATCAAAGCTCCTATATAAGTTTGCATTAACATCCAGTAATCAGCAGGCCCATATTCCTGACAACAGTTCACCAGGTAACAGCATCATGTGTTTATTGAGCCTTCCTACCTCTGTGCCTTTCATCAGAAGAATTAAAGTACACAGAAATTCCTTACCTGAATGTTCTGGGGTTCTACCAGCACTTTGTGTGTTTGTATGGCTACGTGGACTTAAAGAGAAATTAACATCCATCTAAATATAACATTCCCTATATATGCAGGGGTTATTAGTGAACACCCAAGCTTAATTAATTATCCCACTGCAGAAAGTAGAAGAATGAACATCAGCATCACAAAAATACTGCCACCCTCCCAATAGAGATCCAAAGGTTAAATTCAATAGATACAGATAAGTCACAGAATACCCGCAGCAACAAAATCAGCAATACATTCAGTATATTATCATGCATGCAATGCACAGATAATCAGATTTCCTGTGGAAACTTCGCGTGATCAAGTCATAGCTCACTGTATACACACTGCACACAGTGCATAGCTGCTCCAACCCTGTTTGGATCCCCATGCCTGATCACACAGGTGCTATAGGACCAGACGGATCAAGCACAGCAGCTGCAGCCCAGACCTTCCAGCCCCTGGAATCCCAAATACACTGCAAACGCCAACTCAGGCTCTGTTCTTTCTTCTCTTTGTACGCCAAAAACCAACTCCTAGTAGGAGTTCATGCTTCGCAATACAACCTCACTGTGAGCCAGTAGAAGGCGGGCATCAGAAATGGTCTGTGACGTCTTTTGTTCCTTTCCTAGAAAGTGAACACATAGAGCACTCATCTCTACACAACACTAATTACAGTATTAACAGATAACCAAGACTCTTTTTAAAGAAGTATCCACTCATCTCAGAGAACTGAGAGATGTCTGCACTGATATTAGGGCTCCAGGAAGAGACACCGAGGGAGACAACCAGCACAAAGTTTGTGTTTCTGTTTTGCTGAAACTTGCTGAAGAGGTTAGGAGAAGCATACAAGGTGCAGCTCCCTATGCTTAGAGATGAAATATGGAAAAGAATAATTCAGACTCTAATACAGTACCCCAGTCAAATCCAGCACAGGGCTGGCTGGTTTACTCAGTCACTAATCTAGCTGACTTAAATGCCTGGAAGAGTTGAGCATGTATCTTTCTATCAGAACCTAAATTTGGAAGACAGAACGAGAACACAGAATTTAGATTATCCTAAACTGAGAATGAATTAATAAAATAAAAACCTGTGGCTTTTCTTGAAAGAATTTCTTACAGATAGTTTCTACCTGCATTGGAATACACAAGTGTAAGAACTCAGCTGCCCAGCTTACGCTCATCAGATCTGAGCAATGCCCAAACTTTGCAGAAGTCTCTTCCTAAAGACACACCATGGCTGCAGTAGCAGACAGCAATGCATCACTTCTGCTCAGGTACAGCCCAGAGTGGGAGCGCAGCATGCTGCTGTGCTCCAAGGATGTGTGCTGCAGCAAAGGGGCTGCGGGCACCATGAACTCTGAGAGATCACTGAGAGCTAAGATAAATAACAAAGTGAAGCCATCAGAGCAACCATGCAGCTGGTAAAAATGACTTCTTAACAAGTGTCCTCAATTCAAAGCATTTCTGTATCAAGTACGTTAAGTGCCTTAAAAAATTCACTAAATAAAACCACACAAACCTACAAATACATATTTAAATGATAAACTCAAAGCTATCTGAGTTCATTACCTTAAGCCTTGCTTTAGCACTGTGTGAGCTCAAGGGCAGGCAGGCCGGGGCCCAGGGCAGCCTGCTGTGGCTGGGGGCAGCCAGCCCAGAGCAAGTGTTGGAGCAGGGAGGGCTTTAAGGTCCCTTCCAACCCAGTCATTCTATAATTTTCTGACTGATATTCTACTGCTTAGTAATTGCCAGCATTTTGGTCACAATTACCTTGTTCTGGTTTTGTGGGAGAGAGGGAGTGTTGTGTTTGGTTTTTTTTAACTATGTATTTTAAATCTCATGAAATTGAGTTTTTCCAACTTCTGTTTTTAGTATCATCTCAATCTAGAGAGAACTGCCTTCCTCAGCATCAAAGCTCAAATGCACGATGAAAGAAGAGGCAGCTCCAGAGATGCAGAGCAAGCAGCCTTCGTCAGCCTCACAAAACACAACTGGGAAAATGTTTCCCCAACACAGGGCCTTTCCTTATTAACTGTTATAAAAAGTCACCCAGCTACCACAAAAGTGTGCTTGGTAAAAACTATACTACGTAAAAACAACTGATATGCATAAGAAAAAAAAATCAATCGTATTTTAAGTGTACTGATAAGAAGTACGTTTTATATCTTTTCTTTAAACTAGCTTGATCTTCTTAATTAGCAACTCTTAAGTTATTGAAACATGTAAGTAACCGAATCTCCCTACTGGCACAACATCTGTGCTAGGAGTTTCATTACTGCCGCACCAATTTTGTATTACAAATTAAAAATCCTCTTCTCTGGTAGCACTGGGGAGTAAGACAAGTCATCAGCATATGCATATAGGGTTTCAGGAAACAATTTGTGAGACACAAAGCCTAAGCTAAATGTGACATGGACAACACATGGGTTACAGCTCACATTCTGCTCTAGAAAAGGCAAATGCAGTGGCAGTGTCTGCACTGGCCCACCTGAAGTTTGAGTCAGTAGGTCAGGGACTGTACCCATGGCTAGCAGTCCTGAACACTGCCAGCTTCAACAACTTCCATCTCACTGCCATCCCACTGCATGCTAATCAAAAAGTTTCTTCCATATCATCATGATTTCAATCCTGTAAAGTGGTTGCCCAGAAAAACTGCAGAGTGTCTGGCCAAGGACATATTCAACACCTGACTCAACTGGACAACCTGCTCTAGCTGACCCTGCTGGAGCACAGGAATTGGACTGTGTTGCCTCAGGAGGTCCCTGCCAACCTCTGCTGTTGTATGACTCTGCCAATTCCAATGGCTTTAAATCTCTGCATAGTTATGCTGTAAAATAACTTTCATTAGCTTTTATTAATAAGCCTTCTGCTTTAATTTCACTGTCTGTACAGGCTTAGAAGCAGCAGAGAAAAGTGACTCAATGTTTTGCTGACTAAAAGTAACCTGAGAGCATCCTAACCTAAACATTATTTTGACGCACCGGACAGAACAAAAATAAATAAATCACATGCTGGGAATTTCATGTACTTACACGGCTATGGAAAATATTAAAAACAAAAGTGAAAAAAAGAAGTCACTATGGTAATCCCTACAGCCACACAAGTCTATGTGGGAAATTCAGTTTGTGTCCACAGCAAACGCAATAATAATTAAGTTTCTATGGTATTCTGAACTCTGGCTCTTAGAAAAATTCCATACATATAGAAAGGTGTATATAGATCTACCACGGGATCGATGCAACCGATGCATTTTCCATCTCTACTTACAGGGCAGCTGAAATATGATACAAGAAGCGTGATGGCAGAGGCCTAACACTGGGAACAACAGTGAGGACTATTAACAGTGAGTACAAAACAATATGGAAAAACTGCAAAGCACTGAGATTCTTTAAACTGAAAATCAGAACCACCTCCATCCAAAGCAGCATTAGGACTTGATGGGATTCATTCTATAAGAGAAGAAAAAAAACGCAGAGGTGGCATTCAAAGAGTAAGTGCAGCTTTCTGAATGTGTTCTGGCATGAAGAACACTTCTGCTTCTTTGTACAGGGAATCCATCACAGCCTTACGAGCTGGTGAGATGTATCAGGCCAAGTCTCAAATAGAAAAAGTGAAAGAAAAGTGCACTGAAAATGTAAAGTGTGTCACATTTCAGTAGTCATAAACAGACTAGACTGCATATACTTTTAGAATAAACACAATAGGTAGCATCTTAATTCTAAAAAAGGTACTTTACACTCAAAACCCTCAAAGCAGTTTTTCCTTTGATTTTCCTATTCAGTAATCAGGTATTCAATTAAAATAATCTCCTTCACAGAGATAGCATAAAGGAAAAAAAAGACAAAATCAGTATTACAGCAGACAACTTCAAAATCCTGCGTCTGCTCTACACTTTGTGTCTACCCTATCCCTTCTGTCATGACAGCTCGTGAAATGGTTTGGAAACATTTCAAAATAGTTAAGATTTCTACCTGATTCACTGATACCACACACCACAAAAGTATCAGCATTAAGAAAGACAGAACATGAGTTGAATTGCTGGAAAAAATCTGAAGAATCATATACTGAAGATTGACTTGCTGCTTACATTCACATTGTGTATTACGAAACTACTGTTCACTTCAATACCTCGGTGTCTATGTGCCAAGTACTCATACCACAACCCTAAAACTGTCTGAAGAAACCTTCAATTCATGATAATATTAATGGAGCTTTATGTAGCATTGATAAGAGGTCGTATGCATACCAGATACCCAAGTTTTTACACATTGCTGGTCAAAAAAAAACGTCCATTATTAAAGAATATTTCAATGAAGGCTCTGCTTGTGATGGTATTATCATACTTTTCAGTATAAGCAAA
Source organism: Lagopus leucura (assembly GCF_019238085.1). Taxonomy (NCBI): domain Eukaryota; kingdom Metazoa; phylum Chordata; class Aves; order Galliformes; family Phasianidae; genus Lagopus; species Lagopus leucura. Next base: position 6,528,579 of record NW_024962270.1, read on the forward strand.
AAGAGACTCCCTTCTGTACAACTACTAAATACTTAGGATTCTAACATATTGCTTCAAGCTATAATGGTTATAACTGTTAATCCAATACACCTTTTATACAAACCCATAAACACACGAGTGGAAAAATAGCACAGATGTTCATCTCTAATGCAATTTCCATTCAATTTCCTAAGTGCAGTCCCTGTGTGCAAACTAGCTTAACGTTATGTTTAGCTTGCAAATTCTTTTAATAAATAATGAATGCAATAAAACTGGTAGATCAATGGCAAGCTGAGAAATCATAAAAAAAAGCCTTTTGTGCTCATGCTGTTGCCGATTTCAAACTTTAATCCAGCAGCAGATCGATACTACTTTTTCTTTTTAACCCATCACATAAATAGCAGCTAGACTAGATGTAGGTTAAATGCTGCTACCAGATATCAATTTCCAGAAGCTTGATAAGATCATCGGACACATTTCCAATTGAACATTTTATACCTTCACGTACACACACCAACACATACTGCTAAACGTTACATGTTAAGACACCAAACAGGAACAAAGCCAGCATTATTCATTTCTTTTGGTTCTTACTTTTTAGGGAATTGCTAGTTTTCAGCAAGTCAATAAAAGCTTCAACATCATATATTTTAATGAGCAAAATGGGTTTAGCAGGTCAAGATGTACTGACAAGGAAATACAATCTCCCCACACTTGTTCACAACAATAAACTTCCTATGCACACACAAACACCACAGCTGTGCTACTAGAAAGAAAGGTAATTAAACAAATTTAAATTGTACGGAATTTGGATATTGTAGCCTTCAGGGGAAATCAATATTCAAGTATGTCAGCTAATGGATAGGGGTGCTTCTTACAGCTCAGAGAATAGGGGGAGAGCAAACCCTGTGACTAACTCCACGAAGAGGCAACAAAGATCAGAAGCACGGAGCCCCAAGGCACAGTTCTAATATCAAGCAGTATAAATCTAAATCACTGTGAATTACTACAAACTACCATACTTGTGCATGGCAACGCAAGTTCAATCATAACAAAGTCTTGCCTTGGCTTACACCACGAGAACATGTCACAGGAGGCACTGACTGCAATATGCTTTTTCTTTTTGCTATTCACATAAAGAAGCACTAAAATGCTGCACTTCCATACACCTGCATGGTTTAATTACATTGATAATTACGTGAAGTTCCTGTCTACTTTCCTTTATAAGTATTTTAAACAGAAGTTTTGGGCAGTTTTATTTACAACATAAAACTCAAAATTACCACCTCTAGAACGTGCAGGGAAAAGATTAAAGATCTTACTCTTTTTCTTGCCGAATTAGGCAAAAAAATTAGTGCCTGTGAAAATGCCAAATATGTCTAATTCTTTCACTGATATTTAATAGACTAAATAAAAAGCAGGAAAAAAATGGATTTTAATCATGCACATCACACCATTGATGAGAAGGGATCGGATCCTTCCACCGTTTCTAAGCTCTTGGCCCTTGCTCCAGCCACCTTGCACAGACATGGAAGGGAGGCTCAGCACAGCCAAACCAGAGCAGGGATCTGACAGCTGCGACTTCAGCACCTTTAGCACCAACACTGACAAACAGATCTCACCTAATTTCAGTCTGCTGCCAATGAAATCAGCGAGACAGTTCTTTAAAACGCCTCTGAATGCTCACTTCAGTAATTTTGCAGAAATTATGCAAGTGAAAGGATACCAGTTTCTCACGGTAAGGCCGCTGCCCCATGAGCAAACGTGATTTTCTAACTCACTGATTCTTGCAGTGCCCCTCAGTTCTAACAGAGCTCATTTTCACCTGCCCTAAAAACGAACCCCCCCCACACACAGGCTGTGCATCCAACAACAGCCCCAATGTGAGAATAATTCCCCGTCCACAGAGCTGGTCACTTCTGGAAGCTTCCTAAGTATAATGCTATTGCCACACATTGATATATTGACCACAGAAAGGCAAATACAACAATGCCAAAGCTTACACTCATTTGAATAAACTGTGAATTTCTATTACATATATTGTTTCCTTTATCAAACTGAAACTACTGGGGCAAGAATACCAAGAATGCCAACATAAATCTAGATCTGTTACAGCCAGTTTCTCCAATTTATTCTCAGAAGCCCTAATGACAAAAAGTTAAAAGTTCTTCTGTTCCGGAGAGTTTAAGGAAAGTAACAGTCTCAGTAACTTCTAATACATTAAAAGGAAATAAATCTGGTTTAATAAAATGATGGAAGAAAATCACAACTACTGCTCTATTCCAAGGGAAGCACAAGCATGTTTTGATAAACATCAAAGATAAAAGGCAATGCAAACTGTGTGCAGCCTACTTGGGGAAAAACTGCCATTATTCATGGCAGAGGACTTGGTGTGGTCTTTTCCAGAATTCAAAACCAATTCCACAAAGACACATCCCAGCCTCTTCCGCTGTTAGCGTTCCACAGGTTCTGCTCCAAGATAATGGGTAGCAGACTATTCAGATCAGAAACTAATGGTGACTGACAACCTCTCTAACACAGCCAGCACTAAATGGTAAAAAGAGAAAAATAATTAACTAATATTCCTACTTTGCACAGCAGACGTTGACTCCAACCACAGTGAAATCTAAAAGAAACAGTGTTGTTCTGTTGTTGTTTTTTGTTTGTTTGTTTTTTTAAAGAAATCCTTACTTCAGCCTATAATCAATTTGGACCCAACCACATTCTATTTATAGTAACACTTTTAACATGTTTTAGTCTTATATTATTTATTCGGATCATTCCTATTACAATGAAATATTAATGCTGAGAAAGTGGTTACTCTATTAAGGAGCTATCCTATGTTTAGATTTTAATATTGATCTACACTATTTGGGCACAATTAATCATTCCATATGTAACTGAGTTTGTGCGACTTTGTGTTAGAACACAATCAGAAGTTTAGAATCTTCCCCACAATAATGTCATGATTAAATTTATATTTTGACCTATTCCTAAAGGCAATTTAGTTATTCTAACAGAAGGGGGAAAAGGGGATACCGCCACTTTAAAAGCTTCAATCTCTTTGACATTGCTGGCAGTGTATGGGAACATTAATGCATCTGTCATGATAACAAGCTAAGAATAACATCTAGACATCAAACCGAGCAGAGAATCCATCTGAAGTGATTCATTCAGATCTGTCTCATTGATTTATTAAACACAGGGCAACATCTGCAGCCTCACAGAGCCGCTTGGCAAAATTAATGCAAGATCAATTCAAATGGAAAAAAGTGCAAAAGAGATAAATCAAAACACAATTTGCATGCAGCTCCACAATCAGGCTTATTGGGTGCAAATGCTCAATTTCCCTCCCAAAGCAAATGAGTTTAAATGTTGTTTTATCTTGGTAGAATTGTGTGATTTGAAGTGACAGTGAAGAGTTCTGCAGGTTGAAATAGTGAAAAGAAAAAGAGGAGAAGAAATGCATATTCAAAAGGTCTTTGCAAGCAACAAGAATATCATTAATACCTAATTGTTTAGCTTTTTTGTCTTTGCTACAAAAACACAGCATTTTTCAGTTGTGGAAGTCTCAGTAGAAAATTACATATGTATTATGCATATACACATGCAGGAAACATATAAATACTCCATTCTGGAGAAAAAGCATGTTACACTTCAAATGGAAAGCTCTACAGCTATGAAAAGAGAGGGGAATTTTAATCAAGGCTTCTCTAGAGTAGATACGCTTCTGTTGGAAATGTTTAAGCATTTTGATACTTCCAAGCAAGCACAGACTTGCAGCGTGTCCAAAAAGAACCAGGGAATTTTTCCAGAAGCATAATCAATTTGCTCAGAAAGTGAAAAAATTCACTTCTGCATCTGTAACAAAACCCACAATGCTGGTGATAAGTCTCGAGAGAACGCTTTAAGAAAACCTCTCCTACAATGAAGAAAAGAGAGCAGAAATGAATCGTTTCTGATTCCAGTATGTCACCAGTCCGAAAATCCACGAGTTTGGTTGAGTCTGAATGCACACTAAATATTTACTTAAGCAAAGAAGTTTATGTAATCAGATGCCTGCATTTAAAATCAATAGACACAGAAGCTCTGTGCAATGCTTCTTGACGAGATCGCATTAATTATAATCCTGACATCGTTCTGCTAATAAAAGACAGAGTACTGCTGACTCAAGGGGAGCTTTTAATAGACGACACAACCGGACTCATTTTCTCATAAAATACCTGTATTTGCTGCTTAAATTAATTTTTAAGGGCTTTTATTGTTTGTGAATAGACAAAGTAACACAAACTATCAGCCGAACTGGACTCTGAATCATAAAAAAAAGTTGTACTAGAATGCTTCCCAAAAAGCAGTATTTTATCTCACAAACTGCTCTTCTTACTACACAATGAAAGCAGCAGACCAATACTGTCCTTTTTCTGTAGGAAACAGTCATTAAATATGAAAACCCTGAAAGAAACGTCACGGTTACATTCATGTTATATTGATACTTATGGACTGATGTATGGACATCATGGAAGCGTCCTCTACACAGTTGTAAATTTTGTGATGAAACCACAGTATAGTTTTCTACTTTACATAAACCTTATTCTTTGCTGCTAAAATTAAGCCTTTGCTCTTTCATTTCAGTAATCTTTGAAGATATTCTGAGCAAGTTAATGAATTTCATAATGATGCTGTATTCACCACATAGTTGAAGATGCTACTTGCAGTGAAAGGAATGGTTTCATTTTACAAACCTTGCTCCCAAATTCAGTTACAAAACACTTCTTAATGGCAATCAAAGACGAGCACATTTTGGTTACACAGCTGAAATTAACATGCATACTTTTTTAAAAAAATACAAAGGTCAAAGATGTTTGTGTTCCAAGTACGTAGAACTCCTTCCATACATCCAACACACAAAAACTTACGGCTTAAACATACACTTCCCTCAGGCAAGCTCAAGTTAGAAAAAGGAATGGTACAGATTAAGCAGAATGCCTATTATTCCACTTATTTATTAATTGTTTGCATTTCAACTAAAAGTTAATTAAAGCGCATAGTATTGTAAGAAATGTTAATTTCTGGTAGACAGCTAACTTAAAAGACAACGGCAACCAATGTTTCTCATTACTTTTTCAGACAGTTTTAAAGTTCATGTTCTAGTGTTCAAACTACATATAAATTTCTATGAATTAAAAAAGCAGATATTACAAAAGCAATGACAAATATTCTCATTTGGAAGCAACTCCTGAGTCATGTGGAAAAACAATACATATCTAAGGGTTTTTTTCCTAAAGGATGACATTTTTGCAAGACTGGAGCTCCCAGATCCAGAATTCAAGCACTGCACACACAGCTGCCCACAGCCCTAGCCCAAGTGTTAGTTTGGTACCAGGCACTACAGTGATGCCCCACTCAGCTCACAGCAAATGAGAAATCAGATCACACATATTCAGCTATTGGCATCCAGCTTTCTCTACCACGAAATCTGTGCTGTTGAGGAAAAAGCTCTGTAAATACAGTGACAAGCTAGGCATTCAATTAGCGTGACAGAACACCATTAACGTCGTTAAGTTACAATACTTGAGAAAAGTTTCCTACGCGCTGATAACGTTTATCACGCACTGCATCTGAAACTGTGAACGCAGCAACACCTTGCTATCCGTACGTCAAACCAGCGGTGTTCTTTAGCGATATATAAGCAAAGGCCGAGAGATGTTTTAAAAAGCGAGGTGTATTTCAGGCAACGAAAAGGGATCAGCTGCTCCTGAGGAGGTAGAAACAGAGAAAGCCCGAAGCGGCCCCGGCCCCGCACGAGGCTGCACGGCCGCCCGCGCATCCCACACCCCCAATCCCCCTGCCCGGCCCCGCTCCGCCTTTCCCTGCCGCCGCCACAGGTCGCGACCAAAAGAAAGGTAAAGTCGCGTTTCTTCATCCCCAATTACGGGCTGTAAGGGAGCAGACACCGGCACGCATCTAAGGGATCGCCAAGCGGGACCACGCGTTCTTCTGACGAAAACTTTGGCAGGGTCACTGAAAAGAAACGGCGTGTTTCTTCAGCTGCCAGCTTCCACGCCAGCCGAGTTTCGGAGCCGCCTCCGCATAGAGCGGCCCTAAGGAGCACCGCCCGCAGCGCCGTCCCGAGCAGCCGCCGGGTCCGCGAGGACAGCAAAGCCAAGGGGCCGTAAGAGCCACAAGAGCCACAGGGGTCACAGGACGGCGGCCGTGATGTCAGCGCGGCGCTCGGTCCCCGCGGGCACTACGCGCACAGCGGCACGGCGCCCGGCATCCAGCACGAGCAGCGCCGACGGACCGACTGCGAGCGTCTCCTGGGCTCGACAGAACTTGCAACAACAGACAGCCTGGCGCGGCGGTCCGTCCTGCTTCGGCTCGCGGAGGAAAAAAAGCGGGTCGGGCCGCAACCGGCGCGAACTTCACGCGGCAGCCGCAGTCTTCAGACACGGCGATGCGTGTGTTAACGAGCGCAGAAGAGAAGTTGCTTAAGAGCTGCGCTCCGCGAGAGTGCCGAGAGCCACGGAGCTCCGGGCACCTCCGGCACACGGAGCAGCCGGCGCTCCCACGCGGCCCCGCCGGGCTCCGGTGAGCGGTGATGGCGGGGCTCTGGGAGCAACAGTTCGGGTCCGGGCCGCTCCGGACACGGCGCGCAGCCGCCCCTCAGCTGCGCCGCGAGCCGAAACTTTCAGCGACGCGAGGAATGGAGGAAACTCGGAACTAAAGGGAAGAGACAGCAAAACGGGCGCGGAAAGCGCCGGCCGCCCATCTGCGGGAGAGAGGAGTTGGAAGGCGGCCGCGCCGCCCCTCCAGCCGCTCCGCCGCGCTCCCCCCACCCGCCCCGCGCGGACCCCTCAGCCCTCGGGCGGAGCAGAGCTGCACGGCGCTCACCTGGCGTTGGTGCAGTCGTTGTACAAAGTTTCGAAGTCCTTCCTGGTGATGAGCTTGCAGCGGTTGACGCCGGGCTGGATGGCTCCCAACCCACGCAGGATGCGGACCTGCTCCACCGTGCAGACCACGGGAGATATATCCAGCCGCTTCAGCTTGGTGTACACCGTGTGCAGCCCTCCCACCAGGTGCTTGAGGAAGAGGTCGAAGACCTGCGGCAGGCAGATCAGCTCCTGCCCCTCCACGAGGAACGAGGCCACCTTCACACCGTGCAGGTCGACCATCTTACACTCGTTGCCGCCGCCGCCGCCGCCGCCCGCGCCGGTCCCGCCGCCGCCCGCGGAGAGGAAACTGTTGACGAGGCTGTTGGTGAGCCGCGGGGACTCCGCGGGGCTGGAGTACAGCGGGTCCGCCCGGAACAAGCCGGCCGAGCCCCCCGCGCCGCCGCCGCTGGAAGTTGCGGCGATGACGGGCGGCGCGGAGACAGCCATGGCCAGCCCGGCTCCCGCAGCCCCGCGCACTCTCGCCGCGCTGTTTGCGGTACTACTAAAAACAGCGCCGCGCGCGCGCGCCCGCCCTCCCACACGCAGCGCCCGCCGCCAGCCGCGCTCCCAGACCCCTCCCCGGCGCCGCCGGGGGGAAGAGTGATGGCGCCCTCCAGCCAATGAACCCCGCCCGCCTTCGGGCCGAGCGCCGCCATTGGCGGCGGGGGGCGGGGCGGGGCAGCGCCAGCCGCAGCACCTGGGCCGCGGGGTGTGAGGCGCGGGGCGGCGCTGCCGGGGGCAGGCGGGGCGGTGGCGGGGCGAGGGGAGCCCGGGGAGCCCAGGGAGCCCAGGGAGCCCAGGGGTTGCGTCCCGTCTGCTGGGCGTGCGGGTGTTCCCTCGCTACCAGCCGTAGCTCAGAAAGTCTCGAGAAGTCTCACGTCTAACTTACTGAAGTTCCGAGCATCCGGCGCAGCGCCGTGTTTCAGGTGCAGTGGTACGGGGCCGCTCCTCGCGCCTGAGGCAGCACGTGCTGCGCTCTGCCTGCGCAGCCACGGCCCGGAGCTGGGCGGGCCGCGCTGTGGCGGGAGCGGTGAGAGGAAAACCCAGCGAGCTTCGTGTGTCCCTGAGGAAAGCTGAGCGAGTGAGTACACACGAACGATGGTCAGAAAAAATGCAAGTGGAGGTGTTGAGTCTGACGCACCCAGACACAGCCAACACAACTAACTGGATTGTTAATTTCCTTTGCTTTTCCAACTCTGGCTTTATTGGACTTCTTTTTCTAGCTCCGTCCCTTTCTTCCTCTGTATGAACATCCTTACTTCCTGTTCATTTGCACTTTCTTATCCGTCTTCTGTTACCTTCTTTCTTACTCTGCTAACTTCTCCCGTTCTTTTTTATTTTTGCTTCTCCAGCAGCACTCAGTAAGCAAAGCAAACAGAAGAGTACCAACAAAACGCGTAGATCACAAAATCATAGAATCACAGAATGGCCTGGGTTGAAAAGAACCATGATGACCATCTAGTTTCAAACCTCTGCCACAGGCAGGGTTGCCAGCCACCAGACCAGGCTGCCCAGAGCCACATCCAGCCTGGATGCCATTGGAGCATTTCCGCTGCTTCCCCGGTTGTACTGCTCATATGAGCCATCTTTTGTTAAGCTGGCCTAGCTAGCCACTTTTTCTATACAATCCAACATTTTTGTTTTATGAGAATTCCCATTCGAAATGAAGAGAGATGACTGTATGGTATTTAAGTTGGCATATTTGTTAATTAAAGTCCCCCTGGAGGAACCCCACTTTCTCTCAGTTTTACAAAGAGTGGCCACCCATTTTAGGCTGCTCATGTAGCTGAGTGATTATCTTTCAATGAGAATAATCATCTTTCTAAGATGAGGGCCTTATGTTGGAAGCTCTGAGGCACAGGGGCTAAAAAGTTAGCAAAAAGTTTTGTGCATTTGAGCCCTGAACTCGTCTTGAGATTTTTATATGCTAGAATTGGTACAATGTTAAGTAACCAACTTCAACTATAAACTTTTAGGGGTTAATTTACAGGACATAATTGCTATTAGGAGATTTAATAAATCAGATTGAAGAATTTCTCATTGGCTTTGCCCTCTTACAGACTTTTTTTTTTTTTTTACTTTGAGATTAATGGGACAATCAAATTCTACTGTGAGAATTCTTTTTCCTTTTTGACTTTAATGTCTTCCATAAGCTAAACATATTTCTAAGTAAGACTGAATTTTTGCAAGGCCAGAGGAAGCCTTGCGCATCAGCACCCCGCAAGTTGGACTGGCGTGAAGCAATATAAAATCATAAAGGCTGTAGTAAAAACAGTACCCTTGAGAGGTGACTATCCATGGAGAGCAGAACTGCTCTTAAACTAAGGAAATGCTCAAGGTTTGAGAATTAATACCAGGCAGCTGCCCACTTCAGCCATGCATATAGAAATCAACAATATCGATGAATATTTTTGTTTGCCTGTAATTTTATTACTGACAAGGCAAAGTTACCAAAGCCTTACAATCACACAGTAATATCTTGTCATTTATAAAGTATCCAGATGGTTTATTTGAATAGAGTCCAGCAGTATGCAATTTGAATGTAAGTCTCCCTATAGCTTAAACAAGCATTTTAGAAAATTTTTTTGGAATTAAAGTTTCAATATTGTTAATTTTAGACTGGCATGCAAAATGGATTTTTTTTTTAACACTGTCAGTCATTGAGATATTACTGCATTATATATTAGTGGCATGCAAAAACTGGCCATGTAGCTATGGCAAAATATCAAAGAAAGATTCTATTTGCTTGGTTTTGTTTTACTGATCACTACATACGCCTGGTTGGTGTGAAATGTGAAAGAGATCTTTTCTAATGCTACAGAATAGAGGAAAGCCCAGGTTTCAATTAGGGCCAGTCAACAGCTTTCCGTAACCTGCTTACATACAGCTGGCATGAACGTGGCTGCCAGCTCACGGGGATCCTACAGGTAAAAGGATGGGTGGCAGAACTGACGAGAAGGGGACAATGATTAACAAAGGCAGCTTGAAAAATAAAATAATAAGGAATTGATAAATAATAGTTTTGTTTCTACAAGACTGGAAAGATCAGTAGTGAAGTTTGTGTTGAGTCTCAGTTTACTGCAGTTAAACACGAGGCAGGTTAATTAAAAAAAAGATTAATTCCAAAGATTTTGTTAGGTAAAAGATGCATGGAGAATTTATTTTTAGTGGGAATTTTTTTTTTTTTTTTTTGTAGCCTTGGTACCAGCATGTGCAGTGTGCGTGCACGATGGGAGAACATGTTAGTTTCTAACACAAAAACTAATGTGAAGATCTTGGAGCTCTTCCCTGTACTCAGAGGTTTCTGAGGCGTAAATGTGAGCACAGTTTTATGAGGGTCAGAGGCAACTGTGGGCTCTAAACGAAGAAGGAAAAAATAACTGCAAGATTTATTTACAATTCTCCCTAAGCATAATGAAATGAAACACCATTTTTCTGAATTCCAGCCTGACTGGAATCACAGTGACGATGGTGTTCCCCTAGTCCTTACCAGAAAAGTTACTCAGGCTGATCCAAAGCACTCTTCGACTTAATGTCGTGACCGTGTGAGCAACTGATACAGCTAGTTCTGAGTACAGCCTTAACATGGAAGATAAAAGTTAGCTCTTTTTTTTGTTGTTTGTTTGTTTTTGAAGATTAGTGTTAATGCTTTGGTTTTCAAGGGAAAGTATAACCAGGATCATGTTAACAAATGTAGGCCACTGATGTGAGAAAATGAAGAGATTGAAAATTGTCTATCTTCTTATTACCCACCTTTTTCTAAATGCTCCAGCACTTGGTACTTGTGTTCAATTTACTTCAAAACTTTCTTGAAATGTCAGTTGTTAGAAGTGTGGAATAAAACTTCCCATCTAAACATCAAGGATTTTAAATAAAATGGATGAATCTAAATGTCTGAGTATCAATAGAAGAATGATCCTTTCCCTCCTTTAATCAAATGTATTGTATTAATGTGTGCATAATGCAAAATCAATAAATAATGAATTACCACTGATTGTAATTGAATGTTTTCATAATTTTATTGTCAGCCATGATAAATAATCAGTACATTTATACTGCATTAAATTAATTAGTGTGTCATTTCTATTACATACATCAGCAGTGAAGTAATGCAGTGACATCTGTTTCTAATGTTTAAAAGATGTGATATTCCTTATTAAGTAAAAGGAAGAGTTATTAGAGGTATTTCCTGTGATTGGCAGTTATACTGGTAGACTGAAAGAGACTGAATAAAGGAACTTGCACTTCTGGCAAATGCTGCATTTCAGCCTTCTAATGGTAGACAGTAACAATGAGTGGGGTGAATTTTCTTTATTCAGGCTCTTAAAAAATCCTGCCCATCTTGTTATAGGAAGTGAGAGTGGGTTTTCTCTCCGTAATACAGACAGAGAAGATTCTAACGTCCAGTAATTAACGCTTTACAGAATAATCACACATCTGTATTCATTTCTATATCTGTTTTTCTGCCTCAGTCCTCTGTGTTTGGCAGTGACGTTCTTATTTTGCCTTTTGGGTCTGCATATTTGCTTGGAAATTATACTAATTTGGCCTATCTTGGCACTTTGCTACTCACACTGATGTATACTACCTGCAAAGGAAAGAGAAGACTGGATGGATGTTGCAAATACAAGAATTGAAAAATGAAAGACTGGAATATGAGAAATAAGAGTAAATGGAGAGGTACATGTGGAAGATAGATATGAATCACACTGTGTCAGGTGTGAATCAGAAAAACTATCCTCAGTTGGTTAATCATCTGGAAGCAGGGTGATGTGAAGTAAAATGCACTGAGAAACAAATATAGACTACAACATAAGTCTGGGATTCTTAATTAACTCTGTCTTTTCCAAAACACCTTATGGACATTCTCAAGTTTCTGTACCACTGCATCATCTTTGAAGAGAACAGTTAGAAAGCCTAATGTTAAGGCTTGTCTTGCCCTTTGTTCTTCATCCATAAAACCACTTCTAATTTTTCATACTATTAATGTACATAATAATATTTAAGGGTAATTAAAACAATTCAAAATTATTTTTTTCAGTGCAAGTCTCACCAACTGCATTCAGCTGGAGCATGTAATCAGAAATCACTGACCACCTTTTGATCTTACCTAGTAGGACCTTTTACACGGCTGGGAGTCTAGAGCAACTGTGTGTGCATACAGCAGTTTGTCCAAGAGTTGCTGCGTATACAGTAAGCTGTAGTCTTGCTATGGTCTGCTTTCTGGGCACGACTGATGTCAGGCTAGCTCACAGTGTTGATACATTCAGTACTCAGAATGCTCTAACACAGTATTCCTGCAGTGTGTGAGCCTGTAGGCTTGCTCAGATTGTCTGCTCTGGAGACAGTGCTCAATAGATTCAGTTTTCGAGGCAACTGCTCCAGATCACAGAGTCTGCACTGAACTCAGCAGTTCAGGCTATACTTGACACATGAAGGATTTGACCGTTTACTGTAGGAACTTGAGAAAATTAAAGCACAAAGATACTTGCTCAAGCAAGGTCCTGTTTACTCTTTCTATTCACTAAAATGTCACTGAAGAGATGTGTCCTTTTTGCTTAGGTATTTACTTCTTGTCTACGTGTAAATGCTGCTCTCCATGAAAGCAAGCAGTATGTTTGCTGTGGAAAAATGGGAGTAGTACTTTAAAATCATTCAACTGAAATAAATAAAAGATACAGTTGTTGTTAATGACTTGCTTCTTCAATCTGGGTTTTGATTCTTATTGAGGATAGAAGACAGTAAAATGGCAAAGCTGGGACCTTTAGTAATAAAGCTGTATTACATGAGATACAATTATCATTAAAATTCAGTACTGTTAGTATTTTCTTCAGGAAGAAAAATTAATGCCATTAGATGTATACTGAAGTTAAAACACACTTTGTAACAAACTATGAACACAATCATATGTACTTGAGTATTTTTAGTAAGCCATTACACCTGAATGCTCATTAATGTCCCCAGAAGAACAAGATTAACCTCATCTCTCATTCTCTATGCTCACAGGTCAGCTAAAGAAAGCAGTTTTCCTGCAGTCTTTTAAAGGATATCAACCCTACTCTGAAGGCACCACCATCTAGTGGGATAAGAAGGTATTTGATTTTTCTTTACATTTTTTGGCATTATTAAACACAGACATTGGATTCTGCATAAGCAACAATCAGAGGGTTTTTGGTGTTTATTTAAACAAATAAGGCTCATGTGGACTTTTCATTAATTCTCTTATCTTCAGCCTAACAGCAAAGTATTTTCCAATAAAAACCTTAAGAACTATTTCCATGAAAATGGGTTTTCATAAACATAATTTTATCAATGAGAAAATAACTTATGGTTAGCCAGACTCAATCAGAAGTGTAATTGATTTATTGAATAAATATTTTTAGTGTTTTATTGAATCTACTTTGTGGAAATCCAATTGGCAGAATTATTAATAATGTGGAGGTAATTATCTTGAGGCCATCTTAGTAAAGATACGTAGTTGCAGTTTTCTGTTCAGCCATTAAATATACAGCAGTGGTTCTAAGTATAGTCTGACCATTAAGTCCCATCAAGAACAAATTTCAAAAGTGAATGCAAAGCATCCATTTTATCTTTGCTGTAAGAGTGACCATTTATTGTACTTTGCCTGTACTGATATATGGACTGCTACCTGACTTCATTTGTTTTTTTTATGCACTTAACAACTGGAAAAGATAATGACAGGGATTTTTTATGTGGGACGGCAAAACATAGAGATGAGCAGTGTATATTCATTTGTTTGTTTTCTTCCCAGAGAGTGCATGCATCTGCAGCTGTTATCCTAAGATGCCTCCTTGTGTTCAGGTCTCATTGATCTTGTTACAGCATTTCACACATACAGAGATAATTGATTTACATCACTTGAGACTACATATCTTTTACTAGCATGCGAAGAAACATTAGTAAGTTATTGTGTTTAAAAATTCTGTAGATATTTCAATATTTTTGCCTAAAACATTAATGAAGTAAGAAATTACTTCACAGCATAGATAACATATAGGTATTCCAAAATTGGGCCTGCTTCTGTTTCAAGGAATTTAGATGTATTTTTTCCACTGATACTTCTTGGCTTTCCTCTCCATAATTAATAGAACTCTTGTTGATGGAAATTGGCATCAGTGTGCATTCTGCTTTGTACCACATTTTAGTTTGCTGTCTTTAAAAACACTGCATTTCTTCTGGTAGCATCAATCAATGTTGCCAGTTCTTACTCAATCAAACTGAAGTTTTGAGTAGAAGTCAGTGGAACTTGTCTGGACTAATTGTGTTGGTAAATGCCAGTTTTACCCTTTGGTCACTAAAACACAAGCATGAGAAGGTTAGAAACATTTCATTTAGAATGCAAATTAACAGCATTATAAATACCTTCATTTAGATTACTGAATACCATCTGTGGTTGATAAAGTCCAGAATGTTCTAGCTTCTGGTTCTTCTTTAGCAAAAATGTGTAATATGTTTGTAGAAGGCAGTCTTGCATGTATAAAACAAACGTCTAAATTAAGGCCAGTAATCTGTAGGCCTATCAACTCCTGAGTTGCAAATAAGTATAACTATTTTAAATCCTGTATCTGGTTAAGCAATCCAGACTCAAGTAGAACGTTATTGTTCAGAATATTTTAACAGAAATTCCATGTGCCATTGCTCAGTATCTGTGTACCAGTTTTTCTGTAAATATGCATGAACGTATGAAATACTTCTTAATTTGACTTCTTTTGAAACATCTTTCCACCTCTTAAAAAGATTACAATAGCTTCCATGAAAAGTTCAGATTGAAAAAAGCAAATGAAAAACCACAAAACAGAAAAGAATTGCATTGACATGTGAAATGTGCTAAAATTCTTTTTTGAATCAGTCATTTAGACATACAAAGATAATGATGATGATTATGATGACAATAATTATAATCAACTGAAATTTAAATTCATCCATTTTCCTCTATGCAAATACCAATTATATTTCTTTTCTTTAAAATGAATGTGACCATTTTAAGTAGTTATTCTTGCAAATCTTCCTAATAATCTGCTTCAACATTTACAACTGCATAGTGTTCTTCTGAACTGGGGGAAAAATTCTGGCTCTTCCAGCATAACTGACAGGTCAATAAATGGGTCTATATTAGCTATATAGAATTAATATTCATACAGCACCTTCAGAATCTGAAGGAATATGACCTGTTCTTTCCTTTTATTTACTTAGTCAAACAGAGGAGGCAGTGTCACTCAGAAGGCACTAAGTAGGTACAAAAGCAGGGAGTGAACATCATGTTCTCCTTAGTTCTGCTTTAGAGTTTCTAGTCATTGCAGGTGCACAGCAGAATTAAAGAAGTGTAATGGCTGAAAGTCTTCCTTTAGAGAGTCTGTGATGGAAAATTGCTCTGAGAGGTGCGGTTGTATTTCTAGAAATAGTCACAAGTTGGGCAACAGCTGGAAATTCTGCTATTGTGGAGATCACCTTATCAAAGGGCTGTTACGTTACTGAATGATGTATGATGTAACCATTTGTTTTCTAGGACTGACAACCACCAAGCTAACATCTTATCTCCAAAAAGATGATGCTAAGACTAAAAGGATAAAAATGGCTTCTAATTAGTGCAACTTAATGTGATTTGTTACCTTCCACCCTAATTTTTTACTCTGTATACAGCCAGATTTGACCACCTATTGTTCTAGTTTTACACATCATCACTCTGTTTATAGGCATGCCTGAACTAGGTAACATCCTTGTCATGGCCATGGTACTGAAATGTGGGTTTCAAATGTACTGGAATGCTCAGTTGCATTCTCTCTGAAGAGAGATTAAAATGCAAACATCCTATAAAAATCACTGCATACTTTAATATTGCTGACCCACAAAACATTTATAGTATAAACATTCTTTTCCTAGACACATAGAGTTTAATTAAAGTTTCAGAAGTGCAAAGTGGATGTCTTATTTTCTGCACAAAAAAGCTAGCAGCAATGTGAAGCGTGTACTGTGTTTGGATTAATGAAAAGTCCATATTAAATCATAAGTGTCCTTTCTGAATTCTCAAAAGCATTACTACACAGAGCCTGGCACCAGCTAACAATCTGTAAAAGAAATATAAGTACTTTTCTCCTTTCTGAGACAATCTGTGTGTAATTTAATTTAAGATTTCGTTAAAATCTCAGAGAACCACTATAGCTATGCTTTGGTTCTAAAATCCTAACCAGGATCTTTTAAATTAAAAAAACAAAAAAACCTTTTGATTGTGATGTTGAGAGAGAAATGCTTAAGAAGGAAGCATTTCTTGTGTGTGGCTTTAGAGAATGTATTTAACTGAAAATAAGAGGTGATCACACGTATTCCCATTTCTTAGAAGCAAGACTGACAGCTGTAGAAGCTCACAGCATTCTAGTCACACTCCATTAACTAGTAAAAAAAAAAAAAAAAAAAAAAAAAAAAGTCCCCAAATCATCTTCCTGCAATTGACAGCTATTTTCTCATGTTCTTTCAGAGGAAAATAGAGTAAGAGGGTTTAGCAGCTCCTCTTGGCCGTCTGTACCCACAGATACATTGGTAAGTTCTCACAACTGCCGCTGTAAAGCTTCAACTAAATCTCTGCTCTTGCTGTAGAGCAGTAAGTGCTGCACCAGCAGACCCAACACGTCTCAACTAAGGCAAATTCAACCTCAAACACAGATTTATAAAGTTAATTTTTTTTAAGGGACGATTACCTTTGCTTCATTACATTTATTCATGTTTCCATCATTTCATAGTTGCTACAGCTTAGTTCAGTTTTTTAACTTCCTGATATAACATAGCTCACTGTTACTCATTCCTAACTTGCAGGTGTCTCTTGGATATAGTTTGGTGTTTGAGTCCTTAGCAATAAGTATGTCTTCACAGGAATCCAAGCCTGCAAGAACTCATTTCATCTGAGGCCTTTATAGTCTCTTGTTTATGGTTTCTCTGGTGAAGTCTAGGTAAAAATACTGCATATGAGACACATCAATTCACTTAGCTTTATGGACTACTTTAAGCCCTTTAATTATATGGTAATATTTATGGTGAGTTTCCGAAGGGAGCTTTTTCAGTTTCAGAACTTAAAGTCTTGGTCTATCTCCTCTTTCCTTTCCATCCATGTGTCATTTATGATTTTTGAGACTGGAGAAGGCTACTGTTTATTAAAAAAAAATATTCAAAGATGTTTTACTTTTTCATTCTCCTCAAATGAGGCACTAGAGCCTTGCACTCTGTGGGTTGTTGGTCCTTTTTGTTGGTGCTTTTGTTTTTGTTTTTTGCTTGATATGCCATATTCTCCATTTCCCAGACTCAGTATTTGTGCATGTTTTTGAGTACGTATATACAATGAGATAATTATTCCTAACTGTACACGTAATGATTTTTGTTAATCAATTAGCAAATATCATGAAGTAAGAGGCTGAATTTTGCATGGTAAAACTTGTGTCAACTAAGGAAAGAATAGTATGTCCTAATTGGCCACAAGTCTAAAGAAGTTAATAAAACAATGTAATAGATAATAAAAGGAATTTTCCAGACAAAGGAGATTAGTTTTTCAGATAAATGCAATCTCCATATGTGCCAGAAAAGATACATTTTTTCCTAAACTCTGAGAACATATATCCGAAGATCTTGTACTGTGCAATAAAAACTGCTTCAAGTAATATTACAAACAAAATAAGGCAGTAACTGACTACAACTAGAAACGCACATTTACTGATCTTGATTTATTACACCACTTTGTATATTCTTTGTAGGGCTATATATGCAATCAGTTTCCTTTTGTCTGTTGCTTACTGGTGATTTCTGACATACCACAATTGACCAAGACTTCAGAAGTTAGAATATGCAAACCATGGAGTTCCTAGTACAGAAAGCACCCAACTCTGCTTTTGGTGACAAACTCTGTTTTATAGTTGCATAATTTCAATCATTCTTCTCAATTTATATTGATGTTATTGATACCAAATTTTGTTCTGACTCATTTTCAGTAGATGAGAAGAAACAGAAGGCATTGGTTCTTACAGGAATGTTTTAAAAACACTGTTATCTTTTAGAACATATAAAGAAGCTATAAAAACATACTTGTTACATATACAAAATGAATATATTCTACCAGAGTTTATAATTTATTTCCTTAATAGTATAGATAAGGTTCAACTGTGTATACCTGAATACATTTTAACTTGTTTGCTTTTTCTTACAATTTATCCAGCATTATCACAGAATCATAGAACTGTTAGTCAGAATCTGTCTTTCAAACTGTAGAAGAATGGCTCACCTTCCACCACTTGCCAGAGATTCTGCTCGAGTTTATCCAGCGACAGGCAGACTCTGATAGTTGAATCCTCTTCTGGAGGTTTATCATGAACTTGCGTGCTTCACTGATTCTCTCCAGCTTTCCTTCAGTATTCTTCCTGGCTCTCTCCTGTATTCTTTTTCAAGCTGACCGCTCTGTTTTCTAAATTGTGATCATGGCCCAGAACCTGTAAAGGTTGCAATGAAATGACTGAAAAACTTTGAAGTTTTATTTTAAGTCCCTGTCACTTGGTTTCCCACATGGAGCCAGCTGTGTGCTTTTTAGTAGCAGTAGTGCTTTGTCGTTGATTTCAAGCACAAATATGCTGTAGTGCCTGTGCTATTTCTGCAGTTCAAAAAATCTTCTAACCAACCTGGATGATTCTGAATTGATTGGGGATTGTTCCTATGAAGTCATAACATTTTTCCAGTTCTGCTGGAGTTGTTTCAAGTTGATGATTTCTCTGTCTTATAACCTACACATCTGATGAAGAATACACAGAGTTTGGCAAATGAGAAATCTTTTTAAAGTGAGGGAAACAGTATTGCAGCTCATGCCTACATAAATCATTATGATCTATGTGGCTGTGGTTAGGCAGTTTCCTTACATCTTTTGTGGTTCAACTGCCACGATGCTTAATCCTCATTAAAAATCCATAGTATTTCCAGAACACATTTTTGGCTTTTACATCAGGGTCTCTTCTACTGCTAGGCAGGAACTGACTGCTGTGCATTCCTGTTCATGCAGTGTGAGTATTCCACACTTGGCAATTATCTTGACATTGGCATAGGAGGGCATTTCCCAGGTAGCTGAATTTGCCATTTTTTTTGAGCAGTTTTGAATTTGAGAGTTTTAATATGTTGAGCAACTATTTAATTTTTCATTTTTCAGAATGATGACACAATGATGATAAGTTGCATCTTCTTTTATTCATTTGAATAGGAAGAACTGGTAATCCATACACGGTATAGTCTGAAATGAAATAAAAGAGTTAAAAAGTCACATGCAAGCTTCTGCCAGAAATACCACCATGTCAAGGCAGTCTCAGGGGCCTCTCATATGTGGTAAAGAAGGTTTCACCACAAAGGTGAAGTAAACTTCTGAAGAGGAACAAATTACCTGAAACATGGCTATAAACTCCTGAAGAATTTTTCTTTAAAATGTACAAAAAAAGTTGTAGTCTTTTGCTTAAGTATACTGACATTATTTTGGCTTCAAAAATAGTTTACCTGTTCTGTCTGCATTTCAGAAGTATTGGCATTACATGTTTTTATCTAGAAAGGATGTTTTACAAACATGCCTAAATGATTCAAAAAACAAACAGAAAATACCTGCGCAAAACTCTGAAAGAGAAGATAAAGCAATAATTCACACGCTGTACCAAATGATTTTAGCCACAGTTACAGAGCACTGACAGAAGCAATCTACCTAAATAAAAACCTGACCTGACACCACATATTGCTTACAGAGTGCTAATATCATGTTTTTAGAGCAGTGCTAGTCAGGGTACAGTCTGACTCTACTACACAGAGTTCACTATTGTCTCCAGTTCCTAAAGAAAATTTCCTCCGAGTGTTTCTAAGAAACAAGTGATAAAACTGCACCATTATTAGTCATCCTAGGCTCATCAGCCATTCCAAGTATACAAGATTAACTTGTAGCAAAAACAAAACCAACAAAAAACCCTGAATTTCTGAGCTATTGCAAAAATTATCTCCTTTATCCTGCACATTGCAAAAATCAAATTCTCTTTTCCTGTCTCTTGGAGTACTATCTTAGTAATGAAAGTGGAAATTTCATTCATATTTCCAGTGCCCCTTAGTTTCAGAGTGTAGGTTTCACGTTTTGTGATTTTGTTGCTATTGTTGTATAGTGTTCACTGGTTTACCAAGATTACTGTATTAAAGGAGTGTTCATACATAAGGGAATTAGGTATCTATGTGTGATTAAGAATTTGCCTAGGGTCTAATTGCACTTCTGTTAAATAAATGATAATATTCATAGAACTTAATGGAGCTGCAGTTAGGCCCAGTGTGCCAGCCAGTGTACTGTGCAACAGGGACAATCTTACCAGAGTGTTATGAGAACAACAAAATACATCAGAGACTGTATGATAACTGGATTAAAACACATAAACACTGTTTATTAAAATAAGATTATTAAATAAGCATCTACAATTTGAATTTCATCAGCTGTAGGACTTAAGGAGCAGAATCTGTTTATAGAAATCAGAGACTGTTACTATTTTTCTCAGTGTTTGTTATAGACCAGACCTCCAGTAGAGGAACTGAATAGAACAAAATGAAGGAAACAGAAGTTTTGATGTGCTTAAAAACATTCCAAATGCATTGCCATTTCACATATATATATGTAAGTTTAGTCAAAGATGAAGAATAATTTATATAATTTCGAGAAAAAGAACTACCATGATGATTACAAGTTGCTATTACTGCTCTTGAATTATAAATTGCACTTCCTAAGGAAGTTTAGAGTGACAGAGTCCTTCTATCTGTTCCTCCATGGATTTGGTAGCCAAACAATCATTTATCAAGTATGGGGAACCTGACATCTCTAATGTGGATCAGAATAATGCAAGATCAGAAGAGTGTCTTGTTGTGGAACGTAAGGAATAAAACACAATGTGTTTTATGGGCATAACTGGGAGCAAAGACAGCCAGTCGGAAACTGCTAAGGGACAGAAAGATTGATTCAGATATCAGTAACAAAGAATAAATGTGTATAAGAGTTTGAAAGAATTTTGTAAACAAATACACTTTTGCAAGCATGCTTGAATGTAGAGTGTCTGTTTCCGTAGTTAATGAACAATCTAGTTTGTGCATGCTTGAGTGACCAACAGTTGCATAACAGCAAACTCTATATGACAACCATGCATAACTTCAGCAACACACAAACATTTTCTTGCTGCCTGAACTAATGAGCCATTTAGTTGGATAAATCAGGTTATTCAATAGATGTTTCAAGCAGCTAATAGGCCCGATCCTGCTGCTGATCCATATTCAAACTGGTACTCAAGGAGAATTAAATTCTGTATCCACTGAGTGAATAATAAACTGAAGAATGAGATTTCACGCGTGAAGTCATTGCAGGATAAAGATACTATGTAGTTTAAAAAAAATCATCACAGCACAAAGTATTTGCTGTTTGTTATTTTAGAGGAGATATTTGATTGAATGATCTGAAAATAGATCTTGAAACAACTACAAACTTGATACTTCTAATACTGACTTCTCTTGATATTTTTTTTTCTTTTTCTCCCTATGTCCTTGGGCTTCAGTGTTTCTATCAGGAAAAGCAGAAACAGAGGATATGTGTTTTTTGCTAAGGGTACTACATTTCAGAAAAGCATTTTAGTAAAGTTAGATATAATCCACATAAACTTTAAAATAAGCAAGGTAGTTCTATGAAAATGTGAAAATCTAAAATAAAAGCTATGAAGCAAAAATGTAAGTTCTTCTAGGAAGATAGATGTTTTAGTTGAAAGCAAAGTCAGAGAAGTTGCTAACAGAAAATATATTAAACACTGCCAAACATGGGATCTCTGATCTTTGTGTCTATCTGAACTGTTACTACTAAAAATGCCTATGAATTCTTTTCAGTAGATCATATCATGAGTTATTTCACAAAAAAAAAAAAAAAAAAAAAAAAAAAAAAAAAAAAGTTTATAGAATACAAATGATTAAAAAAATAAATTTTGTCTGGTCAGTGTGCATTCCTGAATGCTTTTTGGCAGTTCTAATTGATGAGACCTCGTTTTATAAAATACAGGAAAATTTGCGATCAGCCCACAGGATGTGCAGTTTAATTATGTTGGTGTGCATTTCTATTTGTTTCTAATGTAGAGGATCTATTGGTAAAATGAATGCCCATTTTGTGGTCTGTTATGCAGAAAATGTTTAATCCACTGTTTGATTTACTCTGTTAAATCTTCTTTATTGAATGTGCTTATTCATCCATGCAGAATTGGGTATGCTGCTTTCTGTTACTATGACATTGCAATTAAATAGCTAAAGAGAAAAACATGGCAAGACATTTTCTCAAGGTCTGTGAAATTCTCATAAAAATTACTCACACTTAATGTATTTTATGTTTGCTGATATTAAAAATGTAAGGTACAGGAAAATTTTTTTGTTTGTTTGTTTTGTGGACTGACAGACCCAGAGTTTGCAGTTAAAGATCCCGAATAATCAATTTTGTCAAATAAATAGAACTAAGAAAAATTTCTGGTCCAGTGGATAATGACTGTCATCATGAAATAGGATTGCACTGATTGCATCTTATGAATGAAGCTAACGGGAACTCAGAGAACCAAACAACAGCATTTTGTGCTGGAATAAATACTGAAGCACTTGAGAAACAGTAAGACATTGATAGTGAAATAGCTCAGCTCTGTTATTACAGTCCTACAGTTATACTAAACATTAACAGAAGATTTGCACAATCAAATTATATTTTCATGAGTATTCTCTCTCAATAAGGAAAGAATGTGAAAAGGGAGTTTGCCTTATCTGAGCCAACTGATATAGCAATGTTTTGTTCCTCCGCTCCAGACGTTGAGGTCAGGATGATCCAACACTGTGAGAATTCTGGAACTGAATGTTTTTGTTAGAGGTTAAAAGGTAGGCATGGCAGCCCCGTTAGCAGGGACTACAGGAGCTGCAAAATGGAAAAGTTCTTATTATTTCTGTGAGACGGTTGGAAGCATAATATAAGGAACATATGATTTGATTTTACTACTTTTACACCTGAATCTGTAACTACTACTTTTTTACATATTTATTTGCATTGTACTCAGGCATTGTAATCAAATCATTGTAATCAATGTTTAAATCTACATTTTTCATTCTTGTGTTGAAATTTACTGCTGGGCCATTTTCTGCACTGGCCTGTTTTGTAGCAGGTCTGGCAGTACCACGGGTGCAAGGTGGGCTCTGGTTTCCATTAGTCGCTTTATACCACTTCCACTGTTCTTTTTGCTACTCGAACAAGGAGCTTGTAAGAAGGTGTTAACAGGCTGCTAGCTGCTTTATTGTTGCTATTGATTTAAGGTGTTAAGACTTGTATATAATCATACACAACGAATAATCATAAGAGATTAGTTTAAAACAGCACACGTAATTAAATGGAAAATAAAAACTTAAATTTCCAGCATGCTGACACAGCGACTTTGTGCTGGGTTATTCTGATTGCACTGCTGTACGTACATTTGGGTACTTACAGAACGACTTCTTGTTCTGAGTATGTGTTCACTCAGTCCGGCGGGACAGGAGGGGCTGCTCTGAAGCGGTGCTTTCTGTGTGTCACCAGATTTCCCTTTCATTTCTTTGTGAGGTGAAAGAACAGACAGCCGGATTGCAGTGTGACTGTGAGCTGCACGCCACCAGCGTTCGTGGTGGGCTCACAGAAAGGTTTCTGAATGCAGCAGAGAAGAGGTACGGTCCAACATGTAGCGTTAGCGGCTGTCAGTTGACAAAGCACAGGGAATTAATGACCAGAAACAAGCTAATACACTTTACTTTGAAATGTCTTTGACATCGTGTTAAAAGGAAAGATATTACCGCTACCGAGCAGTGCGGAGGCTGTAATATGGGGAATACATTCTTGGATATCAAATGACAAAAACCGAAGTGCTGGGTTACTGACTTTCCCGCACGCGGTGCAGCGCGGGGCTGCTTGCCTTGCAGTGACTGTATTTGGTTTCCAGCGAGGCGGCACTCGGTCATACCGTAATGTCGGAAGCTCGCAGACAGCTGCTGGGCGCTTCCATCCGTTTCGCATTGCTTCTACCATAGCTAGTACCGCCAAAAAGAACGAGCAGCGAGCCGTCACACCACGAGCAGCGCGGCGCTCCGTCCGGCCGCGTGACGTCAGCGGGTCGCGCGGGAGAACTCCATCTACCGGCGGCCATTGCGTGCGGCGGCCGGAAGCTGTGTGGGCCGCGGCCTCCGCTTCCGGCAGCGCGGGTGACGTGACGGTGCCCCTCCCAAGATGGCGGACAACCTGCCCTCCGAGTTTGATGTGGTGGTGATAGGGACTGGTACGCGGCGGCACGGGGCGCGGGCCGGCCTGCGGGTGCTGGGGCCGTAGAGGGCGCGGCCGTAGCGGCTGAGGGCGGGGGAGCGGCGGCAGTGTGCGGGGAGTGAGGCGGTGGGGCTGCCGGGGCACCTGTGTGGGCAGCGCCGTATCCGTCGCTGCGCCTGCGAGCTGCTCGGGGATTGCTGCTTATGCTTCAGCGTCAGGAGTTGTTGAAGATACAGGACATAGCTGCCCTCACTGGGAGGGTAGCGGACCATCTCTGCGAGGTGCCGGCCCGTTAGGCACAACGCGACCCTTGTGTTCTTGAGGTTGGTGCTCATCTGGTACTTCACTGTAGCCACTGGCAGCCCAAAATGCCCCTGCTGGGCGAGCTGAAAGCTTCTTTCGGTGCGCCGAAAGTAGTTCTGAAGAGCCGACCTCGGTGTTGTGGTGGGATATGTGGTTTGTGCTGATAATCTCAGCTGCGTGCTGTAATGTGAGGATTGTGTTTTCTCTTGAAAAGCGTTTTCATAATCCCTGTGCTTGCTTACAGATAACCCCAAACTTCCTCATTTTGGGTGCTTCTCATTAAGGTGTTCAATTCAGCGTAAAAGAAGACATAGGACTGCATGTACTTTAATTGACTCTGAGCTGTCTCAGGCTGCCTGTGCTTTGTGCATCCTATACAAAATCATCCACTTTCTGTTCCAGTGGGTGATGGACATCTCAGATGTCTCACAAAAACATACCACAACGTTGTAACTACAACCAAAATTTAAAATATTTCTTAAATTGCAATTAGAAATTAAGATTTCCCTACTGTGTTCTTTGTTTGGTAGTTCAAGTGGAAGCCTTAGTGATGAACCTGATGTTTTCTTATATGATCAGGTTTGTGACTGTTCTGAGTAAAAGAGAATAACCGTAAACAATGAATGGCTAAATTACCAAACTGAAAGGGTGAAGTGTTAAGAACTGTACAACTCCTTGATTTATGAGGGTAATTAATCTTTATTACCATGAAAAATACTTCTGTATGCAATAGTATAGAAAATTAAAGGAAACACGGCTTCATAAAATTAATGTTCATGAATTTTCTATCTAATCTAGCTAAGGAAAAGGTGAAAATAGTAATGGTACATATTCTAGCTGCTAGGGGAGCTAGTGAAGATCTTCAACACATATGACTAAAACATACATAGATAAGACTTCATCTTTTCATTATTTCTATGGAGAAGAAAAACGTGCTGTCAGAATTTTCTTCTGGAGCTTCTATAATCTTTGTTAAAAATCTGATGTAATTCCATTTGCTGTGGTAGCTCTTATGTTGAGGGGCCTCAGAGGACCATGTAGCAGGCACAGTAAACCTCAGGCTGCAGTTGTGTTCTGTCTTTCCTGTTCATGCTTGCTGTATGATATGTGAGTTAAACCGAGGCTATCTGTGTAACAGCAGTTGGTGGTAGCAGGTCACAGATAGGAAAGCCTGTGCTCTCCCAGCCAGGCTCTTAGGAGCGCTCACCTGAAGCAAAGCACTTCAGCTGAGCAGTCTGTGGCAGAGAGGATTGGTCCTGGAGTGCGCACCTACCATTACCTTCCCTATTTTGAGAACAGGTTTTAATAGTAAAGTTTTCATATTGGGAGAGAAAATGTCATGAGATGAATTCTGTCGTGGAAATATTGCTGTAGTTAGTGTTGGTATGGGTTTGTATGAGAAGGTATGTTTTTGAGATGTTTGCCTGCCTAAAGGGAGACCTCACTGTGGCCTTCCAGTATTTGGAAGAAGCATATAAACAGGAGGGGCAATGGCTGTTTACAAGGGTAGGTAGTGATGGGACGGGGGAATGGTTTTAAACTGAGACAGGGGAGGTTTAGGTTAGATATTAGGAGGAAGTTTTTCACACAGAGGGTGGTGATGCACTGGAACAGGTTGCCCAAGGAGGCTGTGGATGCCCCATCCCTGGAGGCATTCAAGGCCAGGCTGGATGTGGCTCTGGGCAGCCTGGTCTGCTGGTTGGTGACCCTGCACACATAGCAGGGGGGCTGAAACTAGATGATCACTGTGGTCCTTTTCAACCCAGGCCATTCTGTGATTCTACAGAGAGTACTGTTAGGTCTAGTTTGAAGATTCTAGTTTCCAACCTTGTGATTCTATGATTCTAAGATGTTCAGAGCTCCTGCCTTTCCTGAATTATTGTCTTTGCTTTGCATTTCTTCTATTAAGGATGTATGCAAATGATGACTAATGGTGCCAATTGTCTATTTTTACACTGTATTAAATACTGGTACTAAACCAGCAGTGTGAAAGATTATTCAAAGCACGATTTTTATTTTCCAGGAAATTACTGCTGAAGGAATTTCTTAGTCTTTAACTCTTCTTCTGATGCCATAGGCAGTGCTGAGTGCATATGGATATCTGATTGTCATAATATCTGAAATGTTGGTGTTAATGTTTTTAACTGCTTAGTAGTAATTGCACTCTTTTCTGCATGCCTGGCCTTCCGCAGGTTTTATAATTCCTGCATCTGTTAATTTCAGTAATTAGATTTGAGTGGGATTTGAATTTGTTTTTATTTCGGGCTCATTGAACTATTTCTCTGGAGTAAGCTTATTGGCAATGGAAACTCATGCTAAATTTTTGTCATCTGTGATATGTTTAATAGCTAGGTTCAATTCCTTTATCAGTATTTGTGTGGTAAAAGCAAATTCAGTTATTGATGAGACTACTTCTCTGTAACCCAAATAAAACATGTTCTTGCACAGGCAATTTTAGAACACTCTGGATACATAGTACAAAAACACACAAAGTCTTTGTGGGTTCAGTAGCAAATGTTTAGTTACTGTCATTGAACTTCTATGCATAGTTCTTAAGAAAAATAGATTAACAGAGAACTTAATAATATTTTGAGGTTTTCAGTGACAATACAGCACAGAAATTAAAGTTGTTTTGGCTTTGTTCTTTTGTTCTATCTCCGTTTCTTATTGTAGAATTGAAGTTCATTTCAAGTTTTATTTTAGCTTCTTCTCTCATCAAGACTGTCCCTATTTCCTTTCTTTTTGATTATATTATTATGTGGAGGTTATCCACTAACCAAGTAGGAATGGCTTCACTGCATGATTTTCTGATAAGGCAGTTGTTATACTCGCAGTAGTTCTGGTATTTTGGAAAATTATGTTTGCAGATTTTCATTTGTGTTAAATCCTGTAGCACGTCGTTTTGGATGGCTGGTACTGTAAGTGCACGCTTGAAGACACTTCAGGGTGGGCAATAATCATGTTTGCTATTGCTACCCTTTTAAGGGGTCAACTTCTAAATTAGTGCAGACATTATGAATGTTTACAAGGAGGGAATGTTATGAGATCTTTAAATGTAATTTAAAAAATCTATTTGGGAGAGTGACCTGGGTTACGGAGTCAGTGGGAAGGATTTTATTTAGACAGTTAACAAATAGGAAAGCTTATAGGCAAAACATTCAGCACTGTTGAATTTATGGCATAAATCACTGTAAACATAAAGATTTGCAATATCTGCAAAATACAAACAGCCATAACTTAAATATTTAAGTGATGTGTTTAAGGATACAAGGTCTCCCTTACTGTGAATTTCTTTGATTGTTTGGATTATATTCAGTCCTGACTTGAACTAGTTCCTGATATTGCAGGAGTCCTGTCTTAACTTCTGGTGAGTTATAAAATAAAGGACAGTACTCTTTATAAGGTGGCTGTATTCACAAGTTTGCCAGTAATTCTAATTTTTTTTTTTTTTTCTAAATAGGAGTTATTCTTTATAAAAGCAGTCACAGTAAATTTTCTAGTTCTATGCAATTTTCTTTCCATTCTGGTTTTCAGGGGCTATAAATAACACATGAAATGACTTTCAAGGTAGAAAGCAGGAATCCGTTTTGAAATATTCTATAAAATAAAGAGTGATTTATGGTTTCATATGATTTTGGCTGAAAGCACTCGGGCTTTGCCAGGTCATCAAAGTCCTGTCAGGAGAATCTATTATTTATTGTTCGATATGCGGGGAGTGGTGTAAGTACTTTATGTTTATCTTATGTAAGTATAGTGTTAGGAGAAATCACTTCCAGACACTAAAACAGTTTTTAGAATGCACAATGAAAAACTAATCTTAATATTATAATGCGAGAAATGAAGTTAACATTGGAGATAGTTTGAAAAAATAGATTTTTGATAAGTGAGTGATTCCTAATGCTTTGTTATTGCAGGTGTAAATTTACCTTTATTTCCTTACTGCTGACTTTTTTAACTTAACTAAAATTGAGTGGTTTTTTTTTTTCTGGCATGCTTTCAGTTCTGACTGTTGTTATGCAGTAGTGCTGGTATGACAGCCTTCTTGAAGGCTTGGTATCCCACTGATACCTCGCATGGGATTATTTTCCAGATACACTCACTGCTCTTATAGGAAAGCAAATTATTTTGTGAAGCCTTTGCTGTCCCTGCCTGTTAGCATTTCTCAGATTTTCCAGATTATTTGCTCATCATACAGAGGTCAACTTGCAATAGTCACATCAGTAAGATTTATTGACATTAATCTGCTTCTTATGTATCCAAGAAGGTTATACCAGACAGCTGGCAGTGAAAACTAGTGCTATGAACTGGGGACTTGATTCTTCATTATAAGCATGTGTATTTACCTAGTGTTTATTCTGTCATTTTTTTTGATTACTTTATTCTGGTGCTGCAACTGTTTCTGATACAGTCGTGGAATCTTGCAGCAGTTTTCAGTGCATCTTGCAAATAGCTGAAGAACCAGAGAAATTTGTAGGACTAACCTCCATTTGTGTCTGCTGGAGTGAGCCGTGCCAAGGTGCTTGTTAGTGTAATGAGAGCAGACTTGTTATGATTTTATTTGCTTGCATTTTTGTCTCAGTATCATTCCAACTGCATGCAAGAATTTCAAGCACAGAACAGAAGTATTTTGTCAGTCCTCTTCTTGAACTGATGCAAGTTTAGGAGTTGGTCCATGTTGATTTAGTTCGTATCTCAATGAGGCGGTGTCACTGATTCATGTGAATGTATCACTGCCTGGATAAGTACTGAGGTGTTCCTGTTAGCACACATTAGTGATTCAGAGATCACTCGGGAATAAAATCCCTAGCTTCATTCTGATTTTTATAATGCAGATTTTTATCTGCAGATGCAATATGCTGCTTTGCTGAAATTTTACGTGAGTGTTTCCTTGAGAAACCTAGAGAGGCTACCTTACCTCGTATTGCATCCATACCATGGAGGTTAGTAAGTGGAAAAAGAAGGCTGTATCATGAAGAAGTGATGATACAGACACTAGGTTCTAATCAATCCTCCATTGTGAAGGAAAACTTTTTCTTTTTCCTGGTGAGAAAAATGAGGGACAGGCCTGTTTGTGAAAATATTTCAAGTGTAAGCATTTTATAATGTGAAGGGTCCAGGAAGCATAGAGTGCCTTTATGCATCTTGATTATAGGTGCTGCTATTTCTGTATTGACTAAGCCTGAAATATGAAGGACTTCTGTGTCAGCCTATTGAATTGATACTGCAAAGAATTGCATGGGCTCCTTATTACTGCGTGTAAGTCCCTCTTGTGCTGCCAGATGTTTATATATAAAATATCTTTTTTTTTTTTCAAAATATCTGGGTCTTCTTGCTGCTTTGCTGTGATTGAATCATATATTTACAGTTCAAACGTCTCATTTCATACTGTGCTGTTGGAAAGCTAAAAACTGCTTGGATTTGGAACCTTATTTTAGAAAGCATCCTTTTCATTTTAGATACAATAAAATCAAATATAAGCTGTGTTGGCAGTCACTAATATATCTAGTAACTTAATAGGAAAATACTGGTTACTATTAATTATACCAGAGTATATCTCTCAATGAGTCAATGATTTCATTGCTGTATGAACTTAATTTTTTTCTCTCTTCTTTGATGTAAAAGGAAATGTAGATTCTCTTTTAGAGCATACTGTCTTCTGATAGAAGTTACTGGACCCAAACCTCAAGTCAACTTCCCATTCAAAAACATGCAGCATTGTGAGTTACAGGTCGTAATACCAGGACTTTCGTTCCTTAAGCTGACTGTTCTCAAAGAGGGACAAAGAGCAGGAATGGTTAAAAGTAATCCTTCCTGAGGAAGAACATCGTAGAGATACTCAGCTTTATTTACTTGTTAGGCATAAGTGGAACTTCAGAATCAATATTCTAAATAATTCATTATCAACTTTCTCCTACAGTCAGTTAAATCTTGCAGTAAATAGTTGCATTAAAACTGTACTGAGAATGAGGAGTAAAGGCGCTGCCCTGTGGCTAGAGTCCAAAAGCATTTCAAAATTTGTGTACAGTGCAGCTTAAAGTTGTTGGAAAATCAAAGTTCAGAACAGGAAACTCTTTGAGCAATTAATATGAGCAATTATTTTTTCCTTTACTGAATAATCTGGACGGAAGGATGGTTCAGCCTTATGTGCCATAGATAAATAAATTTCTACCATTTCTGTAAGGAGACCTTCCCAAGGGTAACTTTCTTCTTTCCTGAGTTGAGCACGGCAATCTGTCTGATACTGGTCTGTGTACCAGTGCCGCCTCTGCTGGAAAGAGCTTTTGTGAAGTAACCGTCTTGCATTCCAGATCTTATGCAGAAGTAACTTGTATTTGACAAAGCTACATGTTTTCCATGTGGTCTGATTTCTGTTAGATAATGGAATTCAGAATCTGGTGCCCGAGTCACAATCTTAATTTCTTTGGCTTACCAAAGTTTTATCACTTAAGAACTAATAGTGTCTTGATCCATCGCGTTGTTGTAAGAGCCTCTCCAAAAGCTAAAATGCATGGGCTGTGGCATTCTTGTATTTTCTCATTCTGTTGCTGGTGGGTACTCAGGAGGCCCCCACATCTTAGAAGCAAAGGATTGGTGAAGAAAATTGATGCCAGCTTTCAAGAGCAAGGAAGCTAATTCAGGGAACAATTTCATCCAAGGTTAATGGAAGAACAGACCTCCAACACAGTATCAATTGGATCAAGCTTAAAGCAATCAGTTATGCCCTAGTAGCTATAACTCCAGTCCTGGTCAGCCAGGCAGCACTTGGTGATGTTTTACAACACTTTCTCATTGGCTTTTATCAATAAGGAAGGAGAAACAAGTTTCTCAATTGCATTTCTAGAGTGATAGTCTCTGTGCCTAAATGAGGGAAAGAAAATCTTTTCAGAAACTACAAACAAAACAGTGCATGAGGGTTCTGCTCCAGACAGTTACTAGTGAAAATAAATGAAGCATATAACATATGCATGTGTATAAATACCTGTGGAGGTTAGCTGAGTGTAGCGTTGTGGTGTTTTTGTATCATTTGGCTGTGCATATGAAGGATCTTGTGACTGTCCTGAAGTGCATGCTGCACTTACATATTTTCTCCATATCTCTTTCTTTAGAACAGTCTGTATATTGTGGCTTACTTTAAAAAACAAACAAACAGACAAAAACTTTGAAGTCTCGGTTGAGGCATTTTGTGGATGTTCCCAATTACTGACGTTGATTCTCTAAACCTAAGATTTAGGCTACAGGTTTAGAACAGTAGTAAATGCCACTGCTGGCTCAGAGAACTCATGAAACTATGGTCTCATGTATCTGAGTCCTGCTAGATTTACTCTATACTGCTTTTTAATTTCCATAATTAATAAAGACCAACTCAATCATTTAAAATGGTTTGATCCTGAAACACTTCTTCCACTTTTTTAATCTTATCCTTTAATTCAATACATACCATAAGTGTCTCATAATAGTAGGCCTGCAGAATATAAATCCCTTTTGCTGAATCACCTATTTAAACAGCCATAGATCCAGTAGTCCAAGCCATCTGACTGCACCTGAGCATCTAATGAGTAGAAGTAGAACTTACAAAACAGCCTAGTTTATTAAACATCCAGGTGATGTCGTATCATTCAAAGGGACGCTGCTGATAGAAGAAATATTTTCTTTGCTACACTTCCAAGTATAGTGAGAACATAACTGAGTGACTTTGACAGCAATTCCACTTTGAAGATGTCCATCTAATAATTGTGAAGTACACCTGCACTGTCACTGTATCTTTTCTGTTTGCACTTGATTCTTGGTCTGCATGCAGAACTTTCGTGTGTTCCTGGGCATTCTTTTGCAGGTAACAATCAGTTCCATCTCGGACCAAATCCAGTTGTAATTCTGAGACCCGTGCATGCTAGGTTCACTTACCAACAGACAGTGTAGAGGAGACAGCATCATGCAAAACACAACTTGGCTTGCACAGATGTTCTGTGCCATCATAGCAGGTTTATACCCTCATATCCTCCAGTGCATCCCTGGGCAATGTGCGAGGTGATGCAACATCAACCAAAAACGTGGAAATTTAAAAACATTGTTTTAGTGGGTTGTGACGCGGTCATCACTTTGTGAGTCACTTTGAAGTGAACAAAATGGAACAAAAATAACCTCAGATTGTAAGTCTTTGTACCTGAGGGGATACAGTTACAGCACGTCCCTTGGAAATTTGGGTATGGTTATGCTGGCATGTGCTCAACCTGGTTAGAGACAGCGAGGCACCAGGAGAAGATGTTGGTGATGAGCTTTAACTCAGAGGTGGTACTGTTTGCAAGTGGTATGTGCTATGCTACTAATATGAGAGAGTAATTAAAGTGTTGCATTCAATATGGTGATGCTAAAAGGCAAACTAGGACACAGATTAGCATTCATTATTTCAGTAGCATAAAGGTATTAAAAAGTTTAATGACAGGGTTAATTTTTTAATTGCTTGTTGCTAACAGATTTCTAATTTTATTTCAACTTTCAAGCTATCTTAGCACACTGAGATCTAAAAAATGCATGTATTCTTTCAGGTCTGCCTGAATCTATTATTGCAGCAGCATGTGCCAGAAGTGGCCAGAGGGTTCTTCATGTTGATTCGTAAGTTACTTGAATAGTTTATCTTTTTAAGAGTTAAATTGGCTAAAAATCTGTCTGTGTCTTGGTCACTCTGTCCTTGTATCTTGTGCTCACCTGGCATTAAGAAATTTCTATTCTATTTTGGTGTGATTTCCATCAGTAAAGCTTGCAGTTTTTGCGTGTGATGTTAGTAATCTGTAACATACATGATATGGTCGAGGATGCTATTGGTAGCTTCTTTTCTCATGGGAATAGTTACAAGTTTAGTGCCCTTCCTTATTATATACCCCATTGTGTGAGGATTTTAAACTGGGCCATTATTACTTGATGACTGATGTTTTACTGCTGCCTCCTTTGTATCAAGTTTCAATGCCTATAGAAGATAATACAAGTATTTTGGCTTTTTAGTTGGTTATCATGAAGTCTGGCTGATAAGGGATTCACAGAGCACTCTTTGTTTCTGTCTTCATCAGATACTGAATAAGTTTGAGTGCAGAACACTAGTGTTCTTTTACACTTTGAAATAAAAGGATTTGCAGGAGCACTTGGAGTAGTGCATTCATAGCATCCTTTCATTTTACTACTTCTCTTTACTAATTAGCCAAATATAGCAATTTTCTTACAAGCTTTATAACTTTACACTATGATGTATGCTGCTTTTAAGGAAAAAAAAGGTCTCTAAAGCCTAGTTTATTTGTACAACTGCTCAGCAAAATTGAGTGTCATGACTCAAGTCTAGAGCTTTGGTTTCTGAGGCACACATGAGACAAATTCTTGAGCTTCAGATAACCACACAAACCTTTAAAATACCCCTCTCTCCTATCTACACCTTCAAGGCTCTGAATTTCTCATCTGACTTTTGGGACAATCTTGGTTACTACTGAGCAGCATTTGAGGCTGCTTTATTGTCTGTGCTTTTCTGGTTGACAACAAATGGAGTGTATTTCATACGACTTTAATGCTAGGCACCCCTACTATGACTGATATAGTTCATTGTGCGTTATCAGGGTATGATTTACATAGATTTTTTTTTGGCAGCCTCATCTTAACTGCAGCTGTCTCCCACTCCCTTGCTGCTTTCAGTCCAGTCATTAGCGTGCTTACACAGTATAATTTCCTGAGTTTGGCTGCTGC
The DNA here is from genome assembly GCF_019238085.1 of Lagopus leucura. NCBI lineage: Eukaryota > Metazoa > Chordata > Aves > Galliformes > Phasianidae > Lagopus > Lagopus leucura. The sequence continues at coordinate 6,562,854 of NW_024962270.1, forward strand.
AGTTGTGAGAAAGGGTTGTAAGCAGTAAGCAAGGACTACCTCAGTGGCTCTGATGTTGCTAAATATCATCGTAGCCTAAAATGCACAATAAATTTATGAGGTTGAACAGATTTCTATACTTCGTCTCAATTGTACTAAATATTTCTACACGTGACCAAATTGGATGATTTGGTAAAACTTGAAGTGGGGAAAAAAAAAAGAATTATGTGTAAGTGTAAAATCATAACTCCATTCATAACCAGTGGAGTTGAGTTACAGGCAGCCCATTATTTCTCCTGCTGGTAGGAGTTGAGTTTTAGTAGAATGACAGGTGGAGGTTTTGAGGTTTTAACAGCAAAACTACTGTGAGCCTGGATGCTCTGATTGTTTGCACAGTGTTTTGTTTTTACATCATTCTTAAAGTCTTGCTTTCTACTAAAATTCTTGTTCATTGCACATGTGCCCTCACCTTGGTTTAGAGTCTTTTTCACAAGGATAAGATATGTGCTTTCAGTTTTCCTTGCGCTTCATACCAGGAGCTTAACAAGGATACGTTTTCTCCATTTCATTCTGATCTGTACTGCTTCAAAATTAAACTTCTGCAATGTCTTTTATCCACAGCCCTTCCAAGGACCTACCAGTTTTTCTTGTGCGTACTATGAATTCATACTTAAGTTCAAAATTTGTGTGAAATGCAATTTGAGATTGCTTAGTTGACTGTTAACTGTCCTCAGTGTCTCTGGCTTCCTGTCTTGGCTGGAGTGAGGGTAGGTGATGCACTTCATCCTAGCAAAAGTTATGCACAGATGAAGAACCTTTCAAAAAACTTAGAGAAGCTGGCAATTAGAACTGTGAATTATGGATTTTGTTTATTAATGTTTGGACTTAAATATGCTCAATTAGGTTCACCAATGCTTTTATTATGATAAAAAATGCTTCCTTTTTTTTAATTATTTCTCCTGTGGAGTTATTTTGCAACTCTTGTGCAGGCTACAAGCTCCTTGGGTCAGGAAAAGGTGTTCTTAAGTGAGGTGATTTTCACTCCAAAGTAGCTGGCGTTGTAATTGGTGGTGTGGTCACTGAATGGTGGTCGAAAATCCTGAAATTGGCCAAAAAAAAAAAAAAAGTGTTTGTGCCATGCAACCCCTCATAAATAGGACAGCATTTCATACCGTCTGCTTTTCTTGTTCAAGCATGATAGTGTTCTTGCAGAAGTAACAATGACAATAACAAATACGCACAAAAAAAACCTGATGTCCTTTGAATTTGAAGTGAAAAGTTGTATCTCTGGCAAACTTTCTAAGACTTCATCTGAATTAGAACATTTGAATTTTACTTTGCGTATGTCTAGTTCAGTAGGCTAATTTCCTGTTAAATTTTCAAATTTTATTTTACTGAGCTTATTGAAAGTTGATCAATAAAAATCTGTGTATGTTCAGAATATCACTTTAATGATCTGCGTTGTTCCTGTCTTGAAGGATCATCTGTTAAAATGGTTTTCAAAGCATAAGCAAATAAGTTGTTGTGTTACTGAATTACTTGTGTTAGATGTACTACTCCAATTAATTTCTGTCTTCTGTTTTCCACAGAGGTCTGAGTTAGATTAGGTACAAGTCTAGAAAACATATATGGATGAAGTCTTTGTTTATAATTTGTTTGCATTCATTATCATTTTATTGCTTTTAATCTCCAGCCATGTTTGTGTTTATCATAATATACTGGATAGGTGATTATGGTAGATAGTTTTGAAGTGGCTTATTATAAAATACTAAGTTCTAAGTTTGATTTATAAACACTGTCCAAGCATTGCTATCAACAGTAGCTAATCTTATTCAAAATAGTCACTTCACTGCAGTGTTGCCATAAATTCCTGTAGATGGATTTTAAACTAGAGGTAGCTTCTGCCAAGTGGTAATTGAAGGAGCTCTATTTCTCTGTGCCAGCTATCTGTCTCAATAAATGTAAAATCTGTGGTTCTTTTTAGAGAGCTACATTTACTGTAGATATTAATGAGCTGTTGACGTGTGAATTTTCAAGGATAGATATTAAATGATTTAGAGAAGTAATTTGCAATTTAAAATGTGGAGATCGGCACCTCGTTTAAACTCAAAGATGTTGAAGGAAGGCAGAGCAGACTAAAAGTTGATTACTTTAAGTGACTGTACCTCCCACACTAATAGTTCATATGCATAGGATATTCTCCTGCTGGTTCACTATGTTTTCTAATTTTGGTCCTTTGCTTATCATCTTTTATGAATAAAATTATGTACTGGTTTCTTTACTGAAGATGAGATACTGGAGATGAGGTATGTTTAGCTACATGTTTTTAATATGATTTTCAGCATCTATAACATAGTATTTTTAGATCATAAATGTGTTCTGTATGTCCTTCTTATCTTGTAGGTAGAGTTTAATTTGAAGGCTGTCAAGATAGAGGATTTTAACTTCTCTCTTATTCTCAATTCTTTCGCATGTCTCTTTGCTTGTTGTGACCTTGTCTTTCTTATTTTTTGATCTTGATTCAGTGTGGAGTACTTAAAAGTTCCTGGAGTCCAAAATTGTTTTATCTGAGTATTGAAAAGCCCAGATAAGTATCTGTGCAGTTTCTTCCAATTCATACTATATCTGTCTCAGGTTTTTTTTCATAACTTTTTAGAAATATGTGACACAACCTTTGTTTCCATATAGTCTTCTTTTTGATCTCCTGTGAAGTGACACAGCTGTGTAAGTACAGCAAACAGGGAAAAAGTTGCTTCCAAACCAAATCACTTTGTTCCAAGAAAAACAGAAGAATATTTAACTTTCCAAAAAGAAACCTAGGCAAAAAAAATAACCAAAACAAAACAAAAAAACCCTTAATTCACCTATCTTTTAACCTTATCTAAAAAAGCAGTTTTTATGTTGTTTTGGAATATGAACTCAGGTATTACAGAATAAAACTGTCTCAGCTGGGTTGTGATGATTAGCCTTGCTATTTTTCTTATCTGAGGATACAGCATAATTAAGGTAGTACAACTGACTGCCACCATCACCCTTTGGTTGAGCTGGAGGATCTCAGGGACATTGAGTTTAACTGTTTCTCTTGGTATGAGAACTTTCCATGCTCCAGAACACATTTACTGTGACAGAATGGGAATTTCAAATCAAAGTCTGTGTACTTAATAGATGGCACATGAAACTTTATGGGTTTGAAACAGAAGTCATTTTGTTTTGAGATCCTTAGAATCGATGTGGCAGTAACTTCTTTTGCAAAAGACAGCTACTCTGATGGCAAGAGACTTCCTTCTGAAAGATCAAATGCAAGGCAGACACAGCGGCAGCTCTTGAGACCAAGCATGAAGTGTCAGCAGCTTTTTTGTCGGACATCACCATCTTTGACTGTTGCACCACGGCTGTTAAGACACAGCTTTCAGAGAGGCAATCTTCTTACACAGGGGTTGTCTATGAAATACTCGAATAAAGCATGAGTGAGAACCGAAATCATGCTTTCAAAAGTTTTCAGTTTCTAAAATTGCAATCTGTCTTCAGAAGGTAACGCTTGGTATTGCTTCAGATTCCAGAAACGCTGACATGCTGGAAACAATTTGCAGTTTTACTGCTCTAGGCTGGGATTTACGAATTCTTTCAGAGTATTTGTGGGAAAAAAAAAGTGATAATAACGAGGAAAAATATCACAAACCAATATAGAAGAGAAAATCAAGCTTTTTTTTTTTTTTTTTTTAGAGGTGAAACTGTACTTGGGTTGCATTTCTAAAACCTGACAAAAATACAGGTTGAGAATTCTGATGTTAACTGTGAAATCTACATATTGGATTAGAAAAATCAGAACTATAAGCAGGTTATTTTAACTCATATGAAGCTCCTCTTAAAACAGGAGTTTTGAACAAATAGCATATAGGGAATAACTCCTGCTATGCAAAGAATCTGTTCTCTATCTACTTGACAGAAAAAATATTTTCTAACTAAACAGTTACTCCTTAAGAATGTGTGTTGGCACAACTATGTATTTCAGTGTTTCATGGCCTTATCAAGAGGATAATTCAATTATAATCATAAGAAAAGGAAAATTGGTCTCTGCTCTGCCAGTGCACCAAGAGAAGGAAGAACTTCAGTGCTCAAGATTTGGGGATGGTGTTCTAGCTTTAATTAGGCTTTGATCTTGACCATTACTCAAATTAGTTCCTTATTTTAGTCTGTATTCACTGTAATTATAACAAAAATATTTTATTACGAAGGTCTCCAAATTGTAAAATAAATAAACTTTTTTCGAATTACTTCAAGAGTTTTACAAGAACTTTGCTCGTTATCAAAAGAATCACATCTTGTCTACCTTACTCTGTGATGTTTTATAGCAAAATTAAACAGTCCTGGTTAACCACGTAATACAGAGTGAAAGAATTAAAATGCTGGGGGGAAAACATCTGAAAGTTGGTGCTTCCAGTGGAGATTAATATTAGAGGTTGTGTAACATAACTTCGGAATGGTGCTCAGATCCCGGAAGACAGCTGTGATTCATTTGCCATTTGAGAAAGACTGCACCATCCTCTCAAAACTGATTGAGCTTCAAAATGGAATTATGGGGTGCTGTGTTGAAAACATTGATTCACATCAGTGCTGGTTAAAATGGAAAGCAATTTCAAGGGAAAATCCACCTGATGAGCAGAGGAATGTTTTCATCACAGATGACTGACAGCTCACAAACTTCTGTAACTTTCAACAAAAATAATATATTAATTTCTTTTACCGAAATGTTTTTGTTCTAATTGCTATAGGATTTATATTGGTATAGTTTCAGGAAACCTAGTCCTAATTTTAGACAGGTGTTTTCTGCAATTCCTGTGATTGATGGCCTGGCTTGCACTGACAGCCAGATTGTATTCCATATTCAAGAAAACTTGCAGCTAAAGCAGCAGATTCCCTTAAATATAAATCTTTGTGGCTGTGGTGTTTCGCAAGTCCCAGAAGTGGCAGATAATATATGGGGATTGATTCGGTGGAATCTTAAGAAGAAGCAAGACAATAACCTGTGCTGTTTGAGGAAAAAGAAATGGACAGTTGCCGTTCCATTTAACTGTTGGTTGCTTTTTCACAGACTAAAATCTAGCACAATCAGGCATTTAGTAATAGACTTAATCTTTATCTCTTTATATTCAAAATGATACGAATCAAAAGTACTTTTAAGCCTCTCCCATATCATTCATATAATGAATCAATTTGGAACTCCCTTTTATAAGTTATTGGAGTTCCTCGTTGATAACACCTACAGATGAAGTCATTCTTGGAATAACCAAATGTATGGATAAACAGTTTGAGTTTCCTTCAAGTGTATACCGAATGCTCTGCAGTTCATAGCCTTAAACCATGTGGTTTTTTGTTTGAGCCACTTTAATTCAGTAAATGTTATATTTTGTTGTCTTTGCAAAAGATGTCCTGTTTATGTTCTTTGCTGTTGCCTTGCAGAAGCTGAAAGACTTTTTTAGGTCAGTTTCTAGTCAGGAACAATTAGGCACTGTTTAGCAGACATCTGTCTTTCATATGCTAAGTAAGCAACTTAGTACAGAGCATAGCTCTGGTACTGTAAAGGGACTGACATTCTTAATTAAGTCTTTGTCAGTACAGATAAGCCTTGTCAAAAATGTCCCCATCTGAAACAGTGGAAGCAACCACAAATTTAAGTTTTTACTTTTTTCATAGTTATGCAATTCAAAGATTGAAGTAGTGATGATAATGTTTTAAGTTCATTGGATTTATCAGTCTTTGCATTGGTTTATGAAACAAACATACCCTCCTTACAAAATCCTTCTTTTCAGTGTATGCAGCAGCATTAAGTATCCTTTCCAGAGGGCATTTTGGTACCCTTCACTCCCCTGAAGTGCTGGAATACAGTGCTAGAGAACAGAGTTAAATCCCAAAGCAGCTTTTTTTATTTTGCAAATACTATTGATTTTATCAAATGCAATTGGTACAGTTGCATTTTTTTCCTGTGTAGGTTATTCAATAGTTAGTATCTGATATGTGTGGTAACAAAATTCAGTTCATCTAGCTGATGTTTAGAAAAGTACTTAGAAAAATCAGAAAGGCAGGGAGCAGAGACGATCTTTGGTTAACAACAGTGCAATTGATTTTCTTTTATTTAAATGGGTAAGCTAGTATTTTCAAGGCAGAAGGTGATAAATATAAACTGATAAGTAACCAAGAAGGTGCGAGTGTTTTCTATGAATCAGTTCCTTTGGCTCCACCTACAGCATGTACAGTTTAATCGTGATTTTTGCCATAGCATCTCAACAGTCTGTAGTAAGCATAATCTGTTCTGTGAAATGTAGATAAACAATAGTGACTTTTCTGTTAGTTAGGATAATGGGTAACAGAGTTGTGGGTTTTGCTATCTGTACCTGAGATGATTTTACTTAACCTTTCCTTGCACAGCTACCTTTATGTGTTAGAGATGGCACGCAGTGAAATGGTTAACTTTCAGCTCAGCTTCAGTCAGAAGCAAACTAGCTGTGTTTGTGTAACAAAGCTGGTGAGTCCTGCCCTTCCCAAAGCTATGTGTGGTACATATTTTTGGAAAACCCTTGTTGCCTATTCTGAGAACTGAAGCTGAAACTTGCAGGTGTATTTATTTGGCTCCCCATTAAATAAAATGATTGTAGCGATGTACGTACTTGAGTTAAAGGATCAGTGTTGGCTGAAGAAGCATAAACTATACTTTTCTTTTACTTAAAGCAACCCATGTCCTTTCTCAGCATTATTCAACTTCCCCTCTGATTAATTGGATATTGGGCAACAATTTATTTGGTCAGAGATGAATGAAAATTGAGATTGTACATCTGATTAAGAATTCTGAAATATTACACTAATGTTTATAACTGTAAAGTCTGTTTTGAATGTCTCAAAATTCAGTTGTTTTTTCCTTGAGTCTGAAAAGGCTGTATGATTTCTGCCCATCACGTTTCACCATTCTTTTATGTTGTTTTTTTTTTCAGGCGAAATTACTATGGTGGAAACTGGGCCAGTTTTAGTTTTTCAGGATTATTGTCCTGGATTAAAGAAAATCAGGTAAAAATTTCTCAAATGATTTTTAATCATTGTCGTTAAATTCCGGTTGTTGGCATAATTTATTACGAGGTATTATCACAATATTCTTTCTCTTTGTGGAATGTTACAAATAAAATAGAATAAATAAATAAATAAATAAAATAAAATAGAGGCTATTTATTTAGAAGTCTGAGCATTTGGACTATATTGGCCAGTGACTAATCATATTATTTAACGAGGCATTATGAGCTTCTTGTTCTTTAGAAAATGGAACTTCTTCAGTTTGCTCTCGTAACTATTATGAAGTGCTAACTTCTGGCATAATCAGTGGAGTTGCTCAGTCTCCAAATGGAATATTCTCAACATTCTGTTGTGTGTCTCAGAGATTGCTGTGTGGACAGATGAACATAATACCCAGATCATTGTATTTTCTAATATGGTCTCCGTTCACTGACTTCTGTCTCAAGATTTGGAAATAACCCAACCGTGGGAAACTTGTCTTACAGTTGACTGTATTCAAATTTATATTAAATCTTTAGTAAAACTTGCATTTCTCTTAATGTTATTGTCAGATCCCTAGAGCTAGATTTAGCACAAATGTTACTCTGCTACAGTAACCAGCTCTAACTTGCTTAACTCCAAAAATCTGTATGGAGAAGGCATTAAAACAATTAAATAAAACAATTCTTTTATTCTTTTTTTTAAATATACAGAGGTACAACAGATTATTTGGGAATAGATTTATATAGATCAAGAACAACCAGCACAGTACAAAATGTAATTTCATAATTGTTCTTTGTAAGCAAAATACGGACATCAAGGATGAGTGTGAAGACTGGAGAAAATTGATCCTTGAGAATGAAGAAGTTATTTCTCTTAATAAGAAGGATAAAACTATTCAACATGTAGAAGCTTTCTGTTTTGGCGAGTAAGTATAAATATAGAAATACATAATAATTTCATATGCTCACTGTTAAACTATTGTTTTGTGTTTCTGGCTTCAAGTACTTCACCACCCTACCATACTTCCAGTTGGTCTAAAAAAGTAATTGTGAACTCTGCAATGTCCATGATCTGCTTGTACTTATGTTGAAGTCACGTGCACTGCCTTGAAACCAATTGGTCCTTCTTAAACTGCCTCGTCTGAATCCAGTGTGATTTGTTGACCAACTTTCATCTAGTAATTTACATCTCAGTAAATGTTGCGTGTTTAATTCCTCATTTGTTATGATGTACCATCTATTGATTTTTTTCATTCTTAATTTGGTTAATAGGTTTTATTTTCCTACTAAATGTTAAACACATATGTTTGTGAAAAAGATAGATCATGTAAGAACAGGAAATGCAAATGGACCATAGTACTGTAACTGTAAGATAGTTGACTATGCTAAAATGCTACAGTGATATTTGTCCTTTGTCATTTTTTTAGATTCATTGTATTTAATCTGTTTAACAGTACTTAGCCACGATATTTTGTCAACAATTGCATGATCAGAGGCTTCTGGAAGTTCAACAGAAGTTAAAAAGCAAAAATGCCCCAAATGTTTTGTATTTGAAGTAAGGTAACTCATCCCTTACTTTACCTATGACAGGTAAAAAATACTTGCTCAGTTGGAAATACACGTTTAATTTCATGACTACTTATTATTATGGTATGCCATCTTAAAACTGAGGATGTAGCTTATCACAATCGTGTTATGTCATTTGAAAACTTAGGAAAACAAGGAAGTAACTTTGTGAAGCAAAAATGTTGATCAGTGCATAACTGTAGTAATAAGAAATGGTAATTGTGTGGGGTCTCAATTTTTGAATTTCTTTACATTCATTATTTTTATCTCTTGGGTTTTGCTCTGAACTGAACGTTATTCTGAACTCTGGAAAGGTTCTCTGGGTGAACTATGCAAGTTTAACCCTGAGTCTTCTAGTAAACATCTTAGGTTGCTGAAGGAAGCACTGCCAAATAGGTACTCATATAAAAACATCTATGTATTTATTTAAATGTCACAAACACTTTAACAAACAAAAACGATACATAAATGCAGTTTCTGCAGTCTGAAGGTCACAGGCTCAGAATTTCTTTATTGCATGTTAATGGTTGCTAGACCTTTTCTGCAGGTAAAATGTTATGCTTATTTTAAAGCAGGTATCAATTGAGTATTGTAATTGTAATCCTACTGCCATAACAAATACTGTTCAGAATCAATATTAAATCATCTTTAAAGTTTCATACTTAATTTTGAAAGTGAATTTCCTAGGACGGTATTTTATTGACTGGTGGCTGGCTCAAAAATAAGTTCCTTAACAGTAAGATTTCACAATTTTTAGAAGTAAGTACTGAATACTTGAATCTTCCGTTTTGTCCTGCATCTGCTTTTAAGCATTTACATTACTCTGAAAGCAGCATGCTGTCTGTATCATCAGACAAAAAGCAACCAAACACACAGAAACCAGCCCCCTACGAGAAAGAGCCATAAGTTCAATGAACCTAGCAAAGATAGCAAAGAAAAAGTTTTCCAGAATAACTTTAAACTTTCTGAGAGAATCAATTACTGTGTTTCAGACAACTTAAACATTCTGCCTAGATTCTGTTGTTTTTGCTTAACTTTTATAACTCCTATGAAGTAACCATTAAACATTTATTTTGAAAGAATAAACAGCTGGGTAGCAGTATAATATACACAGTGCAAATCTGAAATGAATGGCCTTAGAACAAAGTGCATCCATCAAAGGAAAAGAATACTGTGTCTACAGCAAGCGGTATTGAAAAAAGGCGAATGGCTGAAAAATAAATAGTGAACACCTGTGCTGAATAAATTAACCAGCTGGTTGGCAATTTTTCATTTGACCTATCTGAAGGGGTTGCTGTTGCAAGGCATTAATAAGACACATTCATTTTAAGATATCCCTTTGTTAGTACCATTAATTGATGAATGGTGGAAGATAATATTCTAAATTTACACAACAATTTGTCTGCAGATGTATTATTTTTTTTCTGAATTAGCAGAAGAATTGTCAGTACAAAAGTTCAACCTGAGTGATTTTTATGGACAGCTCTTACATTATTCAGGAATATTTGTTCCTATAGGAAGAACGTCATGAATTTAGATTATGTACAGGTTTTCGTTATAAAATGCATAGAGATGCAAATCATGTAGATTTATATATTTGTTTAGTGGGAATTGAATAGAGTTAAAATATGTAAGTATACATTTCTGCTATACTGCTTTTCAGTGGTATTTAAAAAGAGAATGTACTGCAAATGCAAATTTTGATCTTTTAAAAGCAATAGGAGGATCTTTAAAATGAGAATTGGCTGGACTGCATATTAAGCGTGGGAGAAAGCAGAATCAAGAGTTGTTTCTTTTCTTTCTGTGTTATATAAAAATTTATGATGGATTAAATAAAAAATTCACTGTTACTGCATTTGCGTATCTTTGCAAACCTAATGTTCACAATTCCTGAAAATAATATAAACAAACCCAAAGAGAACCCCACAATTGATCTTCATGTGTAGTTTTAGTAGAGAGTACTCTTTAAAGAGCACTTGACAGCTTTTTTGTCCCTTACATTTTAAAGTTATTTAATGTTTGCAGTATGAAGCAAAAGCAGATAAAAATGAATGTGCAGAAACAGATTTGTTTAAGTAGTTCTTCCTTACACCCATTCCATTATTTCCCAGGGCAGTGTTTTACCCCTCTCAGGAATGAGTGCTTCCTGGTGGCTGTACGCAAGCTGTGGCACCAACTCTTACTTTCATCAGCCTGTAAAAGCTGCCCGAGCTCATGTGAGATGAGCGAGTAACAGTATAAAGGAGAGAATTTGTCTTCCTTCCTTACTTGAATAGAATCTTTGCCTCCTCCTTCCCTCTTTAAGTCCGCTGATGCACTAGTAAGCATTTTTATATGTGCTGAATAATTCCTTGCTGTTTGGTGAATATTAGGCATCCTGATAGTTACTGAAATTTCATGCCATACATGTGCAGGTCACCTTTAAAATCACAGTTTGTTAGTTTTCATCCAAAATCAAATTGTTTATTCAATGCATTAATGGCTTGTGGTGTAAAGAAAAAAAAGATAATGTGAAATTATTGCTGAACTCTTTTCACTTACAGTGATGCTGATTTGATTCATTTGATTGCTGACGAAGTTGCTGGAAATTTTTAACTTCAGCTTCAGTTCAAAATTCCGTGTTTCTTTACAGTAATGCGCAGGAAGTAGCCTCTGTTTATATAAAGAATTTCTGTTTTCTTCTGCAAGCTTGTTGGAGGTGGTGGTGTTGTTTTACATTGTATTTTTTAATTACAGAAAACCCAGTCAGTGTTTCATTACTCCATTTATTTTGTTTATGTAGGTATGTACTGGGTACGGCTATGAGAGTTTTGATTTTCGTGTGAAGTTCATTCTGCACTTCGATTTTGTTAAACAAGGACACAAAAGTGTTCTATTTTGTCTTTCTCCAGTAAATGTACTCCTCTTGAGTCAGCCTAAGAGCCAGATTTCATTAGTGGATAATACACCTGATTTGGCCAGGATAAAGAAATTCTAATGCTTTTTAAGAAGGAGGTTGAGGTTTCCGTTCCTGGCACAGGCTCAAAACTTTAAACAAGATTTAAAGACTCTTAAAGTTTTGTGGTTTTTTTCTCTTCTTCCCCTTGTGTTTTTATTCAGTCAGGATGCAGCTGAAGATGTTGAAGAAGCTGGTGCACTAGCACGGGTGCCTGCCTTTGGAACCTCTGTTGCTGAGGAGGTCGCTGAAGAACCGGAAAAAGAATGCTCACCACTGGAGAGCTCCGTTCCTGGAGCTGAGAACTGGGAATCAGATAAAGCTACGAGCACGGATCCACCAAATGCAGCAGAAGGGAGCGTTACAGAAGTAAACTCTGAGAATGAAAGTTCTCATAGTACAGCATCTGGAGAATCCACTCTGGAATTGGGAAAAAGTGAAGCTGCACTCTCAGAAGTTTCTGCCCAGGAACCAAAGAAAATCACATATTCCCAAATTGTTAGAGAAGGCAGAAGATTTAATATTGATTTAGTTTCTAAGGTAGGAACTTAGTATCTCTTCATACAGCTTCATTTACTTTGTTTAATATGCAGAAATTTGAAAAATACATACGTTTCATTTTTAAGAAGGCTGTTACAGTACTTTGAGGCAGAAAATACATTCTCTTGACAAATAAGAAAGCATTAGTACTAATAAAACAAAGAGGAGCTGTTTAATAAGGTCTTTTTACTGTTTGTTTATAATAAAAAAGCCATAAAGCATAGCTTAGAAATCTGTAAAAATAAATCTCCTGAAATTTTTCATTCAACTAAAATTGTGCTACTTAAATACAAAGATCTAAAAAATAAATAAATAAATAAATAAATGGAAGAAACAGAAAAGTCTCATCTAAATGAAGACCCCTCTTTTTAAAATGAAAATAGTTTTTCTGTTTGGGGGGTGTCTCCTCGTTTTTAGTGAGACTTTTCTGTGAAACTCTCGCATTTTCTGTCCCTCTCTCATTGTGTGTTTTAGTTTTCTGGCACCTGAACCACTGAATTGCAACTAATTTTATTGGAAAGTGAAAATACCTAATCTGTAACAAAACCCGAGTAAAATTAGTTGTTCCTGCTACTGTGCCTTTTAGTAGAAGAAGACACAGTATTCTGTCATATTTGTCATAATCTTTAATCTCCTAAAATCTGCCTTTTGGCTACTGTTCAGTATAAGTCCCTGCAAATCCAAGGTAAATGGCATTTTTTTTGTAACTTCTGTTATTTATGTGCTGTTTGGTGGGCAGGTTTTGTGTTTAATTCGTTCAATATTATTTTGCAGCTACTAAATCTTGATATTCTTTTATTCAGATTTTACTTTGTGTGTGCTTGTAAATAGTTACATAAAATATCTTACATTTAATAACTATTGGTGTCACTGTTTTTTTTTCTTTGGTGTAAGCATTTTCTCTTTACTCATTATATTATTTTTCTTCATTGTGCAGCTGCTTTACTCCCGAGGTCTATTAATTGAACTTCTGATCAAGTCAAACGTTAGCAGATATGCAGAGTTCAAAAATGCAACACGAATTCTTGCCTTTCGAGAAGGAAAAGTAGAACAGGTATCTTAGAATTATGTACTGTCTGTGTTTAACCTCATATTTTTAAAGTAAAAAAAAAACAAACAAACAGACTTTCTGAAGTTACATGAGAGTTTAGTAACAATAAGCTAGTATTTTCCCTCAAAAAAAGGAAAGGGTTTTTATTTCTTTTTAAAAACAAAAAAGATTTGTAAATGATGTATCCAAATATTAAAACACAACACGAAAAACCTAAAACTAATTAAACTAAGACTGGATATGCATGTGCATACCAGTAAGTTACTGTTGTAAATCTTTGCCTCATATATGTTGTCAAATATTTAGACCATGATTGACTCAGCAGTCACTTCTTAAAGACTCACAGGTCTTAGCTTTTCAGTTCCCTGGCATAGGGACTTCAGGAGGAGTCATTGGTCTGATAACGGTAAGAGGAGATGTTTGGCATAGTTAATTAATGAAAGCTCTTTTCATTAACTCTGCAGTCAGAGATGCAAGTTAAATTGATGAAAAATAAAGGGGAAAGAGAGGAAGAAAAGGTTTTAGTGTATTTTTGCAGAAAATAAGTAACTTTTCTTGTTGTGGTGTTCAGAAGTAATTGAAATAAATATATAAGTAAATATGTGTAATAGAAGACAAATGATTATCTAACAAAAATTTCAATTTCCTATGGTGTTCCATAGTTTTCCTACCTGGAGTATTAAAAGTATCTGGAATTGTTAAAAAATACATATTTTTCAGGTACCTTGTTCTAGAGCAGATGTCTTCAACAGCAGGCAGCTTGCGATGGTGGAAAAACGAATGCTAATGAAATTTTTGACATTTTGTTTGGAGTATGAACAGCACCCTGATGAATACCAAGGTAGTGTTTCAATCAGCAGTGTACACCCTTGTCTTGCGAGTTCGTGCATTCAGGCAAAATTCTGATAGCTCTCCTGTGTTCTCATTCTACTTATTTTTATAGATTCATTTTCAAAGTATACTTTGAACTTTTCACTGTAATGTTAAATTCTTCTGCTTGTATACTTGTTCTTCTGTTTCCCTCAACATCATTTATTATTTATATTTTTCTTTAACAAATTGTATATTGCAGTAAGTTCTCAAGATGTTTTATACATTTTTTTTTCACGTTGTTTTTGGTTTTTTTTTTCCTCTCAGGGATTTTTTAATATGGCGTGAGGTATCTGATATTTCTTCTCTGCTTCTTTGGATAGGATACAAGTCTTACTTGACAGTATGTTGCCACAATATCAGAAATGGAGAAAATAGAGTTTTTAATTTAGGGTATAAATGTAATTTAATACCTGACAGGGCAAGTTCAGAGTGTTTCTATTAATTTTTGGCTTGTCTGGGGAGAGAATATATTTAAGATGTGTTGTCACAAATATATTGAGTATGAGGTCAAAGAGGAAAGTGGCTAACAGAAGGAGTGTAATGGGCACCTACTCTCTACTTTGTACACTTGAGAATACTAAGAATTAGGTGGTGTTGCACTCTGTCCTTGGAGTCAGAAAATAAACTCAGGCAAAAAAAAAAAAAAAAATGAGGACAGGAATAGTTAAACTGTTAATGTAAGTTTCAGGCTGATCCAAGTTAGTGCTTGTGTAGCATGATCATAGATCCATTAAGCAATGTTTTGAAAGAAGGTAGCTTTAGGAACAGTTCTAAAAATCACTTGTGTTAGTCTGGTTGCTTAGAGCTGTATGTGACACTTGGATTAGGTACAAACATCAGAGAAAGTTCAACTGTACACAGGACAAAATTGGTCAATATAGAGAATCATCTGGCAAGATTAGAGAAGCAATCTAATGAACTCTGCAAAATTCTGTAGGGGGAATAGCTCATTAAACCCAGGTGGTTTGTAGATTACAGGTAACTTCAATTTTTTTGCTGATGGAAGAAGAAGAGGTACATAGAGTAATGATACAGGTGGTATTGAGAAAATCTGTTAGGTAAAAACAAAATTAAAAAAAAATCCTACATCAGTTTTAAATTAATTCTTTGATTTACGTGTCTAAACTACATGAGATTTATTTTACTTCCAAAGATAGTTAACAGCATTTTGCTCCTGTACTTTAAAGTACCCTGAGAAGAAAATGGAAGTATTTTGAGGCAGGTTAGTATAATGTAGGGACTTCACAACTTTAAAGTTGCTCCTCGTGAACTGATTACTTCCATTGCAAGTCACACTTTCTATAGGAAGAGTTCATTGTGGTTAAATTTAAAACAAAAAAAAAAAAAAAAGCAAACCAAAGAAACATTTGTGTCAGTCGGTTACTTCCATGGCTGTATGTCAGGCAGTAAGTTGTGTTTGTGGGCTGAGTCTTAAGCAGAGTAAGTGGCTTGATAATACTAGGCACAGCATTGCTGGTAGTTCTGCTTATTCCTGTGAATTTTCACATAGTTGAAATGAGCTTAAGAACAAATCTGTGAATGGTATTGAAATATTTTCCTGAAAAAGTACGGGATTTTATTAAGGTAACTGATATTTTTAGAGATGTATAAAGAAGAAATGCTTCCATTCACTATCTCCTAAAAGACTTGTATTTCTTTGGAGTGAAAGTGTCAGCAATAGTACTAATTTAAAGGGGAAGTTCCTCATCACTGACTTCTGCTTTTTTTTGTGCAAGTGAACTAAAAAAATTATTTGAATGGCCCTTCTCTGCATATATTTACAATCTAATAACTAAATCAATCTGGATTCAACTGTATGAGCGTCTTTCAGGTGATCAGAGTAATCTGCCACCCTCAGGCACTTCAAAACCAATGGATTTATGTGCCCAGTTTCTCACATTTCTCATAACTTAGAAATATATTTAGATGAAGATAGCATAATAAACAGAGGGAGCCATATTCAGATGTAGCTCTTTAAGGTGTTCGTCTTATGCAGTGGATTTGTGTTATTCTGAAATATTTTAGTAGAGTGTTATTTCTTTCTTCTGAGAGTTTTCTTTATGGAAGTTACATTATCCATTTTGTTCAATATTTATTGAACTCATTTCCTTTTATAATTATCTTTGTGTATTTTAGCCTGAAGAAAAATGTTTCTGTGAGAAAGTACAGGTGTTGTGCTGTGCCCTTTACTTGAATTTACCTTTTTTTCTCAGACTACAAGAACAGTACATTTGCCCAGTTCTTAAAAACACGAAAGCTAACACCTAGCTTGCAGCACTTCATTCTTCATTCTATCGCAATGGTGTCGGAAAATGATTGCAACACTCTTGAAGGTCTTCAGGCAACAAGAAAGTTTCTTCAGTGCCTTGGCCGCTATGGCAACACACCATTTTTGTTTCCTCTTTATGGTCAAGGAGAGATTCCACAGTGTTTTTGCAGGTAGGCCTTAACTTTTTTTTTTTAACGCACATCTTCAAAACAGGAAATATTTGGTAACCTTATGCTGATAGAAGTCATTCAATAGAAGACATCTCACTAACAATTTCATGTTGATTTTGTTGACTTTGAATTTTCATTCGCTGTGGAAAGTCTCAAAAAAAGTCACAAAGTGACAAGTCTCAAAAAAAAAAAAAAGCATATTTTAGTTACAATAATAATAATTACAGGATAGTCAAGCACTCAGCTGATGAGATCAGGAAACTAGATTTTGAGGAGTATTTCATTGAGAGAAGCAGGAATGCTGTAAGTTATGCCATTTTGTATGTATTCAGATATCATTTGTTTAAATACCAGTGCAAAGTTTTACCTACTTAGTTGTTTGTTGGACAAATTCTGCTTCTTCTGTGTGTGCTACAATTATGAAATTTTGTTTTAGAGCTTGCTGTTGATTGTTAACATTCCTTTCTTGTCTGCACAATAGATTTTCTTCTCAGTAGCACTATGTAAGCTACAGTTAAAAGACTGGCCTTGTCAGTTGGAGCTTCTATATTAGTATGTAGGATGGGTGTAACTACATGTTGATAGAAATATTCTAGAAAAATTATTGTACTTCAGGGAGGGTGTCTAAAAAGTAGCTGATTGCAACAGCATCGGGTGTTACTTGGTCTTACTTGGCCGTGTGAAATTGTCCTCTAATGTTTCGGTATTCGTCTTTTTAAATTGCCATTAGTTCACCAGGCTATTAAGAATTGTTCTGTACTGTATTAAATGGAAATTTCATTTGGTAAATTTTTCCAATAACTTTTCAGCTGTATGGGAGATTATGTAATTAAGCATACAGAATTAGTGAGCAGGATTTTTAATGTATTTGTTCAAATTTCTGATAAGAATTCTGGACATAATCATGTTATAGAATCAGTGTTTATGGATGTTAGGGATGTTTTTCCGTCTTACCAGGATGTTGTGTTACCAGACACGAGTACATGACCAATAGATGAAAAGTCAAAAGGAGCCATTACAGAAGCACAAGTCTTGTATTAGTCTCCTTAGACTTTCTTGGATATCAAATACCTGGAAAAAAAATTACTGAAGTTCAACTTAGAATTCTTGCTATTTTTTTTTCTTGCAGACTTAAAAGCCCTTCGGCTTCATTTGGCTTAATAGTCAGCACAGGCAATTTTCTGATCTGCTAAGCAATATACGTCAAGAATTAGAAACAGTGGTGTCTAGAGGTTGTATGAGTTTTCTTATTGGAAAGCTCTTTGACAATCACAGGAAATCTTCAGCTGGATTGAACTTTATAGCATTGTTTGCTGCACTTCAGTTTGGTTTTGTTTTGTTGAATTGCAAGTCTTATCAATATGATAAGGAGAGTATGTGAATTGTTTCTCGTAAGCCAAGAGATAATTGTGGCTTTAAAAGATTTGTATAAAGATTTTATAAGCCGTTTAGGTAAAAAATTAGGAAGTTTGGAATGGCTTTACAGCTTAGAAGGCAGGCACAGTATATATATATTTTTAATTAATCCCAATTAATATATCTGGTCTGCCTGGGGTATTTTATCTTTTTAAAACTGAGAGGTATCGGAGGAATGCTATTCAAACTGTAAAGTAGTAATGCCACAACCTATACATCATATCCTGCAGTTTTTATCACCAGGTTATCAGAGTAAGGTGTCACCTGTTCTGTGATTTCTAACCGCTGTTCTATATTCTGTTTTAATGTAAACCTCTTAAGCGTTTCTTGCAGCCAGTTACACTGTGTGTTCTCATCAAGGCTACTGTTATAAATGGCATGCATGCATATTTATGTGAATGAGTCAAAGACATTTGTAAGTCACATCCCTGCATTCCAAATGAATTCTGCATAAACAGTACAACATTTCATAACTACTGATGACATTTGAGTGAGTAAAAGTGGTGTTAGTTCTTTATTGGTTTAAACAGGTATGGTTTAGGAGAGAAAATTAAACTTTTATATCACTGTAATGTACCTCCCAATATGTCGAGGTGCAGATGTGAGATTTCTGTCTCTATAAATTGAATCTGTGGTATAAGTAAGGTCATTGGAAGCCTCCTGCTATTCCAGGCTAAGAAGCAGAACTTTGCTGGCTTGAATACCAACGGCCCTTGGTTCAAACTTGTAGGTATGAAACCATTATCTTCCTTCTTTTCTGATGAGGTAGTATGCATTGTGCTTGGTGAAAATAAATTAATGAAAAAATAACCTACAATTTGAGGAAGATCATACCGAACCTTTAGATTTGTTACAGTTAGCATAAGACGCCAAAACTTCACTGAAATATGTGCGAGGCAGGTGGAGGAATCGGCTTGTTTTGTGGTGTGCTGTGCTGACATGTTTGTTGCAATTCTGTAACAACTTTAATTTTCCTGAAAACATATCTCTGAAGAAAGATGACAACTGAGCATTGCTGTAAGCTCAAAAGCCTCAGTAATGCAGCATTTGTATTGCATGGGGTGATTGTGTTGTTTTTATATACTTCTAGAAATGACTTTCAGGAATGCCCCAAACATTTCCTAATGAAGGAGTAAATCTGAAAAAATGGTCAACTTCTGATTTTTCCTTTGTAGCTGAGGGACAAGTAAGATATTTAGGTTAAAAATAAATCAATCTAAAGTAACTGCCAGATACGAGGCTATTTATTTTGAGCTGTGACCTCGTTTCTGTGATTTTTTCCACGTGCTTGCTTTGTGAACAACTTGAATTCTGATCAAGTCTTTGAGTTTTTCTTCAGCTTGTTTTCAGATTCTTTTTTTTTCTGGACCATGCAAATGTGAGCATCCAAATGGAAACTGGCCTTTCTAAGTAGTGGTGCATTTTTTTTTTCCCCAGTTAAAATTTTGGAGAGAACTAGAGACTGTTCATACGCCATCTGTTTGCATGTGAAAGATTTGGAGGGGTGATACACCCTGCTTTAATTTTCTTTTTTTGTTAATAGTCATCCAAGAAATGACAAATGTGGTCCTGGTAACAGGGGATCTTCTGCTGCTTTGCCATGGGAACTAATGATCCACTGACTTGTATGGGTAATCAATTAATGTCTTGCATTTCCTATAGAAAGGCTCTGAACTTCTACTTTTTAATTGTGTATTCATTTTGTGGGTAATATCACTTTTTTTTTAAATAGTTGTTAGAGATTCTAGCCTAAATTAGTCATTTTGTGTCAGAGCCAGTGACTGATAATTTTGTGATAAAGATTTGATGAAGATGGTTCTCCATTTTAATCCCTGAGTTTATGAGATGACTGAGTCCAGGCTGAGATACAATGGGTTGTGCAATTGATTTGGGAAGTTCTTACATGTATTTCGAAAATGAATAATCAGTTTTTACCCTTACATTTGAGCCATTATCTGCTACAAATATTGAAGCTTCTAGGGTTGCCTTAGGTATTTAGTATTTTCAGTTATGTACATGTTAAGATCTTCAGGAAGCTTTTGGTAATGTAAAATTAAAGCCGGATCTTAGGAAACCTGAATATAATATGCATTTAAAATTGATATATTTAAAAGTTCATAATAACATCTCTTTCATTTGAAGCTATAAATAAGTATCAAGTCTTTACATGTAAGCAATATGCATTACTTTTCTGTATTAAAAGATTTGCCTTATTATTAAATTTAAACAGTGTTGTTACTTCCTTTTGACAATTGCATGACAAATTTGACTCTTAGGAAGTCTGCAATTCTGTGCTAGTAGGAAAGCATCTCAGCTGACTTTAAAAGCATAGGCTGTATCTGAGAGAGAAGTTCTAATTTCAAAATAAATCATGTTCATATTTATATATCCATTATCACTTAAGATAATTCACTTCAGACCAGAAAATTTGCTTTAGAATTAGTGACCATTTGCCATCATTGCTTGGTCTTAATCAAAATGCCAACTAGTAAGAGAAGCTGCTGTGCTGCTTTCTTTGTAATTACTACATTTTTACTTGCAGTTCAGTGATACAATAAAACTCCTGATGCAGTTTGGCTTTTAAAGACAAACTTGATATATTTCTTTTCAGTTTGTTCATAGATGAATGCCAAATGGGCAAGTGTTTAGCATGACTTTGTAGGATCAGTTGTTTGTTTTTCCCCCTAAGGAGAAACTCTTTCTTGGGATAAACATCATGGAAGTGTGATAATCCATCAAGCTGAAACCTGTTCTCTAGTGATGGATGGATAGATTGGTAAAGTAACTCAATAATCTTCATTTTTTTCAGGTTATTCACAGATCAGTGAGCATTGTCGTTAATAAAGCTATGGAATGCTTTTGTGTCCTTGCCCACATTATTTCTCAGAATTTGACAGGAAAAGACTTTTAATTTGGGAATAACCTTTGTTGGGAAATGCATTCTAATGCATTGTATGAAACTTTTAAAATACATTGCAGTTCTAGAATTTATCTTTTTTTCTCAATGAGACATTTGAATTGTTTACAAATATGAGAGCTTTTCTTATCCTTACTGTTTCACTTGCAACAAGTATAGTCATTTACAAAAGTTTGTACTTCCTAAGGGCCTTCAGCTAATACTAGGATATATCACGTGGAATGCTCTGAATCATAAGAATGTTGACAAAATGTATATGTTTTAGAGCCCCAGCTAGATGTGGAAAAAATTTCAGTGGTGAAATTGTATTATAGGAATTGGAACGTACTCTAGTGCATTATTTTGGTATTATTTATCAGCCATCTCCTAATAAGCAGATTACTCTCTGATTATGTGGGTAAGCACAAAATGTCTTATGTTAAAGGATTCAGACATGTTGATGTATTACAGCATTATGAGCAGATCTATGGAAACAACCAGTGTGAGATGTAAATGCTAATGTAGTTTAGCAGAGTCCATTTTGATTGAAGTAGAAGGCAGAGAAAACTAGCCTCCGAAACATTACTAAATTAGTAATATAGTCTGTGAATTTCTTTGGTTAAGATTACTTGAATTTGGAAGGGTTTTTTTGGAAGCCAAGAGAACATAGATGCATTTTGTAGATGACCTGCTCAAAGACTGGTTTCTGCAGTTGTTCTTTTTTGAGCCTGTGCCCTACAGTCTGAATCTCTCAGCTTCCTCCTTGAGGGCAAAACTGTTGTTTAATTGCAGATAAATGACGTTTTTTGAGGAATGGCTTCTTCTCTTACAAGACATATAGAGCTTACAGCCAAACAGGTCTCGTACTTTCACCTTCCATAGAAGTTTGTGGTTAACTGCTGTCACAAAAGTAGAGAAACCACTGAACAATTTTGTGGGTTTTTTTCTTGTCCTGCCTTGTGGTAATGTCTTACAATTTACACATGCCTTTGAGCTTAATTAGTAGGATACTTCCTAATTACATAGTTGAATATATTGTCTGTGGATCTTTACCTTACTGACTTAAAAATCATCTGTTTGAGTATAACATCCAAGAGAATGCTTATTAATTTGTACTTACTTTTAATTAGTGTTAATTGCAGTGTCTTGAAAAAATCTTTATATAATTCTCCCATTTACTAAGCCTTAAATTTTTTTTCTTAAATTCTGGTAATTAACAGCTATATGGTGATACAAGTACATCTGTGATATGGCTGAAGTGTGTTATACTTTATTTTGGAGCTTTACATAAAACTCAGTCAAGAGCATGCAACTTAATTGTAAGTTAATTTTGTAGTAACTTTACCTCTGAAGCCTGTTCTGAAATACTTTTGCAAAACAAGACGCACAAGTATCGATTAAATTCATTGAACATACTATTTTGAGTAAAAATGTCATTATTTTAAGGAAGAACATTGGAATGTTGTGGTTTTTGACCTTTCAAAATCTTGAGCCACTTTATGGCTCTGTAACTACTTGTATTAGACCTGGTCCCATTCTTTTACCTGCAGTTTTGAATCTATGCTCAGAAGGTAGCAGCCTCATTCTTTATCATATTGATCATCATCTTTGCAGTGTGTAGTTTTTCATTACAATTTCTGGAAGCACGTGAAATTTAGTACTGTATACTATTGTATACTGTGTTAGTAATACCTTATTAGTAATATCTGGTTTTGCTTCAAGAAGTGACCATGCTTTACCATATAGATTTATGAGACTTTTTGCTGGGTATAGTTTTACACCAATAAATTGTCATAATTCTTTGTAATTTACAAGTCTTTGCTAAAATCTTTGTAGTTTTCACTCTTCCTGAGGTTTTCTTGTAATTAGTGTATTTATATATTATTGTATTAGGTTAGTTTGGTACTTTTCTGTAAACCTACAATTCCTTTTAAATATGGCTGAAATCTGAACTATTTAAAGGCATGAACAGGAATACACATTTCTCTATATAACATTCTTAAACCCGTACAATCAAGAAGAGCTTGTTCTTAGTTCTGCATGAGAAGAGTTTGGTGAAAATGAAGGGTACAGAGGTCCTCACTTTACAGAGGTCCCTCGCTGTTATTTCAGTGTTCCAACTGGGAGCTCTGCCATTGTAGCAGCTCCTACCACAGTACTGCCAGATCAGAGGTCCAGAATTTCTTTCTTGCAGTTCTAGGACAGATGCCAAGATCTGGTAGAAGAAGCTACCATGCTGTGTAAGTATAGGCATAAGAATTCTGGTTTCTGCAAAAAACTTTCTGATGGTTTTCTTAATTGGATTTGTTAACTAGGATGACTATAAATTCATTAGGACATTTTTAAAACTCTGAACAGGAATGCTGAACAGAGTCCCCAGGAAAAAGAGTAGTTAACGCTGTCTTCATTTGCTTGCTCTAGAATTTGTTGTCATTTATTATCATTAACTAAAAATGCCAGAACAGTTCTAGGTGGCAGTATTAAGTATTTCTTTGGTGCTGGTTTTTACTTTTTTTTTCCTTCTCCAAAGTGATTGCTGCACTTAATGAAATTTGTCTTTCATATGGGATCTGTTTTGAAAAAATTAGTTCTTTTAACAGTAGCTGCTGTAGTTAATTCATTTGTCTGCGTTCTACTTTTTAGTGTTTTTAAAACATAAAGCAATATTGAAGGAAATGCTTAGGTCCTAGAGACCTTTTTCAAACAGAATTTAACATAAAAATGGGCACACTGGTTGGTCTGTGTGGGGGGAAAAAAATAAATTGAAGGAGAACTGCATTACTTCAGGCCTTGGCATATTTTTCTTTGATCTTGCTCCAAAACCTTCTGTGTTGGTCATATAGTATTCATCTTTTAGAAAATGGTTGTTCCAGAAAGCTGTACAGTTGTGAAGAAAAATATTTCCTCATTAATCCCTCCACACAGTTTAGAAAATGGAAGACAAAATATATGCCAGAGGTAAAAACTTTTTCATATGAGTGGAACTATATTTCGTGATATAGTTTTCCACGTCTTTTTTTGTAGTTTCAAGTTAAGGGTGGTCTGCAAGTTCAGGGTGTTTATAATATCTCAGTGTTGGAAATAAAGATGTCAGATGGAGAGATGTTCTATTTTTGTTCAATTAATATCTCAGAGCATTACATCAAAGTGGTAAACTCCTCATGTTGCAACAGATGCAGCAACCCTGAAGCCTATTTTTCTCTCGTGTTACATTAGTGTTTAATTAAAGAAAACAACTAGTTGGAGTCAGTTACTTTCTGTGAAATGTAATGAAGATTTATTTTGTAAGTGACCTTCACTGTATTAGCTGAAGCAGTAATCAGAAAAATTAATAGAATAATCCAATTATATACAAACTCATAAATCATCACAAATGTGTTGTCAAAAATCAAAAAGCTTTTAATATGTACGATTGCTCCACAGCTGTATTAACAATTACACCTACTGGTTCTTACCTTGATGGGAACTGAAATGGCATTTAAAGGCTGCATATGAGGGAGGGCTACCAGGCCAAAATTTTTCAGAACTGTTAATTTAGTTGTGATAAGATTTGATGTCCCTGGGGCAAAGTTGAAGTAGAGTACAGTGTTCTTGTTATCCTTCAGCAAAACTTAAAATATTGTTGTAGGCAGTAGTTAATTAGAGTAATATCAGTTTAAATGCCTGTCATTCAGGGTTAATGGTATCAAAGAGTTCCCTTGTGCTTGGAGTCACATCTTCTTGAATAGCCTATTGTATGAAAGTAACATTAGCGCAGTGATTTCACTTTTGCCATAGATTATTGGGTCGACATTCAGTTAATATTTCAGCTTCTATATTTAAATAATTTCGGCAAGTTCTTCCTAAATATGAAGTTTTCCAGGCGGGGCTGTTTTAATAGGTATTTTGGCTCTGCATGGTTGTTTAATACAGTACAATCAAAATTCATTCCTATTTTCGTTTAAAAAGAAACACTTTCTGCTGGCCTACTGTGAAAACAGGTCATGCCCTCCTCAGCTGGATAGCAGACTATTCGTGAAAATAAGTAATTTGCATTTTTGTGCAGTCAAGCAGCAAAGTTCTTTCAAAGCACGTTAGTAAAATAAAGTGTGTTTGTTTATATTAAAAACAAAACAAACAGCCACCAATCTTTACTGTAGTTGAAGTGAAAGGAAATGTATAGTTTCTACAGTTTTTAACTAGGTAACCTTAGTTCTTGTTAGGAAACACTACAAACTTTTTGTTATACCGTATGAAATAAATTTATCAGAGTTTTTTGTTTGTTTGTTTGTTTGTTTTAAATCCTGATACCTGTTTTATCAGCTTAGAAGTCACTCTTTGCAGCAGCATGGACAGTGAGCCAGTGTCTCAAGGCCCTGTAATAATTCTTCAGCGGTTGTTATTTTGTATTGTGTTCAACAACATCCACACAACCATGAGCAGGATTCAACGTGATGAATTTTGCTTGGACAGAAGTGGTGCTTCTAGGGTATTGGATCTTGTGATTTGGCAAAAAGCAAGTAAGAAATATTGTTTGCATTTCCATAAACCATTTGTTGGAGTACAATTTGTAAGAGATGTGGGCTGTTGACACAGTTCAGCCATTGTCTATGCTGCATTATTCATACTGGTTAAAAGGTATTGTGGTTTTAACTGTCCTTGAACTATATAGCATGGCTTTCCAGTGCCAATACATTTTCTGTTTTTGGAAGTCAACTTTACAACATCAAGCTTTTCTTTTCTTCCAAGTTTATCATCCATGAAAGTTACATATGTGACATTACTGACTTGGATTTGTTCTTATGCAAGGTGTCAGGGTAAAAAGGCAATGAATGTTCTTCAGTACTGCAGAATATCTTTAATATGTAATAAAATATTTCTTTCAGGGCATCATAATATCAGTATGAGGTTCACAATCTCTTCTGCATCCCTGTTTTTTTGCAGTGCCTCATTGCATGGTCACTGAATTGACAAAGAAATGTGGATGAGTTACAGCTTTTATCTTTAATTTCTATGGAGACTACCAGCTCCTGACAGACTGTTTTCTGTGAGCTGCTCTTGCAAACAAACAGTGCATACAGCGGTATGATAGGGAAGACAGAGAACAGTTTTGCAGAAATAGACTTTCTTGTACTTGTCAGTTGGTATCTTTCATTAAATAAAGTAAGGCACATTTTTAACAGAGGAGAATAAATGTCAATTTCACTTGGAAATATATTCACATTAAAATGTGCTTTTAGTTTCACACCTGTGGAATAATTGAACTTCATCAGGAAATTAGAACATGACAAGCATTGGTTGAACAATTAGTGTTAGTTCTGCATACTTACTGTAAAGTTTCAGTAATACTTGTAAGTTGGAACTCAGCAGTAGTTGGAATTCAGCAGTAGGTCTGAAAATTGGTCACCAAACTGAGAATTCAGAAAATCCTTTTCCTAAGAATGGATGAATTAGATTTCTTTTTAATTATTTTTTACTCCATATTAATTAAAACAAACAAACAAAAAAAAAAAACAAACAAAAAACCCTACTCTTCCTGTTTTTAAATAATATATGATTTATTGGGATTCACTGAAGACTTGTAACTTGAAAAGCCACAAGTTGTAAGCCATGAAGTTCCCACGCTCACCCTGGAAGTCAAGGAGAACTACATTCCAGCAAGCTACCTTGCCTTTCTTAGATTAATGGTGCGCTGCAGCTGGGCTGATGCTTAGCTAATGCCATACAAGTATTAGAAATGTGTTAACACTAATCTTTTTAATTACAGTGCAAACTCTATTAAAGAAAAAATAGGATTGCACATTTCTTTATTTTAAATGCAACACCTACACTGACTCTGTTAATGAGATTAAAAACTAGAAATGACATCCATTATGCCCTCCTGCTTTCAGCTCTGTCCATTCATCTGTGAGCTGAAAACTAAATAGCTGGGTCACACTAGAATTTAGTGGAATAAAAGGGATGTTAACTGGAAAACTTAGACTATCCTTCTCAGATATGGTAAAATGTGACAAGTTTGTAGCATGTTCAGTATTTTAACAGATTTTTATGTTTTCTTTATTCTGAATAGCAGGTATCACAAAAAGGCATGGGTTTATTTAACTTGTAGGAAGAAGGAAGGCTTGATAACATTTGACAGTTACCTCAGCAGTTCTCTCTGAGAAGGGGATACACAGTTTATGCCAATATGAAGATTGTATTCTTTCTTTTCTGCATTCATGAGATCAGTGATAGCTGATTGAAGTGAATGATCCATAGGAGAAAACAGAATAACAAAAATTCCCAAGATACATCAGACTGAACAGGATGAACTTGGAGTTTTAAGGGATCAGGGACATCTCCCCCATCTTCCTTCTTCACATATTTCCACACTGGCTGGAAAATTTAAAAAGAGAGATTCTTATTCTTTCAACATAATAGGAAAAATATTTCATCAGTGATTGTACTGTTACACCTTTTGCTACACTGAGAACTTCATCCTGTCTGTTTCATATTATTCTTACAGTAAAAATATCCTGAAAATAGTGCACTGTTAACAAAAAAATAAGGACTGAATTGTTGTCCAGGCTTTTTTGGTGGCATTTTCAAGAATGTTATCTTACTTTAAGATTTTTTAAGGACCTAGGGTTAAAGCTTTTTAGAAGTACTGACATTGCAGCTATTTGAATGTTAATGTGGTCCAGTTAAAACTTTGGGCATCTCTTAACAGAAATTAAGCTTTTATTTTTTTCTTTTTTTTTTTTTTTTTGTAGTTGTTAGTTATCTTGTGTCTCATCATATCATCTGAAAACTAATCACCAGAGGCTTAGCCTGGAAGATGCAGGAAGTTAGGATGGGGAGATAAACCTGAGATTGTGTTTGTCACCAGACCAACTGAACTTCTACTGTGCTGCTTCATGGGGGAACAGTTTTGAATCTTGTGTATAGGACAGATTCACGTGGAGAAGAGCTTTGGTGAGGAGTAGTGTGACATCCGGGCTAGTGATGAAATCTTGCAGTGGGCTCCCTTCACGTGAAGGCCCAGATTTCATTCAGGTGCTGTCATATTAGTTCTTTGGATATGGAACAAAGAAGGTGGCTCACTGACCTTTCTAAAATAAGGAAACCTGAGTATGATTTGCTTTAGCAGATTAGTCTCTGGTCCTAGTTATAAGTAGTCTGCAGTGAAACAGAGTAGAGAATAGAAGACACGGGTCTTAGAGCAGCATGTTTCTAAGCAGGAATGCATGCAAGGTGTAGTTGCAGGTTACCTCTTAGAATGAACCATGTTACAAATGCTGTGGTAAAACATGCCTGTTGAGGACTGAGTTTGAGTTGTTGACCCCTACTGCAGCAGTGTCATTCTACTGAATACATCGCACTGCATCAGTACTATCTGACCAGATAATTACAGAATCTCTTACAAAAAGCTATATCCTGTAACAGTTGGTATCAACACATTCAAAAGTAACTTCCTAACACTTTAGATAAAATAAATTATGATATTTAACTGTCAGTCTCCTTACAGTATAAAAACAGATGAGTTGTAGTTCTGGCTTACTGTTTAGATAGTGTAGTTTACTTTCTCTTGTGTGATTGGGATCTGTTCCTAAGTAGAAAACTGTTCAACAGCTTAGTTACTGTAACATTTTAAAAACTGACTTGTGAATCTGGTTCCTTTTTCTGATTAGAACTGTTTTCTTGTTATTCTGTACATAGCAGCTAGATATTAACATTTGCAGAACTTAGGGAATGACTGTTTGTAAGAGGACACTCTAAGATTTTAAGTACCCTTTTCTGTTATCCTCAAAATTTAAGCTCCTCATAGCCAGTGAAGTGCCTACACTGCTTAGTGTCATGTGTGAACTGAAAAGTAATCCCCACAGATTCATAAGAATAAAGGAATAATTTTTGAATCACATTTAAAATTCAGATAGGAATTTGGTTTGGTTACTGTGTGTTCTTCTCATTCTATACCATCTGCAGTGTAACATGGTCAGTAGTTACTCTGTTTGTCTGCAGTAAATAGGCACTTTTCCTATTTTTTGAGGATTGAGGATGATAATAGAGAATGAGTTCTTAAGCTAGTGTAACAATTTAGGAGACTGTGATAAATGCAGTTTAAAAAAAAGGTGAACAAACGTTTTGCAAAACTACATGGCGGTATGCTTTTTTTTGATAAAGTTTTGATTGTCTGATTCAGAAATGGACTTGTCATTAAGAATGTACTGTGACAGTGTGCACAATACTTTGCCTTGCTCACATGGCTTATGGTTAGTTGTGATGGGAATAACCTTTATTTTGTATGTTCCTAGGATGTGTGCTGTATTTGGTGGTATCTATTGTCTTCGCCATTCTGTGCAGTGCCTTGTAGTGGACAAAGAATCAGGACGGTAAGGATAATATAAGTAACCTTCTGTTTATATACAAAATACAGATGAAAAATGTGTTAGGTCAATTTAAAAAAAAAAAAAAAGATTTTTCAAAGATCCTCCTTGATATTAATAACACATCAACCTTGATTAAAAGTAATTTGTGTATAGGTCCTCCAGAACAAGGAAAGTGGGTCTAGAATATAGAAACTAAATTAATTTCCCTGTGATATTACTACAGCTCCTGATCACCCAAGCTTGGAAGACAAATCATTTCAGCTGCCGGGGGCTGGTGATGAGTGATGTTAGTTTTCCTTGTGGCCTTACCTACTCTAATTGATTTTCATCAGATGACAACAAAGCCCTCTGTTATTGCGTTTTTAAAAATGGAGCTCACCTAAAGACTCATCAGATTAATCTCTGCTGATAATGCATGTCACTCCAAGAGAAAAGACTTTAATGAGTTTTTAGGTAGATTGTTGTCATAAACTATGCTGCCCTCTTATTCTAGGATAAATTCTTTTACAATATCAGGCCTGTAGGCAGGCTTAAAGTTGAGCTAAGAAAAATCAACCTGTAGTTTTTTCCATAGTGGCATTATTTGACACCTCAGTAGGCTATCGTGGTGTGTGTTACGAACGTTCTATCAGTCGTTAGACTACCTGCAGACTTTGACTCTCTTAAGGTTCTTTTTTTCGATTTTCAGTTGTAATTGAAAACTTGAAAACATTCTGTAGAAAAAGCAAGCTAGAAACTATGTAGGAATATCAGTAGTTTATCTTGCTTACAAATAAGTTAAACAAAATACACATAGACAAATTGTGCAGTGTTCATGACTAGTTTAGAAACATTTTTCATAGAGTTCCAAATTTTATTAAGGTTTTAATTTTTTAGGTTTTTTTTCAGTGTACACGTAAGGACAATTTATACTTATAGACAAAGCCTTGATTTTCATCTCAAACTTCTTATTGTTTGTTTAGTATTTTAATCTAACCCTAAGTATCCACAAAGTTCATTCCAGCTCTTCTCCAGACACAGCTAACATTCTGTCTGGCTCAGAAAATGAACAAGCAGTTCAGTATCTAGATCAACTGCTTTTCCACTGTTTTTTACTATCTCTGATATGCAGAGAGCAGTCAATGATAGTCCCAGCCTCCCCAGTTATTTTTAGCGTGTTATTCTATCCCTTTTTGAAAGTAAGATTCAGAGGAGACAGCAAGAAAGTATGCAAACTTTTAGATGCACTTGTTTTAAAGTTTCATTAATTCACTTCCAAATTTCTACTTTTTAATTATCTAGTCAGATTATGTCCAGTGTTTTAATACATATTCAAAACTTTCTGTGCTCTTGATGGAAAGCTAATGCGTTGTTAGAAAATAAAAACAAAACAAAACAAAAAAACCCAAAAAAACAGCATGTTGCTTAGTTTGAGGTTAAAGCAAATTGAATGTATTGATGATGATTATTATTTTTTTGTTATTTTCTTCATTTTTATTGTAGGTCACTTATTTGGCTTTGTCTGATGAACTTTATCAAATAAATGTCTATTATTAGTATTACTTTTAAAATACGTTTCCAATTATTTAATTATGTCTTGAAAATGGAAGAGATATGAGAAATGGAAATTTATACATCTGCAATAAAAAGATATAGCAAACACACAGTAATTTACATATCTGTCTTGAAATACTGCGTACCGGCTTTGTCAGTGCTGGTAAGTCCATTTCAAGGATGTCGCCCTTAGTCCATTAGTTTGGATAATGAGCCCTATAAAGTACATTTATAACTCGTGGCACTGCAAGGAGATGGATTCTAATTTTCATCCTTTTATCTAGACACATTGAAAGAAGGTCAATGGAGGGTTCTGTATGATTCATTGTCCCAACACATATCAGATGACAGAGACCTGATAATGTCAGTGCATAAGTGTCTTCCATATTTGGAAGCAGTACTTGAAAGAAATTTTCTCAGCATCATCCTTTGAAGTAAAGTGGAGACTGATATGAAATGCACTGTCTCTTTTCTGTTCAAAATCTTATCAAACACACAGCCTGATAGCTATTCCTGAACAAAGGAGAGGAAACAACACTTAGCAGGAAAATAAAAAGCACATAGCTGCTTTTGCTGGCTTTGAGTGATGTAACATGACATTTAATCAACCTTTCTCCTTCGATTACATGTAGGGGGGTTTCAGGGGAAATTGTTTCATAAACAATAAGAAAGGTTATAATTAGGTAAAGCTGTAACAGCTTGATTTCCTTGTTTATTTGCAATATTCAAATGAGTGCTTGTGAAAGAAATCAGGTTAACATTAAGAAAAAACTTTTTAAAGTTGCAAACATGTTGAACAGAATGTGACTGTGAAAAGTACTGCATGTTTAAAGTTAATGCTTATACCATTTGATTTTTAATTACCACTTTGCAAGTTTTCTATTACATTTGAATATAGGTATATACGTAATGTTCAGATTCCTATGAAACATATCAGAAATTAGCATTATAAAAGTGTACTTACTTGTTATTAACTTCTTACTTTTTTATGTAAGCATTGCCTCCACCCTTCTTCAGTTTTCATTTCTGACTAGAAGAAGCAATGTAAAATACTAACCCTGCTAAAGCTAGCGACAGCTGACTGCAGTTACTTATCTAGGTTTGATTCTCATCTTCTCTAGTTGTATAGATGGTCTTGATCACAGAAGTTACAATAATGCTTATTCCTAAGGCACAGCATGCATGTCACGATATTTACTGATAAGGGAACGATATGCAATGGGGGAAAATAACACCATGATGGTAAACCCACAAAATCATTCAGAGTATGACTTTTCCATGTAACATGAAGTGTGAAATATATGCTGTTTTCATGCACAGTCAAATGGCAGAGTTGTTAATTTAAGTCTGTTTTCCTTATAAAGTTACACATTTATTAATACTCTAACATGTACATAAAATTGTATGTACCATGTAGAACATATAAGTATAGGATTTCTTTATCAATTGTTTTAGGAGTTCACATGATAAAAGTGTACAGATAATTCATTTGACAGATATATATGATGTGCCGTATAGCGTTTAAAACATCCATACTTTTGCTACTTTGTCTGAATTTATTAATTTGGTTTGAATTCTTTTAACAGATGCAAAGCAATTGTTGATCATTTTGGACAAAGAATAAGTGCCAGCTATTTTATTGTGGAAGATAGTTACCTTTCCGAGAGTGTATGCGTAAATGTATGTTATAGGTATGTAGCAAAACAGGATACTGCATCTCTTCAAACAGTAGTGTATTACTCTGCAAATTAAACTTAAAAGGATATTGTTCCCTAATTAATCTTTGTAGCACAGCCTAGTTCTGTGCATAGTTCTTCTCCTCTTTGTATATACTTGCAATTTTTTTCATCTTTCTGAAATGACGTATTTTTCTTTTTATTTAATTACAGGCAGCTCTCCAGAGCAGTGCTCATTACAGATCAATCTGTGCTAAAGACAGATTCGGAGCAGCAGGTACATATCAATTTTGTTTCACTTACCTCTTTATGAACTGTTAATGTTTAAACTGCTTAACTGTTATGAATTAGCTTATGCTGTTGTTTCTTCTTGAATCAAGGTTTTTGGTCAGCTCTCTCTATTGATATTTGTACTGATAAAACTGCTAGTAATACCTCTATATTTTAGTTCTGTGCCTGATGTTTCCCTGATCGTTGGTTCATGCAATATTAATTAACAGTTTCTTGTGTAAGATGTAATGTTTTTTTATAACATTCATGTCTATAGATTGAGATTCTTTTCATATTTGTTCATATCTCTTCAATTTTTCTGCTTTGTCAGACTTTTAAGGTCAGCAATCTGTGTTTTTTCTGCTGCTTCCTGTATTCTCACGTATTAAATATAGTCTACAGGCTAAGAATATAGATGACAGAGAAGTGTGTTCTTCCTAACCATTGTTTCTAGCAGTCTTGCATTAAAATACTCCTCTCATTCCCATATAAGAACTGTCTTGCCAACTTAATTCCTAAACTCATCATTTTGGAAAGGACTGTGCTGTGAGGTTTTCTTTCTGTTTTGCTGTTGAAGGTGTTCCAAACAAAGATGACCTTATTGACTTCTGTAAAAATTTATGTATGCATTATCTCTGCAGGATTGATCCCACAGATCATTAAGATTATAAATCAGAAAATAAAATTGTATAATACCTTGCAGTTATTTTCACCTTTACTTATTTCTTCGTATTCTGTATTACTTTGCTTTAACAGAAGTTTTTTTCATAATAGAAACACTTTATCACAGTTTATACATACAGAAATTGTAACTGTTCCTCTAGAGCTTTTTATATATATTGCATAAATGCATATTTATGGGATTGGCAAACTGATGAAGCAGATACAGTTTTTCTGTGACTATGCAAATATTTATTCTGAATTTCTTGGTAAATATTTGTTAAGCTCAGATAATCTGACTGTTGTTGTAGAAGTCTAAAGGTATTAAAGCTCTGTATTTTTTGATAGATTTATCTTTCCATAATTCATTGTGTGTACCTATGCCTGGGTAGAACAAGCGTATTTTTTTTGTGTTCTAAATTCTGCTACTGGGCAAATCTAGTAATTACCAGCCATTTCTTAATATTGTGATTTACTTGCAATACAGTGGATACCAAACAACTTTTAATTAAGTAGTTGATGAAAGTAAGTAGAGTTGCAGTCTGTAATATTTTAGTGTAAGTTAATACAGCCTAGAGAAATAGCATTTCAAATCAGCTTCAATTCAGAATGTTCTCTTTCTGCTTGGTAGGTTTCTATTTTGACAGTGCCTCCAGTGGATTTAGGACAACCAGCAGTTTGTGTCATTGAGCTGTGTTCCTCAACTATGACATGCATGAAGGACACGTGTAAGTATATGCATGTGATATATGTAATCTTAACTGTGTTTCTTCTTTTGACTGTCCACTCTGGAACAAAATTTTAAGAAATTTTAACTAAATTTTAAATTCTAATTTTAAAATTTTAACAAAATTTTAATTCTTTTATTATCTACTGGTAATTTGTCATTTGAGAAAAGTCAGTACTAAGTTACTGTTGCCAGCAGATAAGAGAACTGGTCCACTGTCTGTTTTTTACAGTAATTCAGATGCTTACAGAGCATCATACAAGACTCTTGTTGCACTCGTTCTCATTTAAATTTATGCACAGTAATGATAACTTTAAAGTGCTGTTGTGGTTCTCATGACAGTGAGGTATGTTATTTTTGTTTATAATTAAGATCAAAATTAAGCACTGCCTTTACAATCATGTGGCAAACGAACTTGGAAGTTGCAGTTTTATAAATAATGGGATACAGTTCTGTTTGCATTACAGTAATTATAAATTAATACCAACCTTTTTTTTCTGATTGCGGTGTAAAATTTCGCATTGTATGTTTTGTTTATTCTGTAAGATTATTAAGGCTATTAAAGATTCAACAGAACGGCAGGTATGTTAGTGGAGAGCTCTAGGAGATTTACTCCTCCGCTGTAACTGAGATTCTACAGTCTCTTAAGTCAAAATGTGAAGATTTTTTTTTAAACTTAGACATGGTTGGTTTTCTATAATTTTTCTGTCAAGAATTTCTCTTAGCACTGTAATTAAAATGCCAAAAACCACCTGAAGTATTTTCTTGTTTCTGAAAAAAGGCATGTAAGCACAAAGCTGGGTTGAGTTATTTAAATGTTAATATAATTTTTCCTTGAACTCCTTCACAAAATATGATACATTATTTAATGAAGTTTATCTTTATTGCATTGAAATGAGTTGTATTTTAGAAATAGCTCAGTTCTAGTTATGGGAAATATTTATGTATTTAAAGTAAAAAAAAATCAACTTGTACTAATTATCTGTAAATAGCTTTTAACCTGACTGATTTCTTTTTCGAGCAATTATTTAAGATAAGTTTACAAATACATCTGCTCTTTCATCACACTGCATAAATGACAGGCACATAATCTGTATTGCCAGTTGAGTGGAACCAAACTCCTTCACTTGCCCTAAAAATTGAGACTGTAATGATGAAATCATGAACTGAACTCATCGTTCTTCTTGCTGGAAGAATTACTCGAAGACAAATGTTGGCAACCACTGTAACTAATGCAGTTATACCTGAGTAAATCAAATATAATCAAAATATGTACTGATGACTGTAACTCATAGCCATAACCTTAAAGGTAATAAAAAAAGATTTTGCAGGAAGTAAATCATGAACTTTAGTGATTTAGAGCTGGGTGTTTTGTTTTGTTGGAAGAACAGAAAGAATAGGTTGTGTTACAGTGTTTGTAGTTGTAAACATTTAGTTAATGATACAAGAAGACTTTTCATTGTCACTGCCGGTGCTCCACAGTAATTTAAGTTACTGTGAGTAAGTAGCCTAAGCAGGCAGAGTAAAATTCCAAATTCCCACTCAGTCCCAATTTAGCCATTACTGCAGGGTGTTGATTAAAGTTCTGGTATCTGTGGGTTAAGTAAGTTGCTGAACTGCTCGATTCTCAAGGACTATGGAATGTGCTCAAGGATGTTCTTCAAGTTTCTAGATATCATTAATTGAAAATATGAATTTGCTCTTTCACAGTCTTGCTTTTCCTGATATTAGCAGTCACCTATTCATAGAACAATATTCTCCTAGTCTGTAGTACTGATGTTAAATTGTACTTTGATCTCTAATTTATGTGGATGAGAGAGTATAATTATAAGATTCCTGGGTGAAAGGCAGTTATTGGGACACTGATACCTAGTGTACTCAAGAACACAGAAGAATGAATTTGAATGAATATGACTCACGTGTTGTATGTTGAAGGATGGCATAAGGAATTCATGTTTTGTGAGGTTTTTGTTTGTTTTTAAGTAAATTGGTAACATTACTTTGGAATGGAAATTAGTATTTAAGTATGTGTACACGAGCTCATACCTAGTATTTGTTTCAAAATGTTTCATCCTGCAACTTTGGTTCCTTAGTTTTGTGCAGAGCTTCTGTGATAAACCTCTTAAGAAAATGTGTGTGATATATATACAGTGTATTTTACGTAATACAGTCCTAATCTGGGCTAAAGGGAAATGATTTATATGAAGAGCAGTGAATTCTAACAGCCTACTGTGCCTCTGTAAAAATTGTAATTGGTATCTATATATCTGCATACTGGCAATTGTAATTAATTTCTGTTATCTTTCACAGATTTAGTCCATTTAACCTGTCCATCAACAAAAACTGCAAGGGAAGATTTAGAGCCTGTTGTACAGAAGTTATTCAGTCTAAATGCTGAAACAGAAAAAGGTAAAAATAGCTATGTATTATATGAAAAATAGTACGTAGCTATTATTGTACATCTGAATCCATCATCAGTGAGCATATGTGGTGAGCTGCTACTTAGATGACAGCATTTCAAAGCAAAGGAATCTGTTGAGAGCGAGATTTTGATTAGGCAGATGTCATGTTTCTTGTATTTCATGATATAATGTTCCAAGTGTTCTTCAGCTGCAGTGTACCTTTAATGTACAAGGATCACAGATTTAAGTGTCTAGGACTCTTCTAATGTTTAGCACTTTTTTCTCCCATGGAAATATATTTGCTTCTCAGCACATCTTTCCAAGGCGCAGTAAAGAAAGGAACTATTTATGTGCACCTTTTATTTTTTTCCAAACTCCTGTTTTTAGTGATTTCTATCACTTCTGTGTGATGAATAAATGAATAATAAAATATCACAAAACCCCAGAGCTTATCTCTTTCTTTCCTGCAGCAGCCAGATATGCTCAGTGCTCCAGTCTTCTTCTCATCTACCTTTAACTATCCTAATGCTGTTACTTATTCTTTCCGTCTTCAAGTGCTTCCTTGTTCACTATTTATGAAATTCTCTGGATTCTGCTGTAAGCAGTGGAAGTGTGAAGTTTTTACGCACTGTGTTGTTACTGAGAAGACAGATTTCCAGTCATTTCCAGTAGTTTAGTCCTAGATCTGAGAATTTGTGCCAGCTACTTTGATGAACTTTGATCGTGAGATGGACAGTTTCTCATTCCCAGAGTAGCTATTGACAAAGCAGTCATCTCTGAGATACTTTGAGCCAGTTTCACAGAAATACTTGAAATTTAGTCTCAAGATCTTGATTTTAATTGTACCTTTGATAAGTGCTCATGTAACAGATGATGTGTGTGTAGAAGCTGCTGCCGTATTCTAACCCTGACAGTCTTTTTAAATAGTCTACTCATTCTTAAATGTAGCAAACTGTAGTTCTGCTATAAGAAACCAATATTTCCCTGTCCGGAGAAGTGTTTGATCGTATATATGCAAGTTAGTAAGGTTTGGATATATTTTAAAACACAATCTGCTTGCTTATAATAGTTTCTCTAAAGCTTCATTCCTGGTCACTTCATGAGTTCAGTTAGAATTTTCTCATGTTGGAAAAAAAGCAACCAGCATGTTCTTTTATGTACATACTCCTTGTTTTTCCTCTCAGATTTCTGTAACCACAAAAATGTTTTGTGAAAAGTTAATTTCTTTTTCTTGTAATCTTGCTTTTCTGTGTTTTTTACCTATTTTCATTTTTTAGTGAAAAAGCAAGTAGCTTATTGTGATTGCACAATAGTAGGAAACAATGTTAAATTAAACCCATTTTCCTACTTTTTTGTTTACAGGAAAGGCAAGCTTTATTTTGATGTCCCAAAAATGTAAATTTTTCAGTAGATTTGTAGTGCAAGAGCCTATATAAGAGAAATATGTTATTTACAGCCAGAGTTTGCAAGTAAAAAACGTGCAGCAAGCGCTTTTCATGTTTGCATTTGTTAATTTAAAGCCTGCTGATTTCAAACCATAAACCTTTAAAATATATCTTAAATTTTCAACACAGTGCCATGTATTTTGAAGAATCAATTGGTGAAGAAAAGATTAGCTTGCAGTTTAGCATCTTTTAGTCATTGGGGGAGGGGAGATAACATTAATCTTAATGTTTAAAGTGATCCAGTTTTGAAATGATAGATTGTTTAGAACCTGACTGAAATTCTTCTGTAGAAACTGCATGATCATGAGGTCCTCAGGTGCACTGAGGCACTGAAAAGCTAGTTTTCACTGACACACAGGCCTTTTTATCATCAGGATGAGGTAGTGGTCGTATTTTAATTAAAATGTCAGAACAAATACTGTTGGAGTTATTGAAAATGAATCACCAGATAAAGTGAGCACTGGGCCATGGCAGGTCAAAGAGGCAAAGTCACCTGGAGAAGAGGACTCCATTCATTTTCCTGCCTAAACGAGGAAGAAGTTACTTTTATGAGCAATGTGAACTTTTAAATATATTAAAGAGCATCTTGCCCTGTATTAAGACTCAGATTTTCACAGGCTGATGAATTTAATTTATATTTGAAATTATGCAAGATGTTTAGCACTTTTTTTTTTTTAAGTATTTGACAGTTATAAAAGGATACTAAAGGAGTAGCATAGCTTTATCTTTTTTTTCTAATTCAGGTGTTTTAAAATATTGTTTTGAATGTTGACATCTAGTATTTTCTTCTTTGGAAAGAAGGAAATTTCACAAGGTCTTTTACAGGTTTCGTTTATTTTCGAGGATCTAAAACAGCAAAAATGGGACAGCAAATATGCCGAACAAATAGTATCTATTAAGCCTAGAAACTATGTTGTGTTTGTTGCATTCTGCGCTGTTAAAAAGTGACCTTCATCTTCCAAGAGGTTTTTTTGGTTTGTTTGTTTTGTTGCCAGTGCACAGAGGAATTATGTGAACATGCAAAGTAACTGCAAGCAGGTATAAGCCGAGACTAATCAAGTCACAATTTATGGTCATTTTGTATTCGTTATGTACAAGTATTGTAACACAGTGCAAGTCCACAAGTATAGATAAATATAAATTAGTGAATGATTTTCACTTAGCGGTATTTCCAAAGTGTAGAGGCTTTACGTGTTGCATATCTCAAATAGAATGCTTCTGGTTTTAGAAGCATTCTTTGTCTGCAGTTAATACGAGGAGTATTCTTTGCTGATTTTTGTTTAAATGTCATTTGTTTAAACTGTGAGCGTTGGTGAGTCTCCTCAGATTGAAGGATTCCAACCTTTAAGTGCACAAAAGTAATGGAAAGAGTTCTCATGCAAAGATAAGCTATTAAATGAGAGGGGAAAGTATGCATGAGAAATGTCTTGGAATATTCACTGCAGCTTTGAGTTGGAGCACTCATTCAGCCCATCATTAGCTCATGGAATTTGTCCAGAATAAACTAGATATCATGAAGTGTAAAATGGTTACATTTAGGCTAAGCTTCTTGTACTACTCATTCAGGTGATAATGCATTCTTCTGTGGCATACTGAGTGCAGAATAATTAGGATTTACATACCTGTGGGAAACAGAAGTATAATGAAAACTCTTTCTTTACAGGTATGTAAATCTCTGAAAACAATGGAAAGTAAGATTAGTTTAAAAATACATGTTTATACTTGCCGTATATTATGGTAATTTTGTGTTGATTAACTGAGTTTTTATGTGCTAGTTTATGTATTTCTTTTATTACATGTAAATACTGACTATAAGAAACACTATTTTTTTTCTTTTTTACAGAAACCAAAGGTGAAGAACTGGAAAAACCTAGAGTCCTCTGGGCAGTATATTTTAACATGAGAGATTCTTCAGGAATTGACAGAAATTCATACAGTGGTTTGCCCTCAAATGTGTATGTCTGTTCTGGCCCAGACTCAGCTTTAGGAAATGACTGTGCTGTCAAACAGGTTAGTAGGACCACTGCTTTTTTTGAATGCAGAATTTCTATTTGAAATACAGTGTAGTCTATTTTTCTTCTGAGTTATTCTGCCTTTTGCTAAGTAAGCAATAATAATATATCTATAAAGGTTCACAACTGGACAGAAAAAAGTGAATGTCAGTGGAATTGAGAATGGAAGAAACTTCAGAAAAGGGCAGTTAGTGTATTGGCATTAGGAGTAGCAGATGGTTAATCCAAAAAGGTATTGAGTATTTAGAAAGTAGCAGTACTTGAAGATGATGTTCTTGGTAGGATTTTTACTTGCTTTAAAACTTGTATTTCAGTGATACAGCCCTCTAAAGTGTGGTCTTTTGCATGTCAGGTTAAAGGAGAAAACTGTAGAGAAGCAGTATAAATGAAAAGTCAGAAAATCCTGTTTACAGGTCAACTTGGAAAAGATGTCAAAGTAGTTTAATACCTGTAGGAGTTAGCCACAAACCTAAAACCTGCTGGGGCAAGAAAACAGCATAATTACTAGTCTGTTATGTTAAGCTATCTGTCAGCTTACCTTGCCTTTACTTTAGTACCACTGTATGAAAAAATTTGTAGTGCAGTTGTGTCTCTGAAAGCATTGAGGGGAATCTCACTCTACTTAACCTTGAGATACTATTTGGCACGAAGTCACATTCAGTTCTAACTTTTATTTCTCAGTATTTGAATGTCTGTGTATCTATTTTCACCTAGCTGAAATCCTGAAATGAGAACCACTTGCAACTTGCCTGACAGTAGACTTAACTGACAGTGCTCAAATAAAGACGAAATACTCGTTTTTTTGAATGTGAAAGATTAGAAGTGAAAGCTCCATAGAAAAAAAAGTAGGTGGAGAAGTTGTGAAGCAGCTGCCTTCTGTGTTGGCTGTAGGCAGAGTACGCAGGAACACAAGATCATCAGGGGTGCATACTTAGAAATTTGCTACTATTCAACTACTGTTGAACAGAAGACAAAATCTTGAGACTATGACTTATTCAACAGGAGAAGACTGCAGGATTGCTTCTCCTTTGCTCTTCCATTCAAAGAGCAGTTTTGACAAGGAAAGTATAAATTCTTAGGCTAATCTGCCACAACAGATTTGTCAGGGTACTTTCAGACCTGATCTGTGAGAACTTTTACATCTTTGTAGTATTAACTGGCACTACTCGTTTTTAAAGCTGTTTTTTCAATGGCACTCTTCAGAGAATGTACATGCTATCTTCTAACTAGTTGCAGGATTTTTTATGACTAAGTCATAAACCTCTTAAAATAAGAGTTTAAAATGTAAAGGCTGACATAGTCTGAACTGTAGGGTCAGAACAGTGTAATTAAGGGCTAATAGTACCCTTCATTTTGCTTTACAAGGCAATAATTTGCCTCCTCATAGAATAAAGGATTGTGAAGACAAAAAATAATGCAAGACAATTATTATGGTAGCAGTTTTAAATTGTAAATGAATCCTTTTTTAAATGAGATTTTTTTTTCAAGATAACTTGAATCCTACCAGTTAAAAGTGGTTTCAAATCTTGTTTTTTATATTTGTTAAACAGCCTATTTACAATTCAGGTATTCACCTTTTCTAGTGTTCAGCTTTGTTCTATTTTAAGTGCTCCATTTCTGACTAATGAGTAGATCAAGCTGTTTGTAAGCAGCATAATTGTAGTTTGCCTTTATTTTAGTGATGATCAACAGATTGCACATAGAAGTTAACTGAATACATGTCAGAGGAGAAAAAGTAAAAAAGAGCCTGAGTCTCTGGCTTTCAGAAAGAGTAGAGGTTAAGGGTTTTTGAATCTATTTTAGATTTTGAAACAGGCAATCACTGATTTGAGTGAAAATGATCTTAGTGTAAACATGTTTGTAATTAAAAGTTATGGGGGGGAAAGAAAAGTAAGGAGTGTGTGTTAAGACCAAATGAATGTAAGGCAGGTAGGACATACTCTTCCCATCTACTGTGCAGGTATCTTTGAGACAAGTGGAGGAGGGAGATAGGCATGAAATCAGCTGTGTCCTCCGCTCCCAAATCACTTTCATTTTCCTAGTAGCTAGTGGGAATCTCTAAACATGCATTACTTACAAATTCATGGATTAGACTATATTTTTAAAAACAGTGTGTATTAGTTTTGGTGATAAATTATACGCAGTTTTCCAAGCTATCTAACCAATTCTCTTCACTAGTCACATTATTTTCATTAGTTATTTCTGTTAGGTTCTTTGAATGTATTGATGGTACATTTATTGTGCTACCTCACCTTACAAATAATGATTATCTATTTGCAGCTCAGTACACAGATTACTTACTTCTTGCTTTATTTTAAATTAGTAATAGATTTTTAGTGTAATGTTAGTTTAATAATGTTGATTAGTCTGTGTGCCATCAGGGGGAATAGTTAGGATGAAGTAAAGCAGAAATAAACCATAATTTTATTCAACTTAAAGCAATTTGACAGTTGTAAATTGGAATACCTGTGCAAGTGCTTCACATGCTTACATCTTACTGCGTAATCAAATGTGCACTTAAACCTCTGGTATACTTAACTATGAAGGAGCTATTTACTAACTTAATTACTTACAGTAAATATCAATATGCTATTATAAAGAATATGTCAAGTTATTAGTTATTCTACATGACTTCAGCTGGGTAAGGTTAACTTAAAAAATTGTCAGACCTGAAAGCACTCTGTACCATTAAATTGTTCAATTATAATCAATGTCATCATGTCCTACATGGCATACTGAGAATTTCTTTCCTCATAATTATTTGACCATTTTTGTTCTTCAACTAATTGGAGGCTAAAATTGTTCAGAAATGCAACTGGAAATGTTTATATGCTCTAGCTTGTTATATGCTTAGTGGAAAATATGGCGTTTTTCCTCGGTATTCTGTTATGTATAGTCATTTAAATATGCTTTTGATGTTTCAAGGACAATTGCAGCCTTGAAATATTTCTCTTACATTCAAAAACGTACCTTTGTAAGACTTTTATTGGACATTTGCTCTCCTTTGTCTTCCAGAATTATAAGGCAGAGTTTTTAAATTGCTAAACAGTATTTTTGAAATAGATAGAATATTTTTTGTATATTTATTCACATGCTAATATAAATTGTTTTTTTTTTTTTAAGTTATGAACGGGTATGGAAAAGTGAGATATAGGAAGTGGACTGAAAAATGAAATTGAACTGGAATTAGGCAGGGTCATTTAGGCATTTAGTAATGAACCCCTACATTCAGTTGCTGGTGATACAAATCCACTACTGGTGAGCAGTCAGGTTTATCACAGAAAGCTGTTTGGTACATGCTCAATGCTGTATTAATCTGAAAACAATTTTCCCTTGTCCAGGAATCCACACTGTGTAATCAGCCTTAGCAGTTGGCAGTAACTGACTCTACTGACTCTTTTG
Organism: Lagopus leucura; assembly: GCF_019238085.1. Lineage (NCBI taxonomy): Eukaryota > Metazoa > Chordata > Aves > Galliformes > Phasianidae > Lagopus > Lagopus leucura. The sequence continues at coordinate 6,606,064 of NW_024962270.1, forward strand.
GTGCAGCATCTGCTACTACTATCAATATAAAAATTACCTATATTGTTGCCCCTGTGGGTGCTCTCATTATGGTTATTTTTAGGGCATAGTTTACTAAACAGGCAAAATTGAGAGACAGTGGTCCTTGCCTTTGAAGAAAGGCAAAACAGAACTGGTGTCTGTATCAATTGTCTCCATTTACTGTGGAATCCAAGGGGGTTGGAAAAGAAAACCTTGATGGTCGTTGTGGTGGTTTAACTTCAGTAGGGAGCTCAGCAGCACCTTGCCACTCTCACTCTCCTGCCACAGAAGAACAGGGAGAGAAAATACTATGAAAAGAAAGCACATGGATTGATATAAGGACAGGAAAATCATTCACCAGTTACTGTTATAGGCAAAACAGACTCTATATAAAGGCAACTCATGTGATTTATTGCCTGTTAACAGATCAGAGCAGTGAGAACTAAAATTGCCTTCCCCCCATCCACCTTCTTCTACCTTATCCCCCTGAGCAGTGCAGAGGAATGGGGTCTGCTCCCATGGGATGCTGTCCTTCCCGAATGGATACCATGTGGGCTCCCCATGCAGCTGCAGCTCTTCAGACACTGCTTCAGTGTGTCTCCATACCATGGTGTCCATTCTTCAGAAATTGCCCTAGCACAGGTCCTCACAAGTGGCACCTCCTGCCCCACCACAGGCTTCTCCCCATAGGCAACAGTCTGGGGTCTGTTCTTTAGGGAGCTTTCTGTGAGCTGCAGCTTCCTTCAGGCTGCATTCACTGCTGCACCGTGGGCTTCTCCGTGAGATCTTTTCCATATGGGCTGCAAGAGGACAGCCTGCTCTGACTTGGGCCTCTCCTGGGGTGCAGGGGAGCTTCTGCTCTGGTACTAACAATTTCCTGGCTTTGCTGGATCCTTTTCACTGGAAAGAGGCAAGATCTTTCCCATCACTTTGATTTGAACTGGAGTCAGAGATATTTTTGTAATGGAAAAGTTGTTTTGTTTTTTTTTTTTTTAGACAATAGCAGAATATGTTTACAAAACTGCAAAATATTAAGTCAGTATTGATCTGAAAGAATAGATAATTTAAATTTCTGCACAATGCTTACATAAGGTATTACATTCCAAGGTATAGTTGTTTTACTATGTTTGTTTTCTTTAATAGGCTGAGACTGTTTTCCAGGAAATGTTTCCTACAGAGGAATTTTGTCCAGCACCACCAAATCCAGAAGATATTATTTATGATGAAGATGAGATTGCATCAGAAGAGACAGGATTCAATAATTCACCAGAGACAAAACCTGAATCCTCACTTCAGGAAAGCAGTAGCAGAGGTAGTACTGGTGTTAAAGAGCATACTGAGGAATGAATTAGCTCTGTTCTCATAACAGAAGAGGCACTTGGCAGAACTTGAAGGGAGGAAGGGGGAAAAAAAAAAAAAAAAAAAAAAAAAGGAGGTTGAAAAAAACCCTTGGTGATACTATTTGTGATTGCCTTACTTTCCTTGGCTTGAATAATCTTTCTTATTCAAATAGCTTCATTACTAGCTATTGCTCAGTAAAGTCATAAGTCTAACTGGTCCAGGGGTGTTAATAGCTGAAATAAGATAAAAGTTATGAAACAAAGTATTTGAGTTTAAGATGTTAAAATATAATTAATTACTTTTTGGGATAATTTGGTTTTGGTTTACATCTTGGAAAGAATCCTCTATCTTTTAGACAGTGAAGTCAAAACTAACTGCAAGATCATGAAAGGTTGCTTACTAGTAAGAGGATCACCTTCTGTTATAAAGTGTCGGAGTTCTGCTAAAAGTCATTGTGCCTGTGCTAGTTCAATGTCAGCTTAATTATCTGTAATTCAGATTGCTTTTTAGGAAAGAATCTTAAAGGTGATAATATTGACAGTTCTGGAATGGCGTTGTAATACATGAGATGTCAAGTTTAATTTGCATAGTGGAAAAAAAATTAGTGGTTTTGAAACTGAAGCCATGAATTAGAAATAAGTATAGTTCAGTGGATGTTCCACACAGGGAACAGTTCTTACATTCAGAATGCTTTCCCTTTAGAAGATTGCATAATCACACTTTTTTTACCAGATACTTTATTTTCTGTAGCACAAATTCAAACTGAATGCTAGACTTCCCAACAAAATTCAAACTCATCTACTGAGCATAACTATTGTTATCTTCCCCGGATTTATGGTAGTGTTTGGACCTCTCATAAGCCAGTAATTGTTTGTTTGCAAGTACGATGTCTGAGCATTTTAGCGATGAACTGAGGTGTTCCTGCAGAGAAGGTAAACCTGCTGAGGAGAAGGTTCAACTGCTAATTCTAAAGGTTTGTATTGATCCCAGTTAAGGGGATTAAAACTAGTGTGATAGCTGTACATGCTGTGTTTTGTAATTATAATCATAAAACATTTATACGATAAAATTTATTAAACTATTTATAACAGTAGTTTATATGAAGAGTTACGGAATGAGAAAGCTGTTGTAAATGACCAGGATAGACTTGCACTTCTTCTGAACAGTGCTTGAAGTTAAACATTCAGACTATGAAAAACAATTTAGCGTTTATTTTAAGATTTACCTGAAAACATACACCAGATTAACAGTGCATCCAAATAGAGAGATCAGTGAATTCTGACGAGACAGAGTTCAAGCTTGCACCTGAACTTAGATGTAGTTCTGGCAGTGCTAACAGAGTGTGTGAATAAGAATGCCATTAAGTGATGAATATTCAGCATTGTCTGAACCTGACACGACCAAATTTTTGTAGAGTTTTAAAGTGCATGTGCCTGCCTTTAAAGTGGCTTGGTGCCATAAAGGTTAATTTATTTATTTTTTTACAGCATGACTGATACAGTTAACTTTGGCTTGCATCATAATATGTTGTCCAATTTGCATTTCAAAAACTAGTTTTTTAGTGTTTACCTTCCTTGCATATTGGATAGACACTGTTGTGCATATAATCCCAAAGACCCCAGAAAAATGTCATTAAAATGTTACCGGTGTTAAACAACAGTTATCTTTGGATGCTTGTCATTGAGCAGTTATATATATTATATTATTAAGCGACTTATTCTTTGTTAACTGTAATTACTTTGTGTGTATTGGAAAGCATGAGTATCTAGTAATTGTATTTAACATCTAAAGATTTGTGGAAGTGGAGGACCCTATACCTGTTTGTCTTTTGGTAGTGGGGATCATAGTTGAATTTTTCATTTTCTATGTTTACAAGGAAATTGTCATGAAAATTAAAGGTTTGCTTGCAAGTGCATTTTTGTGTGTTTTCTTTCAACCAAACAAGAAAAGCAGTTCATTTGCTAGCAGAAACTTTCTGATAATTTTGTTCTTTACTTTCAGCATGTTGCCAGCTGTAATGTCATTGAAGTTTAATGTGTGTTGACAGTATGTTTACATAAAATGTTTTATGTAAAATAACAAATTTTTTAAAAGTAACATCTTAGTAGTTAATGTCCATGTGAAGTGAAGTTTGGTAATCCTGCAAAAGTGATTTTAGATGAGACAGAATAATCTGCAAGTTATAGGTTATGACTTTACACTACATTGATTGCTTAAAAATGTTTTCATGCTTTATTCTTGTGGTAAATGGAAACATAAAGTGCTTTTCCTATGCTACTTGAGTACCCAATTGCAAGCTTACTTGCAGTACCAGTAGATAACACTTTTTATTTTACAGAACTGCATTTTGTTCTTGCTGTAAATGATTTAAGCATACAAAGTGAGGGTTAAGCTTATTTGAAGTAGTTTTTAAGGCTTGTCATACAGGATGTATTCAAAAGATAACATGACTTTTTAAAAACTGGCAATTTATCTGTAGGATTATTAATAAATCAAGTTAAAGAAAGATAAGGTTAATTGAATTTTTAAACAAGTAGCTGTATTATCCTTCAAGCACCTTGGAGCTCATACAATATTCACACTTTTTTTTTTTTTGAGGAGTGCTTTGATATGTTGGAATTCCTTTTTTAATGAGTACTTTCTTTTTCACTTGGTTAATTGGGTTAACCCTTAATATTCAAACAGTCAATTTTATGCCATTTTCCCTTCTGCTGTTGTGTTGCATTATCTCTGTGATGGCAATTAGTTACCCTTCCTTTAGAAGTATTTTCGGTTATGAAGCTGCTACGTCTGCTTTTTTCTGGTGATGATGATGCTTAGGGCCATTTGACAGGTAATCATTAGAACTTGGATCCTTGCAGGCTATGGGGTCTTTTAGCCTATCATTGCTGGGGGATTTATGTAGGTAACTCCTATTAATGTTAATGGGACTTGCATGTGTAAATCCTCCTTGCATCAATGGGAAAATTGACCCCTGGAAAAAGAAAATCTTCATGTCAGACTTGCTGATTCAGAAAGTCCAAGCACTCTCAGCTCCTATATTGGAAATGCAAAAGGCGGGTAGGTGCTAGCTAGCCAAATCTTTGTACATCAGCAGTGTGAATTGCAGTAACTTAATTTCAAGTACAGTTTGCTTGATCTATTGATTAATGACAAGTAGGAAATATTAAAATAATGTTTTCATGCAAAGAGACTGGGTTGCTTATAGTCCCTGTTCTCAGCTGTTGAAAAGATGAAGATTGCTGTCTCAACACTTTTCCACCTGGCACTGGGAAAACATCGACTACCTGCTTTCCACATGTGGTGGAAAAGAAGGAAAAAAAGATGGAAACAGCTAAAAAAGGTTATTGTGGTGGGAGGGGGATGATAAAATGAGAGCATTGTAACCTCCGTGCTTTGAGATCAATTGTCTTGCACTTCTATTTTACTGTTCTGCTCTGTGAGATTACACAATTTCTAATTGCTGATGGATTTGGAGGGGGGTGGTAAAAACCTTTTATGCTTTAGGGAATTGAGGCAACAACAATTAGAAAAAACCTTATAAACGGAACAGTAGCTGACACTTGGACTGAAGAGTTTACAGTAGAACTGAGAGTGTTATTTGATTGTTTATCTGTGGTTATATTTGTCCATCCTTGATCATGCATTTTACTGCTTAGTTACTATTGTAGGTCTTTTGTATAATCCTCTGCAGTACATTTTGGGTTTTCACATTAACAGTTTACTACCAGCAGCAAACTTCCACACTCCTTTTCTTAAAATCATTTCTGAGCATATTCAACTACTCAGACTTGAGACTATTCCTATTTTTTTTTTCTCACTGTCATGATTAGGTTTGGTGTTTTTTCAGGAGTTTCTAAGGGGTCTTGCTTGAAGTTTCAGGGAAGGCTAACATCACTATCACCTGGCTGTTCTGTAACCATCAAATTAGACTCCTCAAAATTTTCTGTAGATTTTTGAAGCATAGCTTTTCTTTGTGAAATACTTGTTAACTCTTCACCAGTATTATGATTGTTCATACCTTGTTCTTTTGTTGCAGTGCTTTCTGTCAATATGCATGTTATGGAAATAGTAGTAACCATAAAGCCAAGTCCTTTGAAAAACCAAATAACCAAACAAACAACTCACTCCCTTAAGAAAAAGAAAAGTTCCATCTCCTTAAACAGGAAGAAATCTGATATCAAAGCAACTATTCCATTGCTATGAATATAAATAGCAGCAGCAATAGAGATGTTTCTCCTGACTTTTCTGCCATAACGAATGTTCTGTTCACTCCTAAATAATCAGTAAGATCTGTAGGTTCTGGTGGTTTGTCTGCTGATGATGATCCTTTTTTTTTTTTTTTTTTTTTCCTTTAAGATTCTGTGCCTTCTTGTTTAATTTCACTTCTGCTGTTCCGGCAGCCCAAGTTCCTAAAATACAAACGTATTGCATTTATGAATGTAATTCCTGTATGATCAATGTGCTGGCTAAATTTCTTATTTCAAGTTTAATATTGAAGTCACACTGTAAAACCTAATTGATGTTTTTGTGTATATGCTGAGTTCTTACAGTACATATAGCTCTCTGTGTGTTTATAAACATGTACAAATAGCTACTGTGACAAAATGAATAACTCATAAAAGTTTGTCATTTAAACCTTTGCAGAAATCAACCACTATACGGTGTCCAAAAATTAGAATTACTTGCTATTACCGAAGCTGTCAAAAGTATGTGGAAGGGTGGTAATGTTGATGGAGTTGCTTGCGTTCCTTTGGTAAGTAGTAAAGCCAAGTATTTTAGTAAGATTTGGAAGTAGTTGTAAGAGTAGAAGTTTGAGACACCAAATCTTAAAAGTTCATTTTCTGCAACACACTTTGGTAGTATGATGACCTCAGTAATCAGATAAAAAGCTTACCTTAGTTGTGTATGATTTAAAGTATACTTTTTTTAATGGGACAACAATTAATGTAGGTGGACACTTTCAGCTGTGGAGGTAACTGGTAGGAAATGGTCAGCCACATGGAATTACTGATGTCAGCCTCATCACAAGCCCCAAAATTACTTTGGTTGTAAATTGAGCTCATTAGCAATTCGAATATTATGTTTATTTACAGGCTGCCAGTTTCTGTTTGTAGCAGTGACTGGTTCTTCAAAATCTGGATGGGAAGCTTGGCAGAAATGTTGTAAATCTCAGTGACATTTGAGATTTAGCAAGTTGACAGTGGAGTATCAGGAAAATGCAGTTGTTCACTGTATGGAGTTCTGATCAGAGGACACTTTAATAGAAAATCCTCCTCTTGTCACAGTTTTAACAAACGGTATATTTTAAACTACTTGTATACATTGACACTAATATGGAAGGTATCAACCTGAATGTATATCAAGGCCAGATATATTTGAGTAAACAATGGCTGAGTAGACAATGGCTGACTCCCAGTGTATAAAATGCTGTTCAAATGGCAGTTTTATGTAGGTTAGCTGTAATCTTGGTGAAGAGCTTATTTGCGAGTGCTGATTTTTTTTTTTTTTTTTTTTTTGATTGGTTGTTTAATTAATCTGGCCAGTGTACTGAATTCAGTAGTACGTTATCTTTACCTGGTTTTAATGTTTTTCTATTAACTGTGAGATATTTTTTCACTCTAAAGGTTTAAGCATCAAATAGATTTAAAATACTTTCTTAGTGACAATCTTTTATTACCACAAGAGGCATGGTGCAAGGAAATTGTACTTTTTAATATGGGTAATACTAATTTTTAGGAAAACTCAGAACATCCACATTTTTAGAGACAGCTTTTCAGGACCTCATACTTCATTCTGAAGCGCTATTCTTTAGCTGTTAATATATATTTGGGTCTCTGGAGAAGGCTTTAGTGCTGTTGCTCCATTCTCTGCATTTAACACTTCAGTAAGTGGGACATGCCAAAGGCTGTGGATTCTCCATCTGTCCTCTCAAACAGAGGAGTGTCTTCTCTGAGGTGTTACTGCATGATAGCAATCACCATTTGTAGCTAACAAATGTGGCTTCAGCTTTTTCAGCTGCTCCAGCTTCAGAAACCTATCTCTGTAGTTTGATACTGATAGCTTTATCTTATTCCATTTCATTTGCCCGAAACACAGTGTTGGACCAAGAAATGATTCTCCATAGAAAGCAGTTGTTTTCTCAATTCTGAAACTGTTGGGTTAGCATGTCTTCAGTAGCACAATGATGAAACGTCTGGATAATAACATCATTGAAATTAGATGCTTCAAGGCCTAGTTCACTAGTCATAAAACCAGTCTGCTGTTTTGTCAGGAAGCTGCAATTCTGTAACCGAGTTGAATGGCCAGGCTGAGAAACATGTTTCATTGCTGGGCAACGCTGTCCTAGAAACTCAAGATCTGGAAAAGGGTAGCTTGAAAGATTCATCTCAAATAAATTTAAATGCTCCCGTGCTATGTTTTAATGAGTTGGTAAGAAACTTTATAATAGCCAGTGTGGACTATTGAATCTACTCTAATTTAAACCCAAGCATATTTCTGGAGCTCACCCAAGGCAAATCCATTTAATCATTATGAGAGACCAGCTGTCAGACCAATCGAACAGAACATTTTTTCTGGTAATTTTTCAGTAGCATGAAAGCCACTGCTAGTTGTGGTTGAGTCCTTTGTTGTGAATTCAGCCTGTTTTCCTATTCAAAAATTTGTGTAAGCCCTAGCTTTCAGCCTTCAGTGAAGAATTTTAAACTTGTAGATCATTCAGAGATAATTATATAATTCTTACCATAACTTTAAAAAAATTAGTCATGTGGTATTTTTCATGTTCTGTAGTTGGATTCTGATATAATACACAAAACTGAATTTTAAAAATGGCTTATTCATTTTTTCTCACGTTTTTAAGACAAAAATAAATACTTTTATGAAGAACAAAAAAATGCAATCCACAATCATAACAAGGCAGCCTTTGTAAAATAAGTTACTCTTGGTGATAATTGTACTTTTATGGTTGCATTTTCCTTCCATATAAGTTATAAGCCAGAAGACCTCACGTTATTTTCCCAACTTCCAGTCCAAAATGAAAATAGAAAAATTGTAAAAGCTAATAGCTCAGCTACATTTGCGGGACATACTCAGCTATTCCCAGAAACTGCTTGAAATGCACACTGCGTAGAATATACATTTTAGAAGTTGATTCGTATAAAATCTCTTCAGATTGTCTATTCTGGCATCATGCCTGAAGTGATGTCAGGAAAATGCATGTGCACGAGTTCAACAAAGAAGGGACAAAGCAGAACTCAAATGAAGTGCAGCTGAAAGAAGTGGGTAATGTATCAACTTGGAATGTGAGAAAAATGGGCTCATTTCTTGGCTCTGGCACGTGTTTCTTGAATAAACTTGGTTGACTAATTTCCTTTTTAATGTCACAGTAAAAAGATGTAAAATAGTGACATATTTTTTAAACCTTTTGAGAGGTCAGTAAAGTATAAAATTAATAGGCAAGTTTGAGAAGGAAAAGGAACTGTGTTAATGGTAACTGTAAAAATGGGGAGCAGTTATACTGAGTAGAGGTGCAAATGATTTTCTTAGAGAAAAACATAACATGATGGTGTAGCAGATTATATATATAGATAGATATATGTATAGATGTATATATATATGTGTGTGTATATATTTTTAGCTATCAGTGTAACATTACCTGTGTTTCACAAATAAGCTTTCACAAATCAGCACAAACTTTGAGTTCTAACAATGAATCACAGGTTTATTCAAATTGTATCTGTGATGCTGCTTATAAATCAGATAATTATGCAGCACTTTTCAGTTTCTCATCGCTTATGTGGATGTGGTTACAAAGTGCAAAATAACTGCTGAATTTTGTACTTCATGTCATCTCTTCTGTAAGGACAATGAGTTCTATGGCTTTCTTTTTGCACAGCCTGAGCATTTATAATATCTTATTTGTGTAAATGATTTCTTATTCTGGGCAGGCTTTTAAATAAGAACGGTGGGGTACCACTAACAAAAATCAATATGCTCTGTAATGTCCCGGTTGAATTAAACTTTTCACTGTGTGCTCTATAGTCTTTAGCCTTTGAGTCAAACAGATGATCAAGGAGGTTGTTTAATGGTACTGAGCCAATAAATAATGCTTAGCAAATGGGTAGCAAAAGAAATTAAAGAAAATATATTTAAGTGCTGCCAGTTCCCTACCTCTATTTTGAACAGTTTTTTTGCACACACCATGTTGTGCCTCATGGGCTTGTGGAGGCTGTGGAGTTCCCTGCGCAGCTGATGGTGGATGCTCACCAGACAGAAACAATTCTCCTCCTTCCTAGGTGACTACACTTCACCATGTTGCTTCCTTCTTGGGAGAATATAGCATAAACAAGTAAACAAAACTTGTGATGCAGTGCAGCACAGAGTGGCACAAGAGAAGGCCTGTTTTTTGTGTGGCTCCTCTGAATCTTGTAAAAACTATGCTGCGACAAATAGTGACTTCTCTGACCAAGGTAGTTGCTGCTGAGTGGAACGTGCTTTTAGGGCACCTCAGCGATCAGCTTGTGCTTGCTCTTTTTAGCTGCTCAGGAGCTGAAGTGTTGAACCAGCACTGACGAGCTCTTCTGGACAGGGAAAGCTGAATGCAAGGCTGGACATAAGTGTAGTCATTCTATAAAGTTATGTAGGAATTTGAGGTGAGTTTTCATTTTCATCTAGGTTTTTATGTGGCTGTCATCCTTACTGATCTTCAAAAGATGACTGAAAACTAAATAAGATTGAAGTTCTTCTCTAAACTTTATTAATTTTGCCCAAAGCTGGGCTGTTCCTCCAGGAAAACTCATACTGCATGGTTCTCTGAAGGAGCTTTCTGGTTGCTGTTACAGAAGCTACAGCAGCTTCATGCTGCAGAGCATAATTTGTTGAAATCAATAGATATTTTTCTTATAAAACCATGTTGAAAGGTTTCTAAAGGCTTACTGGAATTTTTGGATTGCTGCAGATGAACTCATTATTTTTCACTGAACTGAATTACAGCATCGTATCTGTTGCTAGCATATTAATAAAATGTATGAAGCTAGTTCCTTTGTGAAGAGACTCTTACAAAAAAATAAGCAGGAAGGATTTTTCAAAGATGTGTGTTTTTCTCAGAGTAATGTTGCATACAGACTGGAGATTGCTTCTTCTCTTGAATTGCATAATGAAAAATCCATCAGTTTAATGGTTGACAAACTTTGACATTCAAATAAAAATGTTGCTGGTATTTTCATAAAGACCTGTAGGCAGAACTAGATTCAGTGACTTTAATTTATGCAATAGTAAATGTCTGCCAAAACATCATACAAATGATTGTATAATGAGGCAGTAATAACTATGAGGAACAAAAGGAAAGCAAACAGGCTGAATTTCTCAGTTTTTGCTGATTATACAATTTTGCAAAGCCTTTCAGTGTAAACCATGTTTCTACAGCATATTTTTCAGCAGCACTTTCTGTTTTGGAAGAAACAGCCCAAAATTATCAGAACACATTTATCTGAAACTAGTGCATACTACTGCATTAAAATGTTTAGCTTTTCTACTTGTTAAGTCTTCTGACCAGAGTGTATTTTTTTCTTGACAACTTCACACCCTACTGTGTACTCAGCAAAAACTACCTTAATAAAAAAGTCTTACGCAGAGTGGTTCTGCTAGATTTTTCCGATGCTTGTGAGCAAAAAAGGGATAGCAGTCCTTTGGTGAAGAAGGAGAGAAAAAAGCAGCGTAAGGCTTCACAAGCTGCTGTGTTCTCATGTATACTGGTTGCTGTTATTGATGGCTGTTTTTGTTTTTTCTCCTTTTATTTAATTCAGAGGGGAAAGAAATCCCAATAAGGGCAGAGGAAACATTAATTTCCTATTAATTTATGATTTAAGTGTATGTTTGACCACACAATTCAGAGTAAGAATAAAGTGAGCGCAGAGCCATGCTACTACTTTCAGCCTTCAGGCACTCCTGTCCAAGATCCCCATAAAAGAGGTAACGTAGTGGCATAGTAAATCCCACTATCCTCTCTGCTCACACAGTAATAAAGTTTCACGTTTTTGTCTTTGTCTCTTAACTGTTTAAAGTAAAAAATGAAAAACAAGAACATAGTGATTCTGATTGATACTGAATTCTCCCTAGTGCTAAGGTAATGAGTAAGCAGCTCCACGCAGTAAATAAGTTACTAACAATAGGTCTTCTTTTCTTGGTGTGGAACTACAACACATGAATTTCCTACCAGCACACAGTAGTGCATAGTTTACACTGTCACATCATGCAGACTTCAGCCTGTTCGTTCTGCACGTTGCTTATTCTTCTAGCCAGCGTTGTAGGTGGTACAAGTTTGGCTGAGGTTATTACGTTAAAAAAAACAAAACAACAACAACAAAAAAAAACCACCCTTGTTTTATCTATAATGACAAAGGAACCGATATTTGAATGCTAATCACAAAGGTCTGCTAGACTGAATGGAAGTCACATCAAGCAGATTTTTCAAAGTTCTAAGCTATCTGTGCATTAGATATCATATCACTAGATTGTTGTAAGAAAAACAGATCTTGCCTGTAAAGAGCTGCTTGATTTTTATCTCAGTTGTATTTCAGGTAAAATTATTACTTCATTTAAACACACTTCAAAATCAGAATATTCTAGATTTATTCAGGAAGGAATTTGGCTTAGAAGTATTTCTGAAACTGAAAGAAATCGTTAGCCCTTTTTGTCTGAGTCAAAGTGAACAGCTTCAAAACCAATACACTTTTCTAAAATGTTCTTTAGTATTAGCAAGCCATCCTAGATTCCTCTGTTGGTTGTGCTGAAGTTGGAGCTTCGTAGCTAGATAACTCTCAGAACACTAGAATGTCTCAAGTAACTAAAAATGTAGAAAGAAAACTTTATCTCGCTTCTTTATAAAAGCATGCTTTCTCAGCAATAGAACTAAAATAGTTTGCTAACCTCCAGCATTTGTCAGCAGCAAAACTGAAAGTATTTTTTGTCACCTGCACTGCTGTCAGCAGGGAAAAAAAAAACTAGAAAGTAGAGGAACATAATTTCAGCACTAACATAAGTATCAGAATGATTTACCTGTCTGTTCTGCTTCACTTTCATCTCAGCTTTCAGGGCTTCATTCATCAATCTTTTATTTACACACGCATATCTCATTTTTACACAATTTCTTTCTCCCTGACCAGATGGCTGCATTGTCTGCTTGGTGTTCATCAAAGGGAATGAGAAAATACATGGATGTGTAGTGTCATCTGGGTAGAATTTGGCTAACTCTGTTTTCAACAACAATTTTGTAAGTACTTAAATAATGGAAAAGAACACTTGGAATATTCAAGAAAGTACCACAAAATCCTCATAAGTACATTGCCTATTTTTCTATGTATGAAATTACTGTTGCTTAGCCTGTGCACCAGGTTTGATTCATTGCACACAACCATGTAAGTGATAGTGCAGTAGGATGAATATAAAGAAGAAAGCTTCCAAAAGAAGAAAGGTATGTGTTGACTCAAAAATATTTCTAATATTAAAAAAAAAATTACTAATGCATATTTGAATAACGTACATAAATGCTGCAGTAGTTCAATTTGTGTTTCATCTGTAGTATCTATTTTGTCTATACATGGTTCTGCATTTAGAAGAAGTTTCTTAAGTTTATTTCCACTGAGCTTTTCTTGCGGTGAACTTTTTTGGGAATGTAACTCGTTCTACTCTTACAGTGCTTACAAATCTTACTCTGAATCCACTCATCTTTTGCAGAATTGTCTTTTGTTAATTTTGCGTAATCTGCCTTGCCTACAGTATTTCTAACAAGGTTTTAATTATTATATTCATGGGATCTTAAGTGCCACTCACATACTAACAGCATATAGAATTTATCTTCAGTATGACACATTCATCATTGCATCTTGTTTAAAGTTCAACATATACACATTATAGATAAATTAGTCATTTCATTTCCAGTTTTCATCAGTCCCATCTATTGTAAACTAGATATTTTTCAAGTGTTTGTTGGATCTTTTTCTCTGAGACTCAAATTCTATTTTTTGTTATCTATTTATCTATTTATTTATTTTAAGTAGAGTCCATGACTGATTTTGGAGTTAATTAGAAATTGATTAACCTGAATAATCCCAAGAAAGAAATGGAAAATCAAAAGTTTGAATGGAATTTCATTTCTTTTGATAGTAAACACTGTTTTATACATGGTAAATATAACTAGACTAAAATTTATATAATTCTTTGGATTAATTTGTACAGATGCAATACAAATTTTAGATAGAAATTGTCTTTGCTAGAACACAACAAATTATCAAAGAGTTCTGAATAGTTCCTGTTCAAAATGTATATAAATACAGCTAAGAGACCTCAAAAAGAACCTAAGAAATTATGCTTAGAACCTAAGAACCTAAGAAATAGTCTTTGAAAAGGAGCATTTCAGGCAGAGCAGAAGAGTATTATGTTCTTCAGAATTCTTATCAATAAAGTAGCATCAATATTATACTACCACTCAGGGCATCTACCTCTGACAAAACGGTTATGGCTTAATAAGCATTGACAAGGACAGAGCCATTATGCATAGTAATAAGCTCGTAATGGCAAGCATTGACCATTATAGTAAACTATGTGTTAATGCTGCTGTAGTCAGATGCATTCTTGTAGACCAGAGAAGTGAGGTTGTAACTACAGAATGGACACTGTGTGCAGGGAAGAAGTGACTTTGAGAAAGATTCAAAGATAACAGTGCTAAATGGCACAGTAGAAATTTCCAGCAAAGGCAATGTAAAATAGCATACACCAAATCTCAACTAACTGTTAAATGACTGGGCATTGCTGAGGCTGATATGTGTTTTTATTTCTGTGGTATGTTCCCATTAATTCTAGTATTTAAATTGTAAGTAGTGTTAAAAGAGTTTCAAACATGAATCAGGCTAGAGAAACACCTGCAAAATTAGACTGAGGCTGGCTTGCTGGGCTATTCACTGCATAAAGATTTGTTTACTAACGTCTATTTAACACAGATGTAGCAAGGACTACAACCTAAAGCAAAATAAAATATATGGTAACTTCTGATTATTATTGTTCTGGTCCCAGAAGTGTGTTTTAGTTTATCAGTGAATTTATTGAGAAGTATCCTGGAAAATAGGTGAACAAAAACCACTCATCAAAGTGGCAGTGTCTCAGGAGAAATTTGAGGAGTGGAAGCTCAAATGCCAAAACTATTTGCTGTGGTGGTTTAACTTCTTTACAACAACCCACAAAACCATTTTTAATTAGTGGTAAATAACTGATGGACATAAAAGAGCACAAGAAACAGCAGAATTGAAAGAAGATTTTATGTTAAATGAAAAACAATGGTCACTGGAGTGAAACTAAACTGAAACGTAGCCCTGTTCTCTCCTTTTATTCGTTCCACTGAGACTGCCTGAAGTAAGAAGATGTTCTAAAACTGGAATATTAAACAAAAATGCATTTGGGTCATTTTTTTTGTTTGATATTTTTTAGAAGTTTTGTATCTAATACTGAAAATGACTTTTGGCTCCAAGGACTACTTTGTCATTTTATACCACTTAATATAATATTTCCGGGGGAGTAAAAATTCAAATACTAAAATTTAGTCAGACTTACAGCTCTAGGCTGAAACAGAGAAATAAATACAAAGTTCTCTGAATATGAAACAACACGGTATGGAGGTTGCAGTTGTCTGGTGTCACAGTTCATTTTATTTTCAAATTTTCCATGCTCTTTTTTGGCCTTTTTGATTGGAAACAAAATATCTTGCTGGAGTGTAAGACTTTTAGTCTGTCATCTTTGCAAAACCTTTTCATAGTTCAAAATTCAGGAAAATCATTGGCTGCAACTCTAAACAAAAGTCTTGTGATTATTTATTTTAACTATTTGTATTGTTTTACGCTATTTCCATGGGAGGAATGTTAGAATGAAATCTATTTAAATATATATATATACATAAAAGAGGAAATAAAAACAACCATAACCAACGTCTTAATCATGCTTCTGCTGAAACTGGATAGTAGTTGTAATATTGCACATTTTCAAATACAGGTATAAGAATTTAAAACATTTTAAAAGACTCTTTACAAGTAGAAATCACAGACTATTTTAAGAGTCTGTCCTCCACTGTATGTAGAGAACACTGCCATCTGGAGAAAAAAGGAAGAGAATTGTCTCACACCTGATGGCAGCAAACAACTAAAAATTCAGAGTTCAGGAGCACTAAGTGACATGGGATACATTTTCTCAGAGCAATCTAACAGGCTGCAAAGACAGCAAGGCATCACTTACACAGGAGCAGGACAACTGTGATTTTGTTGATGGACTGTCCTCAGCAGGGCATCTCAGGTTTCAGGAATGGTCCAGGCTAACAATAACTATCTTTCTGAAACTGTGAACTGCCCTGAAAATGAATACAAACTCTTGCAGCATAGAAATGAGGAACTTCAATTTCTGCTGAATCATTTTTCTATGTCCTAGAAGAGAATAGCCATGAAAGATGCAATGCAGTGAAAGAACAGGAGCTTCTTGAGTTCATGCATATCAACAAGTTCCAAAACTGCAATCCCTTCATCTTTATTTTGATATAAAAGCTATCAAAATCCAAAGTCCTTTCCCACTTCCTTACAATGTTACAGAGCTTAATACATAATATAATGTTTGTTTGACAGTAATTATATAATGGTATTATTAGTATGCATCTGCAGTTGGATTCACACTTGCAAACCTCATAAGTAAGGCTGGTATAATCCCCATTTAACATGCTGGAAGACTCAAGAAAGTGGTGATCTGTACAATACTAAGATATCCTAAGAGAGTAGCTTAGTTCAGAGATTGTAAGGGTCTGCTGAGGAGTGTCCAAGTACATACGCAGTCAGTTTTAAACTCTTCCTACCTCTTTCATTCAGTCTTGAAATTAACAGTAAAAGTTTAAAGATGTTTAACAGTATGCCTGCATTTTTCCCATCATCAGTGAATGCTAAGAATGTTAGTACTTTGAATCTTGATCGTACACCCAGATTCTGTATTTTTTTAAAAGAGGTTTTTTAGTTTTGTGTTTACTTTTAGATGTTTTCACTTAATTTCCAATTGGCATTTCCTTAGCCTTTCATGTTAGATCTAGGTTCTTAGGAGGTAGCATACATTTAATGTAAGAAAGATAGCTCGCTGATCAATATGTTTTCTCATATTATCAAATCATCTTTGACAGCTACAGTATTCTTAACTAATCCTTCAGGGAAGGAATAAAATCAAACCACAAGAATATATAATTACTGAAAATATCTTCTAACTGTTAATCTCTACTAGTATACAGTAATGCAGTAGATGTGTGTGGATATGATGATTATAACCATATGATTAATGGACAAATTGCTTATGATCAGTGTTTTTCCAGTGGGTTCAAACACACTGCCTCTATTACTGCATTTAATGAAGCAATGAAAGGATTCATTCTGAAGTTCAGCTGTTGGATGCCAAAGAAGTTGCATTTTTCTCTTATGTGAAAGGCTATATGCCTCTTACAAACAAAATCTCAGTGTGTGTTCTTGGAATTATTAAGCTCTTTAGTTGCTATAGGATTAGAGAGGTTTTTTTTCAGTGTTTAGCAACATCTTTAAAGAAAATGAAAACTGTTTTGGTTCAGATCTCCATCCTTTTTAAAGTAAATGTGAGTGGATGAAGGAATGCTGAAAGCTGTGGTGCGTAAAAAGATGGAGGATGTCAGCTTACAATCTGTGTCTTGAAACTGCCATGTATCAAGCGTAAGGGCTGTTGACAGGTCTTGATGGAAATGTGTTATATCAGGTTATGAACTAGCCTAGCTGACTCTAGCTTCTTTGACCTTAAAGGTAACTCCAAAAGAGAGTGTTTTCTGATTAACTTAAAGATTAAATATGTAATCTTATATTAGGCAGAGCATTATCAGCAAAAACTGGGAGAAATAAAGAGAAGCTAGAAGTAGGGAGATGGGAATATGCAATGATAAAGTCACTATTAAAAAAATAAATAAAAAAATAGTATCCTGTTCTTAGTCACAGTTAGTATTACATTACTGTAGATTACTAGATTAGATTACAGTAAGAAACTTCTAATTGGATGTTTAGTGGAAAACTTGTTGCTGGGGGCTATTTTGGCATAACCCTCAGCCTCAATTCTATCTCCAAATCACAATTTGCTCGTTTTATAACATGGTCACTAAGACTAATAAAAATCTTGCTTTAGGATAGTTATATACAAGGGCAAATCAAAGACAGGATCATCTTTTGCTTAGTTTTTCACAAGTATGGTGTTCTACGTAACCATTATCTCCAAAAGGTAAGACATAAAGGAGACACTCAACTGGAGAAGAAGTAATTATAGAATTCCCACAAATCTTGTATCCAAATGACCTGATAGAGGAGGAAAAAAAAAAAAGAAAGGATTTTTGATTATAAACCATGGCCAGTTAGGTATGCAAGTGTACATCTGATTTACATGCAGTTGCCATGACTTTGTATGCGTATTAGATAATTGCTAGCACAAATGACTACTGGCATTTGCACACACGTTTATCCAATTGGTATGTGCAATCAAAGTAATTTCATGCACAAATTAGCTGCACAATTGTGCATGTCTTCTGCACATGTAATTGTATGCCTAATTGGTCTGAAAGTCTTGTTCACAATGTGTGTCTTGATTTTATTGCAATATAGCTTAAAAAAGAATGAATTTTATATGCAGAAATACAAATTTTACATAATATTTGCATTTAGTAATAAGTCCAAACTCTTTTTATTAGATTTCACAAAGCAAACATTTCTGTATACGTACCTGTAGGCAATGCAAGCTCTCATTACATAAATTAACTGACAGTTGAAAACTTAACTTTCCTTGAGTGGATATAAAGTCCCAAAGTTTCCCCAATTTTTATTTCTTATATGTAGCATATAACATTAGAAAATAATACCTTGTTATAATTGCTTACTTATGAAGGATGTTCAAAGTACTGCCCCGATTTCGTATTTAAAGAAAAGGTATTAAGTATTATGTTTAGGTAATATCAGCAAAAAGTTCTGTAGAAAAAATACTAGAATCAATAAAGTCGTAATTTTGCTTCATGTTTTTTCCCCTATTGGATTATAAGGCTCAACTAGAGCTTCTTTTCAAGTGGGTTTGTTTTGTAGTAATGTTTATTGACCTAAAAGTCTCTAGGTTTTGATTCTCAGAAACAGAAGAGCTTAAGAAGGAAGCTGTATTTTTATTTAAACATACCATATCGGACTCTGTGAAGTAAGCAGCTCTCATGGAAAAACTTCCTGAACATATTCAGTGTATCCAATTTTTCATTATCCATAATTCATATAATTTACAAAAGTTTTGGCATTGCTTTTAACACTTCTAATGGTGTGGTACAGTATCTTCTGTGTTCTCCCGTGTTACATCAATTGAGTGTTAGGCATAAGAAAAATATATTACAGATTGTGGCTTGGAAAATGTTAAACAATTAGAGAGATTGTCTACCACAGAATTTCCCTTCATGTTTTTGAGTTGTTTTCCTTGATCAGGCAGCTATAAAAACAGTTTGCCAAAATTAACCCAGATATGAAAGAAAAGTAAAATAAGGGAAAAGTGATTGTACTTGTTTGTCAGGAAAGAAGAGCTCTTTGTTAAGTACCCCGTATCAAAGAGAGGTAATAGATAATCAGGCATTTACTGGCAGATAAGAGAAGCTGATAGCAATCTTTAGGGCTTTCCAATGTGAAAGAGCTTTTCTTATCTACCTTTGTGCCCGAACCTGAAGGCCATTCTGGTGATAAAAGTATAGGGAGATAGATCTTGCTCTTTTGTTTGAACACCATTTATATCAGCCTCAAATTGTTCAGAGTAGTGCTAAAAGCAGATCAGAATTCCTCAGCCATTCTCTAGATAGTTGGCCTACCAAGACAGTATTGACAGCATGCAGTAAACCACGTTCCTGGAGAAGGAGAGACTCCATTCCTGACTAAACCTCTGTAACTGTGAGAGAGAGCAAAGCAGCAGGGCTGGCCACCAGGCCCTTTGCATGGCTCCAGTAGCTGATCCCTGGCTCTGAAAGTACTGCATCGATCTGGGCTGTCCTGTCTGGTACTGTCTGCATTTCTCAAGAATAAGATCTAAAGTAGGTTAAGTAGTTAAAGATGGTTGATCAGTGCCTCATGTCCGTTGCATGATGTTGGTTAATGTTTAAGGGGGTGGAACGTGAGCCATCTGCAGAACTCACTGTGTGTAACAGAGAACGAGTCGGGATTTTTTGGCTAAGCTTTAATGTGAAGCTGTTGAGGCATTCTCCTTTAGTGTGTTGAAGGTATCTTTTGTTGCCTCCAGTGTAGCAGATCTAGTAATATGTGTTGTTGGTGGCTGTCAAACTGATATTTACAGATTCAGATTCTAGTTGGGATACTTTATGCGATGGAATTTAATTGTACTTTAAAAAACCGAAATTTCAATTAGAATAATGAAAATTTTAAAAGGGAGATATGGTAACTTCTATGAAATGAAGAAGGAATTGAAAGTCAATTCAGAATGATTATTCACTGTTTCACTAAACGCCCCAAAAAGTTATTAAATATCAGGGTGATGCTTTAAAACAAGTAAAAGGAGGTACTTTTTCGTAAACTGTACTGCTTTTAGCACAGGGTGATTAAGGTCGAAAGAATAAAAAGGATCAAAAGAGATTGAGAAAATTAGTGAAGCCAGAGTTTATCAATTGCTACTAAACACAACAGTGTAGATGAAATCTTGGTCCTAAACTCCTGACTGTCAGAAGGTAGGGCAGGATATTTGAGGAAGGATCACTTTTTCTAACCTGTTTATTATAATCTTTCCCTAAGGATTTGCTACCAGACTTGATAAACACAGGATACTCAATGCAGTGTGGCAATTCTTCTGTCCTTATTTGATTAATTACACTAGGTTTCTGGAGCTTAACTCTTGGAACTTGGCATACAGTTTTCCTGAGCTTGGGATACAGATGGATGGGTGACTCCTATGATCTAAAGCCTAAGCATAAACACTGTCAGAAAAGAAATAAATGTTTTTTTTTTTTTCCTGTTTTTTAAGTACTGAAGAGAAATGGACCTGTCTATCCCTGAAGTACTAATAAAAGCTAAATATTGACTGTGTCACCCGAGTCTCTTGCACAGACTGTGCTAGATCTGCTCTGTGCAAATACATGTGACGGTGTTCCCTTCAATATGCCTTTCTGTTTTTTCTTCCTTTCGTCCTTTTTCAAATTGTATTCTTCTCTTACTTTGTGAAGCTGGAGGTTAGTTGTTTTTAGGAGGGAAAAAAAAAAAAGACACACATGGAAAAGACACAGGTTTTTTTCTTAGCTTGAAGAGAATTTTCTCGTTTCAGCTTTTGATATAAAATTACTTAAGCAGCTTTTTTTTTTTTTTTTTTACAAGAAAGGAACAGTAGAGGGAGGTGTTCTCTAACTTTCTTACTGTCAGGTGCTCTACAGTATGGAATGAGAATCTATTTTGCCATGAGATTTGAGCGGTATATGAATACAACAAGTGTTACATTGCATTGTAACTATTTTGTGTCTGAAAGTAGCAGTTGAAAGCCTGTTGAAAGTGTCCAAGATACTTGGCATGTGCTCTAGAACTGAAATCGAATATGCTTATTCAGACATTGGGAAGGCTTTATATAGATTTGAAGGGTGACAATTCTGGTTCCATAAATTCAAAAATCATACCAAGATTACCCTTGAGACATACGTTTTAAATGAAATATATTTTGGCCTGTTTTTCTGAGTACTTGGAAAAAAATGATCTCTTTGATTTTTTAGAATTTATTTCTGATGTTCAGATTCTTTTTTCAAACAATTCCAAAACTATACTTCCTTACGGCTTCTTAGGAACACGTTCTTTATACTTGTCAGACATCTCAGGATACACTGAGCTGCAGTTTCGTCTTTTTTTATGCTTCCTTTCTTTTCATTGTCCCAGCAATCCATTGCAGTCTTTTTTTTCCCCCCGTCTTGTCATTCTCTACTTCATCCTACAACCTCCCTGCATTCATCTGCAATTGTTTCCTCGTTTCATAGAAACAGGAAATCATTACGTTTGGAAAAGATCACTAAGATTGTCAAGTCCAGCCATCAACCCATCTCCACCGTTCCCACTAATATGCCTATCACTCACTACCATATCTGCCCTTTTCTTGAGCACCTCCAGGAACAGTGACTCCACCATCTCTCTGGACACTCCTTCCGGGAAGAAATTTTTCCTGATATCCAACCTGAACCTCCCCTGGTGCAACTTGAGGCCATTACCTCTCATCCTTTTACTGTTACCTGGAAGAAAATACTGACCCCACCTCATCACAACCTCCTTTCAGGTAGTTGTAGAGAGCAAGGAAGTTTCCTCTGAGCCCCCCTCTCTCCAGACTAAACAACCCCAGTTCCCTTGGTCGCTCCACATAAGATTTGTGCTCCAGACCCTTTTTATCTTCATTGCCCTTCTCTGGATATGCTCTAGGGCCTCTGTCCTTCTTTAGTGAAGGGTGCAACTCAATACAGTGCTCAAGGTGTGACCTCAGCAGTGCCAAGCACAGAGGGACGATCACCTCCCTGCTCCTGCTGACTGCACTATTTCTGATACAAGCCAGGATGCCATTGGCCTTCTTGGCCACCTGGGCGCATTGCTTGCTGATGTTCAGCTGGCTGTCAACTAACACTCTCAGATCCTTTTCTTCAATGCAGCTTGCCAGCCATTCCACCCCAATCCTGGAGTGATGCATGGGATTTTGGACGCTCCTAATTTCAAAGCTCCCTGTTTTCTCCCTCATTTTGTCCTGTCCCTGCCTTTTTTGCTTTTGTGTTGCTCTCTCCTCTTCTGTGCTCAATTTCCCACACACAAGTACCTCAACCTCAGTCCCTTATCAGCCACTTTCACGTTCAAATTCCTGTTTGCCTCTCTACCATCTCGTTGCTCTTTTTTCCAACAGCAGGTTTGCTTTCATTGAGCCTTGAGGGAAATAGCATTGCATTGTTGAAAGGTGTGTGGTCTCAATCGCGAAGAAGATATGGGGAAAGAGAGCCATGTTGAGTGAAATATTCACAGAAAACCTGTAATAGTTTGTGATAAGCTAAATATTTACACTGAGGCTGGTGTTAGAAGTGTAAGTATCTGCCTGCCTTGCAAAGCCAGAAACATACATTAGGATTAGACTTCTCTGAGTGTCAGTTAAGTGGATGAAAATAAGTTTTGACATAATAGACATATGGATTCCTTCCCAGCTATCTCCAGAAGGATTCTTGTGCAACCTTGTGCTAACCTCATTTGTAAAATGGGGGAACAATACCTGCTCTCTTCGTATGGTTTTGCTCAATAATTGGGTCTTTGAAGCCTGGTCTTTTGGCTTCCATCCCAGTGCACCTGTCTCTTGGTGAAAAGGTATTTGATGGGGCTGTTTGTCTCTGTCTCTCAAATTGCAGATACACTGGTCAGACGCTTTCCCAGCTGGGGAGCCATATGTTGCAATTGCTTATGTTCAGTGGCTTTGATTAGGCATTTTTCTTTCAGTTAAATGAAAATCATCAGATTTTAAGCAGAAGTGTTAAGTCTGTCCATTTGTAGATAAAAGGTGAAGTTTGCGGGAGCAGTGACGTAACTAGGCAGGACAAGGTTATGTAAAATGGTACAGAATTTGAGACCCAGTTGTCCTCTATGATATGTAACTGTTGATAATAGTATACGATGGATCCTACATTGTAGAATTTTGTAACGTAGTCAATTATAATGCTCTCCTTTTTCAAGAGGTAGAAACAAATTCAAATTATGAGTTGTTTTAATTATAAAGTGACTTTTATCTACGAATTCAGTTACTTTCTGTAAGGATGTTTTGACACAAAAATCTTTATGTCTTCTACTCATTTAGAGGCATGAAAATATGAAAAGTGTTGATACGTGGCGCATTTTTCACTGTATATTTTTCTCAAGGGAAGTAAAATTAGTATTTTTCTCCCAGTCATCAGCCACATCTTTAAATTATTTATTGTTCTCAATGATGTTCTGCTGCTAGTATTGATGAGTGCAGCTTCTAGAAGCAAACTACCATTACCTTTTGCAAGAGAAAAATATTTTGAGGAATGCATTTTGCAGTATTTCATGGAATTTTCAAGTGCATCTATGTAGTTACGGATTGTAGTTATCATACCCTCGATACAAGTCATGTAACTGCATTTTAAAGATATGCCTTTGTAAATTTTGTACAGAGACACCTTTATTTATAACCAGAGAATGTCATCATAAAAACCATTTCAGATCAGCTGCTTCTGCAGTTCTTCCTCACGCCTAAGTGGCATTTCACTAGAGTGGAAATTCCAGTAGTAAACACAGAAACATCAAACTTTGAATCCAAAGTCCAGTCCCGTTAGAATGAGTAGCAGGGTGTTTAAAAAAAAAAGAGAAACTAAACTGCTGTCTTCTTTGTAAAACAGTAAATTCATTTTTCATTTCTGTGATATTTCTATGGAATTGAACTGTTATTTCATTTTCTTACAGGAAATTAAATAACTCTCCTGAGTTTTAGCTATGTCTTTCTCTATTCCTTGATAAATTGTATTTTTTATTGCATTTAGTGTACTTCATTTTAGAAGATTTAGTGAGGGCCTTCACAATAATGTCAAAGGGAACTCAGCGGTGAACGCTTCCAGGCTAGCTGTTAAGTGAAATCTTAGTGTCAAAATTTGCATAAGGAGGAAAAAGATCTTGGATTTGAGTGTAGCATATTTGTATAGTCTTATATATGCTTGGACCCTAGAATCATAAAATCTGCATGAAAGAAGCAGCTTCATTGATTCAGCTTGGAGCATCACTTGCTGCTTATCCTTTTATTGCTCTAGGTAGTACGAGTTGCTCCAGGTAGGTAGAACTATTATTAGGGCTTGATTGATGATACTCCATTAAGGCAAATTCTTAATGTAACAGTGACTTTTTGGACTAAAAAATTTGTACAATTTCAGACAGTGAAGATATATTAAAAATACAGCAAACATCGGATGTGTAGGAACTCTGGAACCATGGGCTCTATAACGTGTCTGTTCCACGTCTGACAGATCTGAATGTTTTTTATGACATGTCAGTAGGACAGACCAATGAAGTGCTGATTCCTGAGGAATAAATTTGAAAGTGAACAGGATTGGCACATGCTGAAGTGTGATTGAATGGCAGCTGTTCTGTTTTCTTAAATTTCAACAGGAAAACTAGCTTCAGGAGCTAAACCTGTCAGCTTTTTGATAGGAAATTCTGAAAGGCTGGAAAAACTGAAGCAAATGGAGGTGAAGCACAGCTGTAGAATAAAGATCAAAATTTTTCAAATTCACTTTTTATTTTCATTCTTGTCATATTTTAGAACCTGAGGTTGAATTGGCATATTAATAAAAATTTAGAGTATGTGATCTATTTTTCTCTCCACATGCAGTGAAGTTCAGTGTCAAACATAGAACTGAGAAAACAAGGTAAAGATTTACAGCTGTGGTTGTAAATACTCAACAGAAAGACCAAACTAGAACTGTGCTGCATGTTGCACTTGCCATTAGTTCATTAGTCTATATAGGTAATGGTAACTCTCATCTTTCTATAATGCTTTGGCTATCATATCTTTCTTTCTGCAACTGCTGCTGATGAAGTTCTCCATGTGCAGATTTTATTTAAATGCCATTTTTCTTTTGATCTTGTTGTTAGTATTTGAAGTTGACTGATATTTATCAGTGCTCTCACTACCTGCCCTATTTTCCCTGGTGCATACCCCATGGCCCTCTTGCTTAATGCTGAACTGGCAGAGATGCTGGCAACCTGATGATGTCAGACTAATGACTTAGGCTGGGTTCTGAACTTCAAGCTTTTGCTATTTCAATTGAGGTACTATTTTTTTGTTTGTTTTGGCTTTCTCTGGGAGTGTTGAGGGGTGTTACACCCAACAAAAAAGTCTTAGTGTGGACACAGCTACTAAGCTAGCAAAGCTAGTCTAGCAAATTCAAGGAAACATTATGGAGGCCCTAGGCAAGTCAAATGAGTATTTTAATTTAGCTTTCAGCGTATTTTTCCTACAGTTAGGTTACTCATTTGAAAAGTAGCCATATTTTACTGTCAGTATCATGTTAAAAACAAAAAGCAAAAAAACAACCAACACTCATTTCACTATAAATGAAAGGGAAGTGTTACTAGAAAACAAATTGGTGATGAGTGTTCTTCTGTTGGTACAGATGGCATCTGTGTATTTTTATCACTATAAATCACTCACAGTTGGAATCATACTTAATCCAATATCTTGCTTTGTGTTTATTGAAATAATCACAGTTTTAGATATTAATTACTCAGTTCATATGAAACGTCTATATTGATAGATGAAAAAAACATTTTGAGAAAACGAATGATATAATTATTTTTTAACATTTATAGATGTACAAATGATATGCAGATTTGAAAGGCTGTGAATTAGTAAGCTGAAATGTTGGTCTACAAGTCATATTTTTCTTATACAGTATATTGCAACTGTACAATTTGATACATCAAAATTTAAGATAGTACCATTAAATATGCTTGGAGGTAGCTACTTATGTTTAAATATGAACAACATTTATTCCTTTTTTTTTTACCTGAAAATTCCAGTCTATTGATAAGATACAATAACTCTTGATTTTTGCTTTTTATAATGAGATGACTACAGTTGTGTTCCACCTTTGAATTAGTAATAGTCAACAGTAGTGCTAGCTTAAAGGGAAGAATGCTAAGGACTTAAAGACTATGTTTTCAGCTAGAAGATGACAATTTGTATCTCACAGGTTTAGATAAACTAATAACACTTTTGTCTTCTTCTGGAGATGGCTGATTTGTCGGTCTGTTAGCATAACCAAAGCAGTTTACAGGCTCGCTCGCACTGTGTAGGCTATCTACACTCAGAGATGTTCATTCTCAGTCAGAGTGCCCTGCCTAGCCTTCCAGTGCCTGAGCCAAGTCCTCACAACACAGAGAGGGAGAGAGTAGTGCTGTAAGTGCATACATGCTGCTCTTTTCTGTGTTTTGTGTCTAACTTTTACCACAATTTCTGGGACTGTGAATGCCTGCAAGTTATGCAGAAAACGTTCTACGTAGCAATAGAAGTGAGCTGTAGGCTGTGCTTCCTTCATCTCTTTGCGAAGTGGTAAACAGGGAGTAAATTTGCTCCAAGCTCTTCAAATTATGAACTACAGCCTGGAGCAAAGCAAAAGGAATAACTTCTTAGTCCTCTCAAATGAAAACCAGTTGCCCTCTGCTTTCCATAGGATGTATGAAGGAAGTGGGCCTGCATGTGCAAAAGGTGTTGTAAATTGATGCCAACTGGTTATATAACCTACGCAACCTGATCAAGACAGACAGCTTCTTACTGTTACTGGTTTTTTTTTCCAGAATGGTTGCAGTTTTCTGCTCTGAACTCCAACTATTACCTTGTTGAATTAACTTTTAAATAACAGTATTCAAACTCTTAAGTACTTAAATTCAGCTAAGAAGTGGCCAAATAACTTTTCATCAGTAACATTTATTGAAAACTATGAGAAAATATATGTTTCCATAGACAGACACACCTCACCTAACCAGTTTCAAATTTGTACACACTTGCATTAGCAAATTGCAGTTTGCTTTGCTCAACTGAACTATGAGTCATAAAGATATCAAAGAAAATAACATCCAGAAATTCACTTCACGAGCAACAGGTAATTAAAAATTGGTTGACTCAAATGAAGTCTTGTTCATAAGTCAAATTATCTTGAATGACCTTCTATTTAAATATGCCCTTATAGAAAGGGCCTACACTTGCTGTCCCTTTTCATGTGAACCCTCTGCACACATTAGCGGCGTTAATCAAAGGGCAGGGTTGCAGAGTCAGGCTACCTTTAGCACTGCTGAGTTACTTCCATGCAGGAATGGAAGGAGATGTTTCTTTCTTTGTTCCTACAGTGCATATAACACACATGTACTGCACTGCTAAATAATGTGAATATGGCAGTACTTGGCATTTCTATTCTTGGTAAAAAGCGTAATAAGAAAGAATGCCTGGTCTCACTTGATTCGTAAAATTCAGTTGTTTTTGTCATGGAGAAAGAACAAATTTTTTGGTCTATTTCTGGCTGGAGGAGTTCCAGTAACTCCAGGGCAGTCACTCAGCATTTGCAGCCACATAACTGAGTTTGGAATGTGCCCCTCAGATCTATAAATACTCAGGAAACAGTTGTGAGAAGATCGTGCTGCCGAAGGAAGTTGTGGAGAGAGTGGAATATTTTGAAAAATAATTTGCCTAATCTATTTTATAAATTCATATTTACATATGCATGCATTTATATTTACACATCATAGAGAAAGGGACATCAAAAGTTATCCAATTCAAGCTACTGTGACAAGCGAGGATTAGTTTTGCCTACAGCATGTTTTATACGTAGTGATAGCTTCATTATTAGGGTTTTTTGAAATGGAATTCTGTGCTTTGTGAAGAAGATCACCTCAAGTGACCTTAAATTTGTAACAGAACTTGCAAGAAAAAAGCATGTTCCCATGTAGATGCTTTTTCCTATCAGCTAAGAATCTTCCAGGCTGGATGTGGCTCTGGGCAGCCTGATCTACTGGCTAGCAATCCTGCCTGTAGCAGGAGGGTTGAAATTAGATGATCATTTTTAACCCAGGCCATTCTATGATTCTATACACTGTCCTACCATTATTTATGATAGATCTACTGTGCTTACAGCTGGCATACTGAAACAGATTTGTTAGTAGAAATTGCTTATGATATTTAATATGGCTTATAGTATTTTATATATTTACATGTTAGAATAATCCTAGGTTTATTAAATATACAGTATTATCCATATTCATGAACAGAAATGAATATAATTGAGATAATCAGATATATTTCTAATTGAGTTGCATTTTTCCAGGGAAATCATATGCATCATATTTAGTATGTTGATTCCAATGTCATTCATACAAAAATGCAATACACTTTTAAAAGAACATCCTGCAACTGTGCAAATCTTTTATATTTAGAAATGAATTAAAAGATGTGGCTATTTTCATGACTGCGTAGCTTTGTGTTTTATAACAACCTAGTAGAAATTGGAAGGAAGAGATGAGCAGTAAGACTGCTGAATTGAGGTACTACTGTGCTGTTATTTGGAATTTCTCCATGGAAGAATAAATTTTAAACATGTCTTGCAATACCCTCGTATTGGCGGTTACCTCAATAAGGTGGTATTTTGGTGTATTTCTTCTACTTCATCAGATTCAGTGCAAGATACTGGCTTGCATTCTTACAGTATAATCTTTAAAAGGTATCATAATGTAGTAATATGCATCCCAGAAAACACGGTGGAAACAGTATGAAAACACTGCATAATTGTTTCTTGCATTTGATTATAATTGTGGAGCAAGTCTAAATTAAAGAAGAAAAGCCAAGACATTTCATACACAGCAAATATTACTGGAGTAGCAAATTGGAAATTAGATGTGAGAGAGCAGACGTTGTTTTCCCCACATCTGTAGGAATGTACCCACAGTGAATGATTAGGCAGACGATAGAGTTTTTCTACCAAATTTTGTGAGATTGTTATTGCAAGATTTCTGCTATCTGTAACTCATTTTAATGAGACCAGCTGTTCTTGTGTTATTTCGACCACATCCATTTCATAATTGCAAAATACATTTCTTCTAGGTTTGGATTTGATCCAAAATAAAGTGACAAACTGCAGTACCAGCTCCTATACCGCTTGTCCGTCTCCACTCATTCTTCTCCCTCTGGATTCAGTGGCACTAACTCTTTGCACTCTGGTTTAGTTCATTTGTGAGTGTGAATGCAATACAAAACAATACTGTTGGAGCTGCTTTTTAACTGTGTTGTTATGGTGTATGCATAGCAGCAGGTTGTACAATAACATAGTAAAAAAGCTCACTAGATGCTATTGAAGAAGAGTTGTACAAATCTGTCCTAGCCATCACTTAAGAGATATTTGACGTATGGAATAAAAAGTATTCGTAAGTATTACTGCGATTTTAAAATATCTTCTTAATATCTTGTTTTTTGGAATAAAAGTGTGAGGGGGAAAAAAAGGATGCACAAAGGGAAAATTAGAGCCACGTTTTTACAACTTTTCTCAAGAAAATAGGAAACGTAGGATACTGAGTAAGAAATGAAACTGAAGCCTGTGAAGTACATCAAAATACATTCCTTTGATAATTGAGCTTTCACAGACTCCACTATTCTGTTTAATGAAAATGTTATTTCTATAAAAATATCTTCCTGATTATCTTGAGAGAGATTAAAGACTATTCACAGAATCACAGAATCACCCGGGTTGGAAGGGACCTCAAGGATCATGTAGTTCCAACCCCCCTGCCTAGCAGGGCCACCAAACATACACATTCAGATCAGGTTGCCCAGGACCCCGTCCAACCTGGCCTTAAACACGTCCAAGGACGGGGCGTCCACAACCTCCCTGGGCAGCCCGTTCCAGGGCCTAACCACTCTCCTAGTAAAGAACTTCCCCCTAACATCCAACCTAAATCTTCCCTCCTTCAACTTGGATCCATTTCCCCTAGTCCTGCTGTTGTCAGCCCTTTTGAAGAGTTTACTCCCCTCCTGGGTGTAGGTTCCCTTCAGGTATTGATAGGCTGCAATGAGGTCACCCCGCAGCCTTCTCTTCTCCAGGCTGAACAAGCCCAACTCCCTCAGCCTGTCCTCATAGGGGAGGTGCTCCAGCCCCCTGATCATCTTAGTCGCCCTCCTCTGGACCCTTTCCAAAATCTCAATGTCTTTCTTGTACTGAGGGCTCCACACCCGGACACAGTACTCCAGATGGGGCCTCACAAGAGCCGAGTAGAGAGGGACAATCAGCTCCCTGTCCCTGCTGGCCACCCCTCTCCTGATGGAGCCCAGGATCCCATTTGCCTTTCGAGCTGCCAGAGCGCACTGCTGGCTCATATTCAGTCTCTCGTCCATCAGGACCCCCAGGTCCTTCTCTGCCGAGCTGCTCTCAAGGACCACTCCTCCCAGCCTGTACAGGTGCCTGGGGTTCTTCCGGCCCAAATTTATAGATTAAAAACCTGTAATAAAACCCCTTATATCAAAGCCTATAGTAATAATCTCTTGCTTGCTAGGATTGTAACCAAATGTTAGAATTCATATTTGAGTACTTAGGTTCGTCTGTTTTAATACCGTGACTTGGTAGCTGAGTAACATTTTTTGTCCTGTAGCAACTTTGTGATTTTGGCTGGAATTTTCAAATGCCAATGCCTGATATTAAGTGACCTCATCTTGAAACACAATGGTTTGAAATCCATATTGCATTAGGGAGTGTTCAGTAGTTTTGAGAATGCTTGGAATATCATATAGATGCTGTCTTTTCTATTGAAGCCCAAAAATGTAACTTGCATTCATTTAATTTATTTAACATTAACTATTGAAGAAAGGATATATCAGATTGAATAGTTAATCTAGGGATGGGTTTATGTTTTTGATAATGTAACTTGTTCTGCAGTGGCTATGGACAGGTTACAGCATGCCTGTAATTATATATCATATAAACACATTACTGCAGTAGTTTCTATAGGCACAGTTCCAGGAACAATCTGGGTTTGTTCTAAATAACAAATACAATGTCACTGCAAAGTGTGGGAAAGAGTGTATAACATCCAGTGAAAATGCTCATGCTGTCAGGACTATCATTTGGCTGTTATGAAGATAATAATACAAGAAAAAAAAATTAATTAGATTTTGTTAGGAAGGTTAGAGATAACTGCTTTGCCAAATTAGTACTCTGAAGATAAGACCCAGCTCAGTAGAAAATTCCTTACTGTCACTGTCTATCTGGCAGGAATGTATGAAAGGGAGATCAATCAGCTGTTCTGCAAAATAAATTGAAAAATGTTTTGTTTTGTTTTGAGAAAGGTGAGGAATAGGAACTGTTAGGGTGGAGCTGATAATTGCCAGCTGCAGATCTAGTTGGTGATTCAAGTATATCAAAGGGAGTGATGGACAAGTATGTAGAATATGCAGAAGCACAGCTGGTTGGTTACGTGGACCAGTGGTGCTTGCAGCTCTGTGACAACGTTCTTTGTTTTTTATTCTAAGAATGAATTTTCTCTACTGCAAGTTGGTTCTTGAAATTAAGACGTGAGCTTCTGTTGCATCTCTGTGTTCAGAAATAGAAGATATATGGTGGTTTCTTCTAAAGATTCCCCTCTATTACTATCTTTATCCACTTGTGAAATCTGGCTGGAAAACGCAACAGGTATTTTTCCAAGAATAGTCAGAAGAGGATTCCCTAAGCAGTGATGAGGGGATCACTGATGGGTTTTGAGTTTGTTCACAGTGGCTCTCTGAAAAACAAACACACAAAACCTTGCAACAAACAAAATCCGTATCAATTACCTAGTTGAGATATGCTGTAGGAAACTGAAAATGTACAAGGATGAGAATGTATCATTCTGTCAGCTTTGTCATAACCAAAACAGCACTTGTCACTTGTGGCTGTAGTTTTAGTGTAGCTCCAGTGGACTAACCTTTTCTGTAAGCCATGCAGCTCAAGAAAAGCTTGAAAGGTTCCAGTATGGTGCCAGTGCTTGATTGCCCATAAAAAGCCACTTAAAAGCAGATACAAAACCTGCCATAGGAACTGTGAGGTCAGTCTTCTTTTCTACCCTAAATATTTCAGGACTAGCATCTTTTTTTTCTTCTCTTTTCTAGAACATGGATTATGGGAAAATTGATCAAATTTATTACTTCGCATTCCTGACATCTTTTTATAGTTTTAGTGTTTTACTCAGTCTGGGGTATAAAGTTTAAAACACCCATTTATTAGAAGAGATTTTGTTTGGAATTACTTTACTGCAGAAGAAAGGAAGCGTGCTTCTAATCCAGAAAAAAAGTCAGGTCTTTATGTGGATACATAGATTCAGTACAGTGACAGTATAGTTGTTTTGTTTAATGAATAAGACCTGTGGAATTTGTTGCAAATTTTCCCTTTGAAGAAAGAAGCTTATCTGGATACGTTCCAAAAAAATATTTTGGACAGTACAAAGTGAAACACTTTGCTTGTAACAACTTTTAGAAACACTGGACATGTGATCTCCGTTTGCTCTCGTAACAACTTTGGTGATGATGCTTATCATTCTTATTACTATTATTATTTTTATACAGCTGATTAAATGTCATAACACTTGGAAATGAATGTTCTGTTTAATTGCAGTAGAAGGACAGCTGTTAGGTGTAGCGATGACTGTTCTTTATTTCACTGTCTTTGAAGTTTAACTCCACCCTACAAAGCACCTTCTTCCTGCTGTATAACCATAATTCTCACTGTAAAATGCTTGCACAAGATTCCTGTGTATTGACATCCATTCAAAAACAATTCCAAGATTACAGATCAAAACTGCTTGAATCTGAGACACTGTAAAATCACCTCGTCACTTACCTTTAACAAAACTTTGTGCCAAGACAGTTCTGAAATACTTAGTTCTGCTCTAGTCAGCAGTGCAAAATACACAGCACAATCTCTTCTATTCTTCCAGCATTATCAGAACTATAAGCATGTGAATTATAAAATTGTATACAAATATTTTACTAGCAAGTTCTCTTATGTGTCAAATTGTTTTACTTTGCATTTTTTCTATATTTTCTGCATGGATTCCTATCAGGTAACTTCTTGTTAGCTCAGTTACTCTCCTTTTGAGCTGTACTTTGCTCAGTCTTTAGCCCAAACGGTAGTGACGAAACCTTTTCAAATTCATGATTCATTATTCAGATTTTGATCATACTGTATCCCCAAACTAAGTAACTTTCATAAATTGCGATACAGAATTTCAGTGAGATAATGATGATCCAAACATATAACAGATTTATTTTTCTTTTTTAGAAAGGAAAAAAAGTTATTTTTCAACTTTGCATTTTATTGTTTTTCTTCAGGAATTCTGGCACTGTGCTGGCCTTTCTATTGTATATTAATTATTGATTCTTAAACTTGAAATTAAATATCATCCTCTATTCCTTTCTGAAGACAGCTAGTAGGAATAAACCCTTCTGGTTTAATTTTGCGATGGGGGCTCTGACTGTGGCGTGTTTTTTTGTTTTGCTTTGTTTTATTTAAATAACAACAGACTCTAGTTCCTGGTTTAGCAGTCCATTGTAGACTTCCTGGAAGGAAGGTAAGCAGGTGACCTCTCCCAGTGCAGTCAGCTCTGTAACACGCTGTCTGTCATGAGAGTGATTCGTACCCTCTTCAGCAAACCCAAACAGCTTCCACACTAAGAATAGAGATTTCTGGATTTCCTCGGGTTTTGCAACTCCTGACTAATTCTAAACAAGTGTGTCTGGTTTGCACAAAGGTTGATCGCTTACCAAGTTTGTTGTGTTACTCTTTGTTGCTCTTTCAGGTATTTCTAGGTGGTCTTTGTTTTGTTTTGATTTTTTTTTAAGCAGATACTTCTAATAGAGTTACTCCTCTAAGTGGTCTTACATTCTTGAACCTGTAAAAGGAAAAGGAATAAGCACTTTTCTCTATCCGCTACAAGTGACTCTATAAATAATGGCTTTAAGTGGCAGCAGGGAAAACTTACAGTAAAATCGAAGAGAATTCTGATGAACACAGTTCAACACTGGAATCAGTTTTCTACAGCGGTAATGTTGTTACTAGAAAGAGATTGACAAACCTTAAGGAGCTTTTAGGTATAGCTGATCCTGCTTTGGCACAAGAGAAATGACCTCTTAAGATTCCTTCCTCCTCTTGTCTATGAGAAAGAAAAAAGTGTGCCTCAATACTCTTCAGCCTCAGCAGACGCTAACTTAGAGTTTTCCTTTTCCCATCAATGCAGAAACTATGAGCCTCATATACTTTTTTTTTCTTTCTGTGAAGTTTATTGATTTAATACCTCTTCAGTTTGTGTGGCCTGGAGAAGCAGGTTTTGCAGTTGTATAGAACAAAGGTAATCATGGTGCTTCATAGTCGTCTTTAACTTTTATTGTAAGACTAACAAAGGATCTTTAAAAAATGAACTAAATTATAAATGTCATTGTTGCATGTTTGAACTGTCATGAAGAAGGCAAAATAAAGAAAAACTGCAGCCATGCATAACTTTGCACAGAAATGTAATAGGAACAGGGACCAGTTTGGCCTCCACAAAATCCTGCCCCTGAAAAATCTGATTAGTAGAGAGATGGGGAAAACAAAGCCACACACAGAAATCAACTGTTGTTTTTAGGAAGCTCACCTTCATTTCCCCTTAAAAGAATATGCCATAGGGAAATTCTGACTTTGTCATCTGGATCTCCGAAATTGTTATCTGCTAAGCCAGGATACCTTTTCTAAGTGGAAAGACGTTAATCTCACAGAGCCAGGGGAAGGGTAGTTAAACTCATTTGACAGAGATAGCTCCCTCCTGTCCGAAATCTTGGAATGAAATTCTCTGCATGCGTTTATGCATTCCGTGATATCAGAGGTCTTTGTACTGTGTTTACTGAACAGCTTTTATGAGATATAAATACCAGCACATTCTGGTAAGTTTCTAACAAACAGAATGGTCTACTCAATCTCAATATGGTCCTGTGTTGTAGCAGATTGGCTACTATACTTCAATAATGGGAAATACGTTTAAATTTTATCCAATGGTGTGTATATTTTATAAATTTAGATACCTTGTGGGTGTATAGAAGCTGATTGTACCCATTACTCATTACGTGCCTTATATCAAGCTTTGGTTCCTATTCTTTTCTAGTCACACATGAGCACTCTTGAAGCTTCCTGCAGAACTGGTTTAAACTAGTCGCTCCTGCCTAAAGGACATTCTATTTCTTCTGCTCCTGTCATTATAAAAACTTATTATTGATAGTTGGTGATTTTCCAGTACTCTTCTTGATTCATAAAACTGCAGACGGGGTGCATACAGATCAGCCATGTCTCTGAGAAAGTGTGGTAGGTGGATAGATGGATAACTGATGGGTCATTTATGAAAGGCTGATGATGATTACCTCCTATAATTGATCAGCTGCATTATCAGCCAACTCGCAATTAAGAGATAATAAGGCAGTTATTAAGTTAAGAGCTCTGGAGGTGATAGTTTAAATTGCACTGACCACAGAATTAGTATTTTGTGTACTTCATTCTAACTATCTGCAATCACATCTCTTTCTACTACACTGAGCTGAGTTTAGCCATGTTCTTTGCTGTGACATGGTTTCATTCTACTTTGTGGATTATCTTCCTGACAGAGTGGTTGGGATGCTGGGAATGGGAGAGACATCTTTTCTGATTTAATTAAAATGGTTATGACTTCTTGAGGTGGGAATTTTACCAGTACCTTTAATGGCTGAAAAGAATAGCTGATAAATCAATGAAGGTATGACACAGACCACACACTCAGACAAAGAACTCAAATATACTTGCCACAACTTATTTATTTATCTTTCTATTTTCATTTGAGAAAACTTTCCCAATATGATTATCTTAAAATAAAATGTCTTGTTTCTCAGGTAATGTAAATAAGCATGGATGACCAATGTCTCTCTTATAAAAGAAGTAGAAGTTTCTCAAATTAATTACCTTCAGTAGCTTCTCAGGTAAGGACATCTCTGCACAAATGAAAATAGTTGCACAAGAACAACTTACTTTTGAGCCAAACAATAGAAGGTAGAGCGGGAAAGCTCAAGTACTACCTACATGTGAATAGATTAATGTAGAAAACAGAATCTAGTAATACTTAGATGTGATAGAAAAATATTTTGCTGAAAAGTGTAGACTCTGATGTAACCATGAAAACCACAGCTAATGTAGATTTAAATAACAGCATGTATTTCTGTTACTGTGCACATGTAAACTTACATACCTATGTAAATCATCAGTGTTCCACAGCAGGGTACCTCTTTAGAGTGCTGCTTGCACAGAGTAACCATCACCTTGGGATGACAGGATGACTGTTAAGCTTCTTTAAGTGGAGAACCGGGAGGCAGTTAGTGAAAGCTGAGGTTCTTTAATCTCTCACTGTTCAATGAACTTTGCTCTCATTCTGTCATCCTATATGGGATAAGTATGAAAAGACCTCACTTGGAGGAAGGTGCAAAGTATCACATTATTCACAGGGAGAGAATAAATCTCCGTATCACAGTAAGTTATTTGAGAACATCATCTACAGCCTGAATGAATGTGGATGTCTAGAGAAGGCATATGGGAAGGGCTGCACCTGTAGAACCAAAATATTATTTTGCATGATACTTTTGAACCTCTGATCTGGAACAAAATTTACAGAAGTTGTAAAAAGAGTAATCACAGTGAGAGACTTAAGATTAGAAAATATTTGCTTGGTCAGAATTACAATACTTACCCGAATGGTGAGTTGTGTGTTACCCTGCTGTGTGCATACCTGATTCCTGAAATGTTAAAGCTAAATAATTTGGCAGATCAGTGTGATGTTTCAGATTCTAAAGCTAGTAATCTTTTCAGAGAATTGGCTTGCACACTTGTTTTCTATTCTAATAGAAATGGATGGCAGAATTCCTGCTGTTCCATCAGGAATGCTCTGTTCATTTTTCTCATGCACCAGTCATTGATCATTCACTTTCAACTTCCATTTTCTGAGTCACACTGTGTATAATTAAGAGTGAGATACTGAAGTAAAAAGAGTTGCAGGATTAATGTTTTTGCTTCCCAGAGCCTATTTCTAACACTAGGTAAAGAATATTTGCTTGGGACAGAGAATGACTGTTTTGACTGTTTTTACTAGCATGGCATAGGCTTAGCTGTAATTTAGCACAATTAATTATTGTTTTGTGGTTGAGTAGAAGGGCAAAATAGATTGGCCAGCTGCTGTGTTTACAGTTGGCATGAGTGAAACAAGTCTGAGAACAACAGTTAGTGGAATTGGGTCAAAATGAAAATGCCTTCCTCAAGAATCCTCAACAGTTCTGACTTAGAAATATAACCTTTCAAACTGAGAAATTAAAATATACATTTTACTCAAATGTTTTATTTTTACTTCTCCAGCTTGAAATGTAATTAGAAGCAGTTATATAGCTAGATGTAATGGCACATTCAATCTCTGCCAGCAAAATAATCTTTTTTTTTTTTTTTTTTTTTTTAAAGAATGAAATGAAATTTACAAAAAAAAAGTCACCCTTCATTGCATTCCAGTACACACCACAACACAATCAGAAAACCAAATATTTGTCGCTCTATACAAGGTTCCTATCTGAAATCTTTGAAATCTTTCTTCATCTAGATTAAGTCTGTACTGCAAATAAGTTTTAAACGTGACAAAAACATTTATGCTTGAACGTGTAATAGAAGTCATTAAATTAAAACTCTCAAAAACAAAATATCAAGTCCTGCTTAAAAGAACTGTTTCATGTTTATGCTGCCAACTTGCTGATCTTGCATAAAGTTGTTCCCTTACTAAGGAGTTGGTTTGAGTAACGCCCATCATCCAAAAATGTTTTACCTTGTAGGAGATCTACATTTTAATCAGCTGATGAAACAGATGTGGGAGGATTGTCATGAGCTCTGCTTCTGAAATCTTAGAGAAGCAACTACAGGTCTGTGGAAAATAAAGTGCCATCAAGTTTGTTTCTCGTTTGTTTGCTTGCCCAGTAAGAGACAGATTAGAAATTTAAGATTTCTCATAGACAGACATAACGGAAGGGCTTGAATTGAATAATGTCAGGTAGTGAAATTCTGCAGAATGGTTTGCTTTTAAATAATAATGTTTTAAAAAGCAAAACCAAAGGATTGGTAAACGTACCTGTAACCAGGCAAATTTTCCGTATTACATACAGACAAAAGAGCATAAATTCAGTACTCACAGAAAAAGTTAAAATTTCAGGTATGATACAGGAATATAGCAACGTTTGTAGGTTGCTCCAAGGATAGAAGTTGAAATCTCATAATAAAAGGATATATGCTTTCAAATCATAATTTAAAAGATATATTTAGCCAAACAATATGGTGTAAAGGAAAGGATGTGTAGGCCACAACATGGAGACAAATCACATGTATTTCCATTAGCTTGTTTCCATACTAGAAGTGCGGTCATGGTAGTATGAAGCAGGAGGAGCTGTCCCTCTTCCAGTTTCTGTGAGCAGGTTGCCAGAGCTCTTTAGATAGTGTTCTAATCTCTACATTGCAGTGACATGCATTGTCCATAGAACTTTCTATTAATTACACTTGTAGTTTTAAATTCCCATCATCCTTCATACCTGGCCATAGAAATTTTGTAGCAATTGAAAAATGTGGACATAATTGTGCGTCTGAAATGAAGTGCAACTTAAACCATAATTTCTTTTTCATAGGTTACTGGGTGGAAAAGCAGTCATCTTTTTAAAATATACATCCCATATTGAGAAGGTATTCCCTTGCTTTTAGTAGTTTTATACAAACTTTGAACTTTTTTTTTGAACAAATTCCAGATGTTCTTCTGTTATTTGCTTAATGATTTCTGATTTTTAAAGACAGACCAGCTTTTCTTATGACATATTTTTAGATAGGTCCAAGTAAAAACAAAGATAAATAAACAAACACCCAGACCCCAATCTTGTTCTCCCTGGAATCCCGGGTACTAACATTTATTTTAAAGTGTGTCACAATCTCAACTCCTTTATCTCCTTTATTAATGAGGATTGTTCCTTAGGCAGTCTGTCCAGGAGTGGGAAATGCAAAGTACTGTTTTGGAATTAAACTCATTTCCTGCTCTTTGGTCATAATGAACGTTAATATCTTTCCTTTAATGTATTCTGCTCCATAGATCAACTGTTACCTTGCTGTGTTCCATATGACTGCAGGCCCTTTTCCATTATCAGTTTTTTTAGAGCATTGCAGAACTATAAATTAAAATTGATCATGTAATACGGATATCAGTGGGCTTTTGCAGCATTCCTGACATACACTTACCATCATCTTTTGATAATTACTGTGTATGAAGGCTTAAATAAGGATACAGTTCTGTACTTAGCAGACCCTGTTTTATTCCTAAGTTAGTATTGCAGTCATATGTGGTAAACGATGACTGACGGTGTTTCATTAAAATGAGGCAGCCACTCTTCAGCATGCTGAATAAAGTCTTTAATGGATAGGAGAAATGTTGCTCAGCGTGTTTTTTTGGTTTGATCACCAATCTCATGCATAGTATTAATTACCTGAAACAAAGCAAATTGGCTATTAAATAACCTCAACAATTTAAACAGGAAGATGGTTGGAACAAAAGAATAACTTCTGCTTACGGCTAAGTACAGTATTGCATTATTTCCTTTCATGGAATGAAATACAATCTCTTGGGCTTTTGAGCTGCTGAAGATACTGACAGCCATCACAAAAACAGCGTCTTTATAAAACAAAGTGATTCTGTGCTGAATTTTTTGTTTGTTTTTCTGCTTACAGTTTTACCATAGTATGAAGATTATTTTTCACGTGCTGGTACAGCAGAAGTAGAAGGGCTATATTTGCATGTTTATGATAATTCTGGATGATAAATCGTTCTAGCTCCTAATCATTAGATTCAATTTTTAAGTCTGTTTTTGTTTGTATATTCAAATGACTTTATGTTCTTTTTGAAATGTATAAACATGAAGCTGTAATTGATACCACGTAATTTTTTTACAAGAAAAATTAATGAGTTTTCCCTCAGTCTTGCAACAGTTCATTTTACAGTCTGATCATTAGTTACTGCCAGCACTGTGACAGCCTTTAAAACATAGCCTAAGCTCTGTTTAACCTTCTTGCTGAACTGTCTTACCACTGAAGCACTGTAATGTATGAAGAGGTGTAAAATTCTGAAATAATGTTTGAACCATTCCAGATCCTGTCTTGCTATCTATGTGCTGCAAGGTCCCTTGTTAAAATACGTTTCTACATAGAGTACAGTGGATACAGTTGTTGTGGATTACAGGAATGCTGACATGGAACATGTAAAGTGATGGACCCCAAAGAATTGCTTATTACTGCTCTAGTGCAAGACTTTGTGGCAGATAACTGCTTAGCGGCAGTCAAAAAAAGCAAGTGAAACATTAGAAGCTATTAAGAAAGAAGCAGAACAAAAGAACAAACATCGCTGCACCATTGTTGAAATCCATGATTTTACCACTTTTGGAATACTACGGAAGAGAGAAGAGCACAGATCATCCAAGATATGGAATGACATCTGTATGAAGAAGATTGAAGGTTTTTGTTGCCTTTTTTTTTTTTTTTCTAGCCTGGAAGAGAGGGCTCAAGTTCGAAGCTATGAAGTTATATGGAAGAACCAGAGCCTGTGGAAATAGGAGTCAAATTCAGAAGGAGGTTCTCAATGCGAGGGGGAAGATCTGCTGAATGTTCTTTCCAGAGGACTTAGTGGGTGCAAGGAGTTTACCTGTATTCAAGGTGAGTATCAGACAAGTCCTTATATGTGAGATTGGACTAATGAGAAAACATGAGTTTGAGATCTGACACTACAAGAGCATATCCAGAGAAGGGCAGTGAACCTGGTGAGGGATCTGGAGCACAGGTCTTGTGAGGAGCAGCTGAGGAAAGGGTGTTTGTTTAGTCTGGAGAAGAGGAGGTTCAGGAGAGACATTATACGTCTTTATAGCTCTCTGAAGGGAGGTTGTGATGAGGTGGGAGCCAGCCTCTCTTCCCATGTAATTAGCAGCAGTACTAGAGGGAATGGCCTCAAGTTGTGCTGGGGAAGTTCAGTTGGATGTTAGGAAGGATTTCTTCTTGGAAAGCGTGTTCAGACACTGCAATGGGCTGCCCAGGGAGGTGCTTGAGTCACTGTCCCTGGAAGTGTTCAAGAGACGTGTAGGTTTGTACTAAGGAACATGGTTTAGTGGGGAAATATTGGTGGTAGGTGGACAGTTGGTCTAGAAGATATTGAATGTCTTTTCCAACCTTGGAAAACCTATGGTTCTATGCTGTGCTAATGAAATACTCAAAGTTGAAAATAAGTTCTGAGTGTTAAGTTGTAAGAGGGAAGTGTTACACCAGCTATCTGGATCAGTGTCTGCAGACAGGCACCTTCCACCAAGCCTCCAGTGCTTCCTTCAAAGGAAGGATCAGAAAACCAAAGCCTCTACTTACTACTGCTTGTAACTTCCTCTTCAGTCTCTCAAGCTTTCCCTTACGCTTGAAAGCAGATTTTTATCTCTGGCCTCATCAAGTTATGGCTGTTTGCAGCTCCCTGCCATTTTGCTGGCTTCTTAACCCTCTCTTCTCAAGCCTTTCAGTTTCCTGACCCCATGTTGTTTAGATATCTGTTGCCCTACAAAGAAAAAAATAATAATTTAAGTGTAGACAACGAGATATGATGTGTTCTACAGGCCTCTTCCCAGACAAGTATTTCTCTCTCCTATTTTATCAAAACACAGTTTTATTCCTTCTCACCACAGTTATCAGAGTGGGAACAGAACTCCTTTAACAGATAATTGTGATATAGAATGGAACATCATTTTTGATGTATACAAAACTTTTGTCAGATTAAAATCCATGCACTTTGAGGCTCTCATTAACTGGTACAGATTACCCTGCATGAATTACTTACTGTTATGATTTATGACTGCAATGATCCTTGCCACATCTACAAACTCTTCCGGAAGTTATTTTTTATTTCCATTACAATAGGATGACTTGGGCCTTTCTTTCTGCTGACCCTTGTAAGAAATTTCCAAGCCACTCTTTATTAAACAGGGAAGTATACTGCAGGCTGGCAATGTTTCCTGAGCTGGGTAACTAATTGTTTTCTACGTGATACATTACACAGCTCTTGTTTTTCCTGGAGGAGTATTACTGTAGTTTCTGTGGTTTCCTACTGAAGCATAAAGCAATTTCTAATGGTTTGTGTAGAAACAGAGACCAGGCTGTTGTAACCATATGCTATTACTTTCTGTGAGATTTTTTTTAATTGTTATGTCAGAAGAATGTTTTTTTTAACCTGGTGAACCGAGAATGAGGTTTTAAGAGAAAATGTGTATTTCTCTTCTGTCTGGGTAAGTCATTTCTTCTGGCATACAGCACCTTTGAAACCAGCAGGACAGAACTTACTACAAGTGTCTTTGGTTTTAAATACTCTCCTAGATAAAATGGATGTCTGCTTGGGTTTAACAATGGAGGATTAAGGGAAAGTTTATTTTTTGATGAATATTTTTCCAGATGTCACTGCCATGCCACACAGAGTAATGCTCTGTTGTCAAGGGTCTTCTGCCATTATGTGGCTGTGCTGAGTGACCTGAAAGCGCAGGAGGCACGCGGGGAAAACTGACAAAATTAAGAACCTAAGATTTATTATTAAGGATTGTATTTATTACACAATATTATATAATTATGTTATTACAACGTTACCACGCAGAACAAAGTTACATTCTTGGATAGGGCTTGCCTGACTCGGGTAATGCAATACAGGAGCCCAAACTAAAAAGTGCTGCGTTGAGAAACTAACCCGAGTTCACACTTTTCTATACAGAGCGACAGTTTGGGTAAGTTTCCAACCTTGTCTCTTACGGACGAGCTTCGTAAGGTTAAGAACACGGGTGAAAATAAGCAGCCCCCTCCTTTACTTTACTCCACGTTTCTCTACGAGATAGGCTCCGGCACGGCGCTGTGCCTGCAGCCCCGCGCTCCCCGAGGCCGCCGCGGCGCATCGCCCGCCCCGCGAGGGGGAGGCAGCCGCGGGTGCAGGTGCGGCCCGCCCTAGGCGCGGCCCTCCCGCAGGTACTAATCGCCGCCCTGCCCCACCGCCCGCCCGCATTCGCCGCCCCGCTGAGCCTCGAGCCGCCGCTCCCGGAGCGCGGCCCGCGCGGCCGGGATGCTGGGGGGCCAGCAGCAGCTGCAGCCCCTCGCGCTGCCCCCGCACCTTCAGCAGCAGCACCAGCAGCACCAGCACTACTACCGGCGCCAGCAGCACTACAGCACGCTGCCTGCCGCCCGCCGGCCCTGCCGCGAGCCGCCGCCGTGCCGCGAGCCGCCGCCGTGCCCGGAGCCGCCGCCGTGCCTCGAGCCGCCCGCCCGCCCCGAGCCGCCGCTCCCGCCGCCCTGCTTCGAGCCGCCGGCTCCGCAGCGCCAGGAGGGCGGCCCGGCGTTCGACCGGGTGCGGACCTACGGTCCCGGCTGCCGGCGGGTCGGCGCGTCCTGCTCGTCCCGCGCCTCCTCGCCGCTGGAGCGCTCGCACGGCCACCAGCAGCTCAGCGCCGGCTGCCAGCCGCCGCCGCAGGTACGGGCTCGGGTGGCGGCCGCCGTCTGCGCGGAGCGGGGCCAAGCGCCTCGGAGCCGCCCCTCGGCCGTGCCCTTTGTCTCCGCGGCAGTGCCGGGAGGCGCGGCTTCCCCGAGCGGGGAGAGGCGGCTGCGCGGTCCGTAGCCTCCAGATACGCTCGGCCGTTCCGCCGAAGCTCCTTTAGAAAACGCGCGCCTCGGAGGGCTGCCCCGGGGCCCGCCTGGCCCGCAGCGGGAGCGGCACCGGGGGCTGCCGGGGTGGGAGGAGCCGGCCGGCGCCTGCAAGAAACGCGCTTTAAGCGCCGGTGCGCTTTCCTTTACGTTTCTTTTTTTTCGTTTGCATCAGTTTTGCATTTGGTTCCTGTTTGGTAACTCCAATGTACTTAAACAACCACGAAAACACAAAACCCCACAAACTTCCAGGTAACTTTTTCTGCTGTACCCATTTTGCCCGTCAGCAGAGCGGTGCCCCGCCGTGACGCCCGGTGCGGGCTCTGGGCCGCTCCCGCCCTCCTGGAGCCCACAGCCGTCCCTCACACCGCCGCCCCCGGCCCGGCCCTCAGCGCCCTGCGGAGAACGGCTGCCACCCCTGCGGGGCACGGCGGCCGCTGGGAGCCGGGGAGCGCCGCGCTGACGGCGCTGCGGTGGGACGCGGTGTTCTGGGCTGCGCGGTGCGGGTTGTCTTCGGGTAAGGTAACGTTCCTCAGAGCAAACGGCGGAGTCTCGGGCTTCCTCTGCTGGGATGGGTGCACCGACCTCTGATTGCAGACTCAAGTGCTGTCTCTGCGCTGCAAGGTGTGTTTAATTTTCAACATCTGTTATAGTTTCTGAGTCCTTTAAGTCATGCTAAGAAAAATGTTTTCTTGTTGAAGTGTTTTGCTGGATTAGACTTTAACAATAAAAAAGGGCGTAGCTCAGATTGGGTTTTGTGTGGGTAGCAGTTGTAATGGCACAAGGGGCAGATGGCTAATAAAGGTTATTAGGAAGTTACGCAGGAAGAGAAGGGTGAGGAGGAGGCCGGCTGTGAGCAGGCTGCAGCTGTGTGCCTGGTGCTGACTGCAGCTGAGAAGTCTGGGGGAAAACATTTGGTAAAGAGCTGTGCCCAGAAGAGCACTTCTGCAGTGGATTCTGTTGTTCTTTGAGCAGATCCTGTATAGCCTGAA
The DNA here is from genome assembly GCF_019238085.1 of Lagopus leucura. Taxonomy (NCBI): domain Eukaryota; kingdom Metazoa; phylum Chordata; class Aves; order Galliformes; family Phasianidae; genus Lagopus; species Lagopus leucura. The sequence continues at coordinate 6,650,761 of NW_024962270.1, forward strand.
CAAAATAGCATAGCATCGCATGCCTCCTGCAGAGATTATAACTCAACTCTCAGATCGCAGTTAGCGGCAGCCTAATGCTGGAGTTTAATCTTCTTATCACTGATAAGCAAAAGGATTTTCTTTGGGCAATATTTAATTTGCTTTTGGAGAGCTTTTGTAGATTGATTATATCATCACTATTGATACCCTGTCACAGCATTCAGTCTTATGGTTGGCATCCCCTGTTCAGTTTATGTACTCTGCTAATAAGCCGGGGGGAGGGAGAAGTAACATGTGCATAAAGTGTGTGGTAGTGCTTTTTGTGGTCACAGAGTGTTCAGGGGTCAGTTTTCTTCCCAATTTTTGGGTTCTAACTTTGCTTTATCCTTGATGCAGAAGCCAAGTGCCGCTCCCAGCTGTGGCAGATTTCATTTGGAGTAATTGAAGGCAAATTTGCTCTCATCTGCCTGAACTAAATGGAAAATAGTGCTCAGCATAAATTTTCTTGGTGTGAGGTGTCTGTTTTTGGTGTAGGTAGGAGTACAGCTCCCAAAGCATTTGCAATAGTTCACTCGTGAGGAACTCCGTGAGGTTTCCATGGTCAGCTCAGTGCTGCAGCATGGAGGGCTCTTGCCTCCCATTGTGAGGATGGTGCTGTATTACTGTGGTGTCAGCTAAGTTGTAGGATTTCTCTGTATTCACTGCAACGATCCCCAGAGGTGGCCTCCCTCTTTCAGCTGCCAGATGTAATTCTGAAGTTCTGATTAGATGGCCGGGTTGTTTGTAATTAACGAGACAGTATGCTACATAGAAAAGGTTTGGCGTTGGTGGAATTCTGACCGTAATCGCAAGTTTGTCAGAAGCTGAAGGGAAACTTGTTGGATATAAAGGTCAGTGTAATGATAGCTTTTCCCCCTAAAATTTGCGCACAGTGATTGGATAAATCTATCAAAGACCTGTTTTAAGATCTTAAAATTGTAAAGACAAGCAGACGTCACTGTGAAAAAAGCTGATGTTTGCCTTTTGAAGTTACCCTTGTAAATGCAAACCCAGAACTGCGGTCCCATCCTTACAAATCCCAGACCCAATCCGGACACTGGGATCCATGGCAGCACTGGGCTCTCCTGCCAGCATAGCGCTCACCTTCCTCCTTCTGTTACAGGATGTCCCACCTCTGAGCACTGTAGGAAACCCAGGAGAGGCTTAAGGAGAAGAACCCCAGATGTACCCTTGGGGACAGCAGAGGTCTGCGGCAGCCTGGGGCTGTGTCCCAGCGAGCTGGGCTGGGGCTGGCGCTGTGCTGCAGCGTTCCTGGGGCTGGGGTTCCCTCCTGGCTGGTGCAGGCTGGGCTTGTTGGGCTGGTCTGGGAGGGGAGCAGGCACAGCCCTTCTGCCGCGGGGCGAGGGAAGCATGTCTGCATCTGAGCATGCCGGAAGGGAGAGTTGGGTGCCTTACAAATAGGTGTCATTTTATCCAGACAAACCTAGGTTCTGTATGTTATTCTGCATGTGATTTATACCGTCCTTTTGAATACTACAAGATTAAAAATGTATTCTAACTTAAAATTTGCTAGTCTTCTGATTTCTGAATTTATTGCTCTGAGAGCACATAAGTGCCTAGGTACAGTAATTTACAAGTTATCCTTCCTGAAATGGATAGCATGAGTTACATATTCCAAAGTCCTGTGGCAGTGGCATTTACATGAGGCAGGTTTGTACAGCTTTGCACCACATTGAAAATGTGCCTTTTCATTTTGTAGACAATGCTCATCTTGTTTTCATGTGCCACACCACACCACGGTAGCCAAGGCTGAAAAAGAACAAGCATCTATTTCCCTTTGATGTCAGTTGTGTTGCTGTGGGTGCTCCTGTGCGGAAGAGGAGACTGGGCTGTGCAAGGCATACAGCAGGACCCTTGGTCGCCTTGGTTCTGGTTAATGTGTGCATTTGTCTACTCAGTATTTTACTTTTCATTTTGGCTTTTCAGGTGTCAGTGAGGTGTAGAACTGGGGCCATGTGCTCCCTGCTCCCTTGTGGTCTTGTTGCAGTGTCAGGTTGTGATTCAGAGCTGTGCTGATTTCAGGGGGCTTTGTCCTGTACTGCCTTTGCTGCAGCCATACCCCAGGGGGTGGGAGAGGAGCGAGAAGGTGAGGAGCTGAAACTGTTGGGTAACATGAAAGCCCAGCACAAGCAACGCAGAAGGAATTCATTTGCCACTTCCCACTGGCAGGCAGGTGGTTTCAGCCACCTTCAGGAAAGCAGGGCTTCACATGTAGTGGTTTCTTGGTCAGACAAATGCCATTGCTCCAAACGTCCCCCCTTTCTCTTCCCTCCCGCCAGCTCTTGCTGCTGAGCACGGTGCCATGTGGAATGGAATGTCCCTTTGGCCAGTTTGGGTCAGCTGTGCTGCCAGGAGCAGCACAGTGCAAGCTATGCAAGGAGCTGAAATGTCTGTGGCTCTGTGCAAGCAGTGCTCAGTAGCAGTGTGTCATCGTCACTGTTTTGATCAAAAATCCAAAGCATGGCATCATACGAGCCTCTGCAAGCAACTTTATCCCAGCCAAATCCATGACAGCCCCGAAGGCCTAACTCAGGTACATGGAGTGGGGGAGGACCAAGGAGCAGCTTTCCAAGTTTTCTGCACCAGTTATCATTTAGAGATTTCTTAATTACTGTGATTGGTGCTGAAACAATTTCTTCTCTACTTTGATTTCTCTTCCCTGGTGATGTTATGATTCACTCTTGGGAGATTTGGAAAACTGCTTCAGGCATCCTAAACTTACACAACAGTTCACAACTAGAAATCTGACCTACTTCGGAGTTGCTCTTAAGAACGTCTCTGAGGCTCAACTAAAGCAGTGTATACTTTCCAAGCCCACAGGTTAGGGGAATAAATGATTTGTTAGGAAAATTGAAAGTCTGCACTGAGAGGAGGAATAAACAGCATGTTGTAGACTAACAAATTGCCTAGTGCTTAGATGAGATTCATGGGAATTTTGCTCACTTGGATAAACAACTGAACATGGAGATTTCAAGCAGAATGCGTCAACTTTCTCTTCTTGGTCCGCAGGATGGAGTAGACAGCACAGGAGGAGAAAAAATTTGTAGTAAAAAAGTAACAAAACTGCTGCAATTTGTGGATTTCTGTAATTTAGAAAAGCGTATTTGTTTTTTCTTCAAAAATGAGCAAATGTTCTGTGTGAGCATCTTTATAGGTGTTAATTACAGTGTTTCATGCCACTTTTTGAAGTAACTGCACTCGCTGGTTCATGAGATAATGGTTCACTGGTAGTGGGATCTGGTTTGTTGGCAACTTTTATTTTGGTGATTAAGCTAAGCACATATTTTCTTCCCATGGTGAAGCAAGAAGTTCTTTGTAGCAGTACATTGAATTTGCATGAGCTGACATTCTTATGTGACATGTAAGACTGTAGGTTAAAGACAGTATTACATGGAATAGAGATGAGATCCTTGAAGTGCCGGCCCAGCATGTTAGCTTTCATTTGTATCCTGTTCTTTTGGCATTTACAGAAAATAAGGACCGATTTCCTCTAACCTATGAATAGGAGATTGAGGGAAAAAAACCAAACTTCTGAGAATCCATACTATGGCATAGCATTTCCTGTTGGGTGGAATGGCCCTAGCTTTAAAACTTTGCTAAGTGACATTAGCCAACGGATCTCAGAATGTTTATAGCTGATGGCAATATTCAGATTCATAAGTGTATGTAAGATGAATTCTGAGCATAAAAGATTTTGAAGTACAACCATCACTGAATCTTTATTTTCTTCCTTGCAGGGCACTGTTCGAAGGATTATCATAGAGAATCCTGAGCAGGTAGGAAAACTGTTTGCTGCTGGAGTCTTTGTACCCCTTCCTTCCTAAATTGCCCCAGCTTGGAAAGGTACTTCCTTCCCTTTGTAATGCCACACTGAATATTTTGAAATCACAAGGTCCAAACCTCTGGGAGAGAGGGAACTATTAGGAACTGAAAGCACTACAGAATTGCCAGCTGGGCTTCTCAGCTCTTGGCATTAAGTCTCCATTAATATGTTTCAATTATATTGTTAGCAGATAATTTCTGCTTATTTTGGATGTTGTTAAGGGGGAAGCACAGTTGCTTTGTTTCCAAATGGAGAAGATCAATTGAAAAGAGAATAGTTCATAAAGTGACAGAGGAACTTGTAGAGATTTAAAGAAAGCTCTTTGAAAAACCTTCTGCCTTTTTGTTAATTCTTTTGTGACAAACTCCTGAGTGGAATTAGATGTTCATGTCTGGATGTTATGGGTAGAAACATCGTGAAGGTAGGGTGCTCAACAATTGTCTCCTTCCAAGAAGAGGTTGTAAGCAGCCCACCAGGCGGCCTTTCATGACAAGCTGTACGCATTTAACCTGGGCTGGGGAACAGCGTGGCTGAAAGATGCAGCAGCCGCACCAGCAGCTCTGTCTTCACACTCCTGAGACCCCAAGCAGTTTCAGAAGCAGTCTGATAAGTACTGTATTTGGCTCTGTTCTCTCAGAGCTCTCAGAGCAGGCCTACCCAAATTGGTCACTCAGTGGTGCCTGGGTGAACATTTAAAGTGAACAAATTTCATAGCTGCATGAAATCTAGCTAACGTGACGTAATGTCCACCTTTGGCACACAGCCTGCTCATTTTCTTCTGCCTAGCAGGATTCTGCAGTGAGAGAAAACAGTGCATTTGGCATTATACCATGGGGGGTGAAGGGAAATAGAGATGCAAGATGAGAGTCTGTGTATGTGCTGTGTGCATACTGCAAAAGAATAAATCTGAGTTCAAGAGGATGAAATGAATGCACACTTAAATATTGGTAACTCCAAAAAAAACCATCTTAAAGTGCCACTTTGAATCACAAAAGAAAGTCATCACTGTTTGGTTAAAGTTGTGCTAACTCTGAATTTGCTGCCAACGTTTTTGAGTGCTTTTTATTAAAATCTGTTACAGGAGCCATTATCCTCATTTCTTAGAGGGGGCAATTTCAGTCCTGGAAATAATGTCATCTATGAAAAGACAATAAGAAAATATGAGCTATTAAATCCCCATCAAGTAAGTTGGTTATTTCTGTTATCTATTGCAAAGGAAGATTCAGTCAGTACAAGAAAAGTAGCATTTGTTGTGCTTTGTGAACTAATTGTAATGTTGTGCTAATGTGAACTAATCCAGAGAACTGCCTTGCTGAGGAAGAGAACACCTCTCAAAGACTGGAACATAAACTACTTGGGTGGGTGGGTGATTTTGCCAGCAGCATTTTCTTGGATTATAAAAACAGGATGGATGTGTCCGTGATATGGTGTACACTCTGATCCTGGAACTGCTGAAATGTTTGTAGAGGAAAATGCCATCAGTTATTTCCTGGAAAATACATTTATATTAACTGAAATAACAAACGCTCAGTAATTCAACTGGAGCTCTTTAATCTCTGGAATACTTAATGGAACAGGATGCACGTGTGTTTTAAGTTAAATAGTGGAGGTTCCTATTGCCTGAGCATGTTAAGTGGAACAATACAATAAAGCATACAGCTCAATTAAGAAAAGTGTGTCTTCTTTGCTTTCATCTGCAGCTGCTAAAATGTGAGGAGTTGGTAAAATACAGTGTTGAAGTGTAATAGCATGAGGCAAACTCATATTCAAATAGTAAGAAAAAGCAATTTTATTAACATCATTAAAATACCTGAAACAGTCTTTTGATGCCAAAACACCTTTCATTCATTTACGTATTTTTATTATGCTTTCATCTCACTAAGATGTGTTCAGCAACTTAAAGAAAATTCACTCCTGTTTTTGTTTTAGGAGAAGCAGTACCAATTTTCCCACCAGTGTCAGATTCCACAGCTGTCTGATCAGTGCTGTGCCATCCAGCCCTGCCAGCAGCCCGAGCAGCCCCCAGTCACACAGCAGTGCCAGCAAACACAGACCGGCAGCCCCTGCGAAGTAATGCCCATCTCTGTGACTGATGACTGCAGAGGAAGTGCAGTGAGGAGGGTGACAGTTCAAACCTGCGAACAGGTAAGAATCATTTGCTGCATGTTTTACTACTCACAATATGCTTTTGGACATGGAGTACAAAACTTTACAGATAGATTAAGTTACTGATTTCTGCTCTTCAAAAGTCCACACTCAAAATCATAGCGTGGTAATTAAGCATTATGTCCCTTCTGTAAGTATAAACAGCAAAGTGCTTAAGTGTACCCATCAAGTCTTGCCGCTTTGTTGTGGTGCTTTTTCCTTTCTTTATCTCAGAGTGCTGCTCATTGATTCAGTCAGGTTTCATCTGTTAGTACAACAAAGGCTGAGTAATACAAGACTTATGCTTCTTTCCAGTTTTAGTAAAATGTAGGTAAAAAGTGCTTTATAAACTGGACATAGGCCAATTCAGCATTGCTTTCTATCTGACCTGCTCAGTGGGGGTCTGAAATAACTTCATGTGGAAGTTGGTGAGTAGCACTGTTTTGGCTGGGGGTTCACATGTGGCAGTCCTGTCCCATGCATCTGTTGAACATACAGGTGGTGAGACTGACATACTGGGTGATGTCTGTATTGGTCTGTGGAAATTTTCCATAGACAAGAGTCCAATAAAACAACTTAGTTAAACTCAGTTTAGCCTGTTTTCACTTTTATTATTCATGTAAGTAAACATTTTATCTTCAGTTAAAGATGCTTTAACATTCTGTTGGGTTTAAAAAAAAAAAAAAAAAAAAAAAAAGAAGGAGGTGGCTTATGTGAGTGCCTTTCTGTAAGTTCTCAGTGCTGTCCATATGCATTCTGCCCACTACTACAGCTATGGAAACATTAAAGATCATTAAAGGAGGTTTTACTAATTATCTATGCTTTCTGTATTAGAATAAGAATGATAACATTGCTGAAAAAGATATTGCTTAGCCTATTTCTTGTTGCTGTAAAGGAAGAATTTACTTCTGTATAGTTTACTGAAAACCAGAAGACATGGAACACACAATAGCCAGGAAAAGAATAGTATAAACAAATCACACATTGGTATGAGTAAACAAAAAATTCCATCACGTTGGTAGCATTTTCACATGCAGCTTTCTTCCCAAGGAAGGGAATGGGTTATGATCATCTTGCTTACCATCTGTTACTTCAATTGCTCTCAGGAGAACAATGACCAGCTGGACTGCCGCTACTTCGGTGAGCTCCTTGCTGAACTGAACCGCAAGACCAACGACCTGTACAGCTGTTTACTACAGCATGTGGAAAAGATAGGAGGAAGGTATTGGCCTTATGTCTGTCACCTGACATTTTGGTATTCCAGAAATCCTAGGAATGCACAGCTGGGAGCACAGATACAAGTTGATTGAGTCTTGACAATGTCCTTATCCTTCCCTCACAATCAGCGTTACTTTGGTACTCCCCTCTCACTCTCACTTGGTGCTTTCAAAGTTCACTGAAATGAGTGTAACTGCTCTGTAGCATGGGAAGAGTGGGATTTAAACATCACAAAGAACCCCAGCACTGCTAAGAAAACACCTGATGCATGTCAATAAACTTCAGCTTAGTTCTGGGTAAAGACATCACCCAAACCAATTAAGAACCAGGTTAACCAACCATCACTGGGACAACTGCCCAGAGAAACAGAGAGAGTTGGCCTGTGCTGACTGTGCTGCTGTTAGTAATGCGGTCTCCTCACACAGCTGTACAAGGAGTAATATTTAACAACGCACTGCCTGTTGCCTTACAGGGAGGCTAATGGCTCTTAATCTTATGATGAACCCTTTTTGTTCTGCACTGCAAAGACAGATAATCTTTTTGTAGCTGTCAAGTGGTGAAGTTCTGCAAAGTCTTTTGTTCATCAGCCCACTGCATTTTGTCTGTTTTCCAGGAACCATGACATCGAATTTACGAGTCAGGTAAGCATCAGGGGGGCTCTTACAAAGCTGATCTCTAAAAGTTGCAGTAAGAGTGGTGTGGATCTTGGAGCAAATGAGGCCAAGCCAGTTTAATTGAATGATGCTGATCTTTTGTTAGTTCATGATTTCTGCTTGTTAATAGCATTCAGAGCCTGAAACCTACTGCTGGGTATGCATTTGCAAGTGTGATAATACTGAAAGAAAGGAACTTCAATAATTTGCATTATTATTATTACTATTGCAGTACGAGTCAAATTTTGAGTCTTTCCTGTTACACCAGTAATGGTTTCATTGTAAAACAAAGGTACAGAAATGCATATATTTTCAGTATGCATTTTTGCAAAGGACGTTTTATTCTCTTGCCAACAAAGCAGCTGCTTCACAGCATGCACTGCTGTGCACTGCAGAAGTAAAAAAAAAAACCTGCCTCTCACTGTGATGAGAGGAATTTAAGTTGCCAGAATGACTTTCTAGATTTCCTGACTGCTCGCTTGTGGGAATCCAGGTGTAATGCATACAATCATCAGGGCCTTTCTTCTTTTTAAAGTCGTTATGCTTGTGGTAGAAATGTTTGTTTAGGATTAAATTACATGAAGCAATACCACTTCATGGCTGTCAGCATCTCCTGTAAAACTTTAGTCATCATTTGTTTGTTGACAGTCTTTTCAATATTTAGAAACATGAGATTTGCTCATAATCATTAACTGCTGCGAGCTCTGTTTTAGAATTAAGTGCTATTTGTTAAGAGAGGACGATTTTGAATGCTGCTTTTAAAATAAACTTTAAGCTTAGTGTAGATTTAAATATAAACTTCATGTATCACTTCATCTCAGTTTTTATATGCCACACTTTGGAAATTTTCTGGATATGCTTTGATCTATTTTCATTCTTATTTGCCTTGTGCTAAACATGTTTTTCATAGCAGAGCTGTGTAATTAATTAAGAAACTTCATAATGATCAACCAGGCAAAATTCTTAATCAAGATGTCTCTTTCTTCATCCTTTGCTTAGACTGAAGATATTGAAGAATTAATTCCCAAAGGACTGTCTGAGGCAACAAAGCAGCAGATTCGTTATCTCCTCCAGGTGTGTAAATAACATGGGGGGAAGCCTCCAGTAACTTGAAGCAGTAGAAGCAGCTGTACACAAACATACCAGGGAATTTGTATGTAACACTGCTCACTATTCTGCTTTTTCCATTTATTCTCTCTGCAGGCTATGGAATCACACAGGTGGCTCAGGTGCCATGCAGCAGTTCATTTCACTGCTCACTTGTTTATTTTAAACTGTTTTACTGGAACTTCCTTGCAGTTTTGCTGGAACCCATTTTGGCTTTTGGCAAGGAATGAAAGAAGCTGAATTTCAGTATTTTTATTTGTGTTGTATATTAATGCTTTACTTTAGAAACTAAAGGCAAACAGTACGTGTCTTACTGAGCAATGAATCAGGTATCAATTACTAATTACATATGCTGCCTCTCTCTAACTTGCCTTTACAAATGGTCTGGCTAAAAACACTGCTAAATGCACTCATCGCCATGGCACACTTACAGTATCTGGTAATAGAACGTATCACTTCTGGTTTGGGTCCATTTATAAATGGCTTTTGGCTTTTTTCTCATCATATTTCCTACCTACTTAACGAACTCGATGCCTGTGTGTTACAAGGCATTAATTCAAAAGGAACAAAGTGCCTAAAAAAGTCTTAGAAAATGTGGGCATTTCAAAGAACAGTGTGCACAGTAGTTCTAGAAGTTATTTTCAGCTGTAGAGCAGTTCTGTGCTTTTATATATAGTTAAGCATTTTGTAAACAAAACTCACTACTTAGAACAATATATATTTTATTTTTTTTCCTCCTAGATGAGAGTGACATCAGATAAATCTTTGAGACTTGTGCTTTCCACTTTCAAAAACTTACGTGAAGAGCTCTGCCATTTGCAGGATGACCTGGGGGTAAGTTGTATTTCTCAGTTCCCACGGCCTCATTCATTTGTTGGTCTCTCTCAGTAAGAAGTCCGTTATGATGAAATTTAACTCATGAAGTCCAAGCTTAGTTGCTTTAACAAAAACGGGTGGTTCACTCATTGACTTGCAAGTGAACAGTGAATGAGGTAAGATTTCTTCCTAGCAGTGGTTTTCAAGTGTTCAGTTTGTCAAAACCTAAAAAAAAAAACACCAAAAAAACAAAAAAACCCAAAAAAATTAAATCAAGAAAGGCTCTGAGTAGATTTAGACTTAGCTCTGCATTAGTATATACGATCTGTGTGTGCCTACATCGATGGAGATGTTTTGGAACTGTGTTTCTGTACATGCCCTGTCTGTGTTATAAACACTGAGTCCTTACTTAACAGCACTCTTCTAGGAAGCAGGAGCGCTCAACTCCTGCCTCGTGTTATCTCCCACTCTATAGGAAAGCTGCTGTCAGCTGGCACCTTTAACAACTCAGCAATCCTGAGTTATACAAGCATCACACTTTGCAAACTGGAGCTCTACAGCTCCAGATAGTTACTGTTAGGAAAGCAGATACATTTCTCATGGACAGCCCCAGTACTTAACATCACTGGAAGCTTCAGAGTGTTCTCTTGTAAAATACAAAGTTTGAAGAAGAGAGGGGGGGTTTACCAGTCACCTCTGGCATGAAATGGGTCTGTGCAGTGAAGTACTCTTTGGATTTTTTTTCTTGAATTCAGTTTAGTAACTACACATAACAAAGTCTTTCTAGGACACATTGAAAGAGCAGTTTCTGAGACTACTGCTTACCATGCAATATGAAGCCTCATGATGAGCATGGCTGCTGTAATGAACACATGAGCTTTTAATGAACAATGAGCTTTGCAGTTTAAGAAAAAACAAGTTTCAAGAAAACTGGGTATTTATCACTTAATACAAAATATTTTGCGCTTTGAACACACTTAGGACTAAGCTTACTGATAAATTGCAGCTATTTACAGCTAATGTTTTTGTCTTACAGAAGCTAGAAACTGACAATGTCTTACTTAAGAAGGATTTGGCTTTTAAAGAATCTCAAGTAAAAGAATATGAAACTATGTTGTCTTCTCTGAGAGAGAATAATCGTCAGCAGCAGGTAAATCTAAGAATATAGTTTCAGTATAATTACTATCAGCCATAAACCAGCTTCTGTGCTGGCTTCTGAGTGTTCCAAGTAATTGCTGCCTGGCTATATGCTGTGTGGATGATCCTATTACTCCCCTAAGAAACACCATGCATTCATTCCACTCCTGTGCTTTCCAGCAAGGACTCAGAGACAGTACTGCCAGGTGTCGGTCTCTGGAAGAACAGCTTCTTTCTCTTCAACTCAACGAAGGAGAAAAGGATTGTCAGTTAAAGGAACTGGAATACTCCAAGCGTGCCTTGGACCAAGAGATCCAGAGTCTTAAGCTACAGGTAATAAATAATACCTTCACTTGCTCTTTGTTCAGCTGCTGTTATTCACAGATGCAGATGGCCTGGTGAAGAAAATAATATTAAAGAAATCTCTTAAAAATAAAAAATGCTTTTTTGCTTTAGATCTGCTCCAGTCCAACAGTTCAGACTACCACAGATGAACTCTCCAGCCGTTATGTAGAGATGATCAATAACTTGAGAGAGGATAAAGACCGCGAGATCCGCAGTCTCAGGGTATGTTGATGAACTTGGTATATGTGCACTTGCCACCTTTTGTGACAGGAGGTATCAGGTTATTTTTTAATTAAGAAAAGATCTACCAGATGCTTTTTACGTATCTTTTGGTTCTGCAATTATTTTATACAGCGCTAATGATAGCACTGAAACTCATAAAACTGTGATTTGAAAAAAACAAAGTCCTTTGACGTTCGTGATTTTAACCAACAAAATACATACAGAGTTTACTGTATACTGCACACTTTCTGTATACAGAAAGGTTACCTGCAAGGAGCACCAAACACCAAACTAACTATTTCTCAACCTGTATTTCACAGTCTCAGTTGTGCCAATTCCAGCAAGATATATCAAGGCAAGAAGGGAACAACAGCGACTTGCAATTAAAGCTGCATGAACTGACAGCAATGCTGGAGGAGAAAGATGTTTGTATTAAACAGCAGCAAGAGGTAAAACAGAACAGTGCATTTCTTGTTTAAGAATATTGTATGCTTGAGCCTTCACTTGCTTTGAAGGTAGCAGTTTAATCAGGAAGTCACGTGTACCCTCCTGGTTCAGGAACTGGGGTTAGGATTATTATTATTATCGTTCACTGAGCTAAAATTAATAATACTGTTTGTTACTCCACCACTTCTCTTGGAAGGACATACATACTATTTCAGAGCATTCTTCAATAAGAATTTCAGCGTGGATTCTGCTGTGACTTCAGTGAACCAGTACATCAGAAAGCATGATTTATTTTACTTGAATGTTCACTTCTGGTTTTCTCAGGAACTCTTCAGACTCAAGCATGACAGAGTATCAAGCAGTCAGTCCCCTGGTGTAACAGCTATCATCACGAAGAAGTAATGTAGTTATTCATCTTTCTTAAAAATACATCTTCATTTTCCATTGCATACTTCTATTAACTATGTCCTTACCTCCTGCAAACGTCTTAATGCCAAATGTCTGTTCAACTTTTGCAAAAGGGAAAAGCTCCACCTAGTAAAAACCATTTGGAAGGATTCAATCCTACGCACTGTAATCGCAAACGGAGGGGTGGCCAGCATGTTACAGACATTTAAATTGCAGTGTTAGCATTTTTGTTACTAGTAAGAATATGTGGAGATTGTTAACTGACAGGATTATGGGGCAAGATCAGAGATAGTGATCTGGATAATACAGGTGTGCAGATTTCGGTTTGATAGTTTACAGCTGAGCAACTCTTTCCAATACAGGTACAGGAATCAGTATCCTATCCTGGGTCTTTTGTCTGACGACTACAAGGTTACATCACCCGTCAACAAATCACAAACTATTGTAATTGAGAGGACTGGAGAGATATGGAAACATGTAAGTTCATCTAGGGATTCACTACAGGGTCTGAGATATGGAGTATTTAATTTTTCTTCAAAGACATGATGAGCCAAAACTGATGCCTGAGAGAAAAGAATAACATTAATTTTGCCATGCTGCAAAGAGCAAGGCAATGGAGTCAAGTCAAGAAACTGCACTGTCTGTTGCAAGGAGGCAGTAATTGCTAGGTAGAGTATAAATAAAACAGTGTTGCTATTTTCTGACCTTTAATTACCTTTAACAAAGGAAGTGGTGTTGCTCTAACAGTCTTTGCCCAGGTGCACGAGGCAGTCCTCTGGGCATCACTATCTGTAGTGAGGAGTTGAGAACTTCTTCAGCGCTCTGCTCTCAGGTGGAAGGTACAGGTGGTGTGCTTTGGGTGCATGGCATTCCTCTGAATCAGGAGTATTAATTACTCTGCACTATTATTAAAACAGATTAAGCACCATGTTCCTGAAACTTACACAGAGACAGAGCAGTGACTAATCCAGGAAACACAGAAGAGTGGTGACTTCTTTTTAAAGAGTGACTTAAAGTTACAGAAAGTGGGACTGCAGAAGCTGTTTATGTTACAAGGTACAGGATAGTGTCAAATCTGAACACAAGGTAAAGACTTGAGAAAGATCAGCACAGCCAGCTCACAGCAAGTACAGCAATGTAAGCATAGCTTTCTGGGGGACACAGCCAAGAAAAGGCAACTTAAGGCAATAAGGCAATACGAGCAGCCTGAGTAGGCTGAAAGTAAAACATCTGGCAAGCAAGGAATTAACACAGTAATAAAGAAATAACAGTAATAAAAAGCTAAAATCTCTTCCTTGCTTACTTGAAAAGTTAGTCATTGTTTCCATTTTTATAATGGAAAATGTGAGTGTATGCTGCATTTAAAGAGATCAATATCACTGAATAAATAAGAACTATTAACTGGTTGCATTTTAAGTTTCCCAAGGTCTTTATCACTGGTGCAAGTTTCAGCTGAAACAAAATGACTTTGTCGCAAGATAAACTTGATAAATCCAGTTTAAGAAGTGCCAATTTCCTCCAAGCTTGAGAAATATTTTTTCTGCATTTATGTTCTGCCAACCAAATCTTTCTATCTGCATTCATTACTGAATAGCGATGCTGACTGATAGGAATCTGAACAGAATACTGACAGTAGCACATATGTGACAGTGCCTTTCAAGTAATGAGTATTTATCATGCTGACTCTTTCAGGATGCTCAAGTAGAAGCACTTCACTTCAATCTTAGTTACATTAGAGAAAAATTCTCAGGTAGAAATTCTGTAATGTCTGCTATTTAGGTATCTGATAACTTCCTGTGCTTGCTGGCATTCATAAATATAAAAACAGCCCCTCCCAATATTGTCTACTCTTGTGATTACTGAAAACAGTGAATGATGCCTGTTCTGGCTTCTGCCACTTCCTGGACAGAACTGCCTGCAGCTTAGTGATATGACTTTGACCATTCCACAGCCAGCTGCTGTAAAAGGTGACACACATTGCACTTGTGGAGGGGAAGGCTCACTCAGGCACTAAGAGACTGTTAGAGAAAATAAGCATACAGTTAACTGAAGCATTCTTTGTACAGCAGACAGTTCGGTGAGTATGCATATTACCTTGTAACAGGCTGCTTGTTTCTTTGCTTTTAGGAATGAAAGAAATCCCTCAGCCATCCAAGCTGGTTAAAGGAGTCTACAACAAATATCTAAAATTGCTTTCTTTTCTGCTTTTTTTTTTTTTTTTTGCCTCAGTAGAAGGTTTGGTCTGATAGCGAGAGAAAGGCCAGGGAAGAAATTAAGAACATGAAAGCATGAAGGCAGTGCAAGACAGTGTCTTGTAACAAATGGTAACAAACTGAGGTACCTGTGTCTGTGACGTGTTGCTAACATCTGTTGCACAAATGTTTCTCGTACTGTTTCATGCACTTACTTTTCTCTCAGAAGAGAATGGCAGGCCATGCTGGTGAGAACTTCAGTTTTTCCTGATGTGCCCAACATCTGTTCTTCAGTCACTCTTTCAGCAATCTAAAAGACAGAAGTAGGAACTCTGAAACATTTTTGTTTTCCTCGTGATAGCATTAGCTGTGTTTTTTTCTCTCCTATCTGCTTGTGATTGAGAAGTGAGAGGGATACAAATCTAAGTCACACACACGGAATGGCTGGTTTCAGTACAGACAGAATCACAAATTATCACTTCATCTACTGCAGCCTGTTCAAGATGAAGTAAAACCTGGTAAGAACTGTCATGGGAAATGTTACTTATGTTACATCTGCCTGTCCAAAACTAAACCACAAAGGAAGATGACTTCATTTGTTCCAGATATAGAAAACATAGAAATTGAATTAGCAGATGACTTGATTTGGGCTGATGCCAATTCTGAAGAATGTTACTGACATCAGAATTAACATATTTCAGGTACACCACTATAAGCCCCCAAACCAGCCACAACTATTTATTTTGCTGTGTTTGAAAACATCAAGATCTCATTATATTTTTATATAGAAAAACTTAGCTCACAGAGTATATTTTATTATCAGACCGACCTATTTACAGTTTTTTGCTCCATGCAGGACTATGGGAATTCTCTCATCTGATTTGGTACAAATAATTATGTAGCTGTCTAACCAACACAGTGTGTTAGGTGAGCGGGGAAGTGCTAAAAGAAAATCATAGGCAAAAAGCTTTATGCAGTCAGAAGATGCTAGCTGTGTATCACAGGGTTCTTGCTTTGCTCTTTTTCAGGAATCATAGGCTGTTTCTGCAGACACACACATACTTCTGTTCGCAAATAATATGCAGCATAGACACTGTTTAATGGTGAAAGAACCCTGTTGGCAATATATGTTAAATAAATACAATGTTCTAAATCATGACTGCTGGAAGCAAATTCTATCTACCCGGTACTGGAGGGGGTTGTTTTAGGGGATGTGATGCTTTTCTGAGGCAACAGATTTCTCTATACCAGTCTTTACAAGTAAAGGGATAGTGGGATGCTTCTTTTCTTGCAGTTGATCCAACCTTCGTTCAGTTAATATAACAGCATAGAGAAACCATAATACATTGACATAGTACTGTCAAATGTATTCTATCATAATAACTTTACTGGCACTGTCTAATGACTTACTTATCATCCCTGGTGTCCCACACCATAAAAACAGAAAAAGAATAACACATTTGTTTAATGCCATCATACTGATGGGTGCAGATTTCCCAATGAAAAGAGACAAAACAACTTTCTGACTTACTGTGGTCTTTGCCATGAACTCATCTGGGCTTGACAAGCTAGAAGCATTATACAAACAGTTCCAAAGAAAGAAGCTGCAAACAGCAGAAACATCAGTTATTAATGGACATACTTTACATTCATTTCAGCTACTGCAATGGCTGTACAGTGTATTTACAAATCCTTCTGGAAGATAACTACTACACAGATGTTTCTTTAAGTCTGTATGACTTTCTTAAGACTATAAAAGCACAACAAAAGCAGTAAATGCCCTTATGGACAGAAGAATGCAGACTGAACGCAGACAGAGCTGCTGGGTGTTGTGCTGTCATTCGATGACGAGGCCATAATTAGGCAAATGAATTAGGCATTATGGTCCATTTGAAAACACGATGATTGCTCCCCATACTTAGAGAGCCGGTAGCACACATACTACTAAAAAAATATATTTATAAAAAAAAAAAAAAGCCTGGTTTTCTAACCAGAAATGTCAGTAGTGCATTGTGTCGTAAGGACCAGCTGCTCTGAGGCTCATGAGATTAACTTAAAGCATTCATATACTGTACATTCTGAAGCACTGATTGCCAGAACACCACATTTTACACCCAGGTATCACAAAGCAACAGATACTTGTTGAAAAGTAGAATGAGACGAGATGAACCATAATGACCATGTGGGGTTGGTTTTGTTTTTAAATTGGGTTATTTAATAAAGCAAAATTAGTAGTTTCATTATAAAAGTAACTGATATTTGCTGTTGCATCCTTTCCAGTGAACTGAAATTGATTTACCAAACATTATTTCTGTTGGATGCATTTTTCACACTTACTCATCTCTGTAAATGCCAGTTATCACTCAAACTATCAACAACATTGACAATTTTTCACCTCAGTTTCACGTTTGTCCAATGAGATTGCTACATTTTTTCTGGAGCAAATTCAGAAAATCAAATGCAGCATTTGTGCATTTACAACAAAGTCTGTACTGCCCTTGTCAACTACTAATGGTTTTATCAACTGAACCCTTACGGCCAGAGATCTGACACTATGCAGTTTCTTGCTCTTAAACTGAAGAGTAGGAGAAAAAAGTTCTTTCAGTTTCTCTTGCTGATCTTTCCACACAATTATGTAATACAAACTGTTTCTCTGCCCTAGCTGTGAAATGAAAGCCAAATACAGTCCTACTGTAGAAGTTCCTGACCCCTTTAGCACTGTCTGAAGAGTCAGCATAAGCTGTGAATGTTGCAGCAAGGTAACAAACATACCTTTATCCAACCTTTACCTTGAGATTACTTTGTTGGCGTTCCTCCAGATACTCTCTCCATTTCATCACCTTTAATTGTGGACACTTGAAACCTGAAGAAAAACAATGGATGATGATTAAGTCCTGAGTCACTTTGAACTGCTTCTGGCATTTATGAATTCTGTCATTCAAATTAAAAATGCAACGAACAGCTGACATTCAGAGCAACCCTTCTGCATGTTTGTGAAACTTGTTGCTTGCTCAAGCAAACGTGAGCTGTTTTGTGCATCATGTACAACGCCACAGGAACAGGCAAAGGGAAATCCAAACATGGTCAGGGACAGCTGAGCCACCTCAGTGCCATGCTCCTGGGGGCAAACAGCTTTACAGCACAGGTCAGTGTGCCCTGACAGAAGGCACAGGGCTGCCAAGCTCAGGGGAGCAAGGCAGGGCAGGTGCAGCCTGCAGGGAGCAGGGATCTGAGGATGCACTCAGAAGAATTTTACTGTGACTTCACAGGATGCATTTTAAAAATCATGACACCTCTGGTAACAGCCATCCCAAGTTAAACATATACTGGCTAACTGCACTGAGAAGAATACAGGAACTTCCTCAAACCACTGTGAAATTTAAGAACATGGATACCAGTACTTACTACTATTTTTCCCTTCAACAGTTCTTATTTCCACACTGTCTCTTCTTAGCTACATCTCACTGTCCATTTTGCTGTTCCACTGTCAAAAGAAAAAAGAAATAATGAATATAAAGACAAGTTCAAACTGCTAAAGCAATAAGCCAGCCAAACTGCAGAGGTAACTCATCTTCTTGCTTCCCAGTGGAGAAGGTTGCCCGGAACCACTTCCATTAAACTCGGCTCAGGTTCTCCATCTATCTGTCACAGAGACTACTAGGCTGCACCTGTTCTTCAGCTCCTCTTTCCCTTCCTAAATTTGTTCCTCAGCTGACAACAACCAACTACAGCTGTAGTTTTTCCAACCACTATTTCCTCCCTCATATCATGGAAAACATGCTCCTCTCAGATTTCCACATTTCAAAAGGTAGAACTTTTTTTTTCCTAACCAGAAGGAAATCTCACTAGGCAGACCTTCAGGTTGCGAAACACTCAAAGCCAATTTCAACTTCTGTAATAAAGCATTACAGAACTTTGTATGATGATGAAGCTGAAAATGAAGAAAATCTTTATCCAGCACCCACCATATTGTTCTTGCCATCATTAAATATATTAAAAAAAATCAAACCACACAAAACAGCACTCAGTGGACTTTACAGTGTGTAAGAGTTTAGGGCATGGAGTAACTACATGCAACAGAAAATCTGAGTAAGAGAATTGATGTCCCACACTGCACTGTGCTTTTTAGGATGGTAGACACCAGTGGTTCTTAACTAACATTTATTCTGAGAAGTTTTGGCACATCCCATAACTGGAATAAATAAGCATCGTTAAGGGAGTTTTCTCAGATGAAATCTGAAAGGAACCATACATGAGAAAAACATAGTACAGCTGCCTACTGTTGTTTTCTTCAAACTTCACAAAGATCAGAGCAACTTAACATGGCCATCACTCGAAGATGTGGTGTCACTTCCAAAACCTTGAAAACCATAAACAAAAATCCAGAACTAAAAGATGGTGTCTGGATGAGGTGCTGCATGATATGGTTTAGTAGCTTAGTGGTAGTATTGGTGATAGGAGGACAGTTGAACTAGATGATCTTGTAGGTACTTTCCAACCTTGTGATTCTATGATTCTATGACAGGTAAGATAACAACTGGCGTTCAGTTAGAGACTTAGAAAATAAGAAATCCAACTTTGGTGTGTATTATCTCATCTTACACAAAACAACCATTTATCATGGAAAGAATTGCTCGCATCTCTGCAATTTTAAACTGAAATCTTGTAAGCTCAAAGTCTTCCTCCGTACTCCTTTTTCTGCCACCCTCATGGCCTGTTCTGTACCACACCAACCCTGGTGGGTCCTTAGGCAGTGCAGAACGGAATCTGGTTACAGTGCTGGCTGAAGATGTTAAAAGTACTCACATATCTGGTTATTCTGTCCATCCTGGAGGTGGAAAAATGAGCCAGCACAGAACAGTCATCTTCAGCCTGTTATGAAGGATCTCTTCCAGTCTACGTATTCAATATAATTTTCAGGAATAAAGTATTAAAATTGTCAACAAAACAAAAGATTAATTTTTAACATTTTGTGAGTGTCACTGTCTCCTCCTCTGTCTGCTGGACCTACAGAAGAAGAAAGTATCAGAAACAAAAACCAGACTATTCCATTAGCACCGTCTGCATAGTTTGTTTGCCCGCACAACAGCCACGCGTTGGCTGGCCAACAGCACGCTGGAAATCCTCGATGGAGTGTTCATTTAACACTGCATTATTTTCTTAGTTTCCAATCTACCACTGATGCCATGATTCAAGTATTCTAAGAAGAGAAGAAAATTAAGAAAGCAATGAAAGCAGTATTTTTAGCATTTCGACAGCTGCTCTTATTATAAAGCTAATAAAAGACAGCACCTACCTGCCTTTTTCCAAAAACTGAAATGTTATGTTCTCTTCACTTGAAGGAAAGAATTTCAAAGGTACAGCACTATCACATGTGATAATTATTTAGAAACAGAAGTACGTACGTTACCTGTCACCTTAGCAGCTTAACTGGAACCTCAATATTCCCTCAATATTCCCCCTCAACAGTGGTACACAAACATACCTTGGGTAACCTGCTTACTTGAGATGTTATTACATTTCATATCAACCAGGGAATAACGTAACTAAAATATTAAGGCAAAATTACACCGAATGAGACTTTCCTAAATCACCATAAATGAGAAATAGACTCCAAAATATTTGGAGTGCAAGAGATGCATTTTATTGTACGCCCGTTACGATGAGTAACACATTTAGAAATAATAATCCCACACAGTGACAATCTTATTTTACAGCGTGTACATCATTTTTTACAGCCACATAAAACACGTATTTTTCTAAGAGATTTCCCAAATTTCACTTCCTGAAGTTTAGAAATATAAAAAAAAAATTTTCTCAAGGAACTGATTCTCATCTGGTGCAAAAACAAAATATGAACATATCTGAAACACAAAAAGCCACAATATAGCATGAAGTTACAATTTCTCATGTGAACAGCTGTGTGCAAACATGAAGCAACTAAAAAGAGTAAAAAATACACATTATATGCGTAACACTTATGAACAGGTTGTTCATTAAATAGCCCTAGACCAGCTCGTTATATTAAGCGCCATTTGATCTGCAGCATGCTAACACAAAGCACTGTTTAAAGGGATGCATATTTTAAATGTATACACTGTAAACTGAAGATCCATCTCCAAACTCTAGCGGCAGCATATTTCTCTGGCTAAATACTGCATATATACTTTCTTACAGATTGAAAATGCACGTTTATAGCGTGGTATAGATTTCTTTCTTTTAAGAATTGATTAAAAGGTGCAATTTTATGTCTATATTGAAAATTTCATATTAGGAGGTAGGGCAATTGCCATACCTGCTAAGAACACTGCCCTAAAGAGCTTCTAAGTGCTCTGAATTTTAATTAAAAACAAACTACAGGTTTTTTCAATTTTCTTTTTAATAGTACTTTGAGATCTTAAAGTAGTGAGAAAAAAAAAGTAGTGCTGAGTAGCAACACTATCAGCTGCATCCATTTCATCCTTAAAAAATAGAATCAGATTCAAACTTAATTTTATGTGCCATACTGAACAACATTCAGCCATAGTTTCAGGTAAAAAAGGGAAGTTATGTACATACACGTCTTTAAGCCTAGCACCAAAACACCACCTCTGAGATCACAACGCTGTGTTTTTATCATTGTATCCTGCAATAAAATAGGTTAGCAGCTTTGAAAATCATTACAAATTTCTTGTTGGTCCTAACTAATAGAGGAAACCAAAAAGTTTCCCAATGAAATGTTGTATTTGTTGAAAGCAGGACAACCCCCCCTAACTCTGACCAATTCTAGAATATAATTTCCAGGCACGATTTCAAACGTTATGACCAAGTGACTGACGAATACTCTTCTCTCAGAACCACACAAGAAGCCAGGCCCAGCTGCCTCAGCAAACCAGCTGTGAAGAATCCCGTCACGTATCTGAACTGTTTTAGTATGGAGACAAACGCTCTCACTGACAAAACGGGTAACACAATCATCTTCTTTTTGTCTTCCATAGCTTAACAACGCGTAATACTATTACTTGAAGACATTCATTCATCTTTCTGCAAATTTAAGACATTCATCCATCTTTCTGCATTCTATAGTGCTCTTCAGGTTCTGATAAGCAACAATCATAGGGCTATGAGATCCCCTGTCAACCCTAATACTTTAAGACTTTTAATACAAAGAATGTAAAGTTATGATTTAATATCGAGCTTTGAAACCAGGAGAAACAGTTCATGAGATTTTTTTTTCCCCAATTATCATAACACAGTTTCTAAATTGCTTCCTTCTTGACATCATATATTACATTATGGCCTCTCTGTGGTGCCTCATTATATGCTGATTTTTTTCTGATGGTCTACGGAATCCCTTTTTGCAATACTCACACCTATGTGGATAGTCTTTTGTGTGTATTGATATTACGTGTCGTTTAAAGCCTGATGCATCCGTAGTGCTATATTCGCAATACTGGCATTGATAAACTTTTCTTCCACTGTGCGTCTTCATGTGCTTCTTAAGTTCAGTTTGCTGCCTAAATCCTCTTTTACATCTTTTGCACTTAAAAGGCAGGTCCTTGGTGTGAACTGAGAGGATGTGCCCGCTCAGTATAAAAGGATCTGACGTTTTAAAGTCACAGTGTCTACACTGATGTATCTTTTTACCTTTATGGGTTTCACTATGCTTTTTGAGCTCTGATGGACGATGGAAGCCTTTTTCACATACCTCGCATTTGTGGGGAAAATCCTTCGTATGAACTGAAATAATGTGTCGCTTCAGGTCACTGGAGTTGGTGCTCTTATGGTCACAGTGCGGACACTGATGAGTCTTATGCCCTTGAAACAATTCTGTGTGCTGCTGCAGCTCCTTTTCATCTGCAAAAGCCTGGGGACAGTGCTCACATTTAAATGGCAAGTCGTTCCCATGTTTGGTTTTGATATGAGTTTTCAGATTGGACTGATCAGCACACCTGAAGACACAGTGCTGACACTGGTATGGCTTTTCCCCAGTGTGGGTCCTCATATGCTTTTTCAGCTCTGACGGATGACGGAATCCTTTCCCACACTCCACACATACGTGAGGGAAGTTCTTACTGTGAACTGCAAGTAGATGTCTATTGAGTAGCCCCTGCTCTGCAGTTTCATAGTCACAGTATTTGCACTTGTGCAGTTTAGGCTCTTTGTCCCTCAGTATTAGTTTATTAGAACTCAACGGGCTTGCTTCTCTGTATCTTCTTGTATATTCCGTAAACTCGTGGGTTTTATCAACTTTATTTATAAGTTTATGGCTTTCCAGATGATTGTGGAAACTTACTTTTTTGTTAGTTGTAAAGTCGCAGTCTGTACACTGGTATTTCTTCTTAATCATATGATCTGGATGATTCTTCATATGCCTTTTCAAGAATCCTCTGGATTTAAATTTTTTCCCACATATATGACAAGGGTAAACTGTTAAGGGCTGTCCATCAGGACCTATTATAACAGCTGTTTTTAAACAAACAAAAACAAGTTATGAAGAAAACAAATTTACTGATTAAGAAGTTTTAAATCAGCCAACTGTTGTTCAGATTCATGCACTTACACTTGCAGCAAGAGTTCAGCAGTTTAAAAATAACCAATGCACAGCACCTACAGTTTATATATTGTTTTGTTTTAGAAAGTGATATCAGATGTACAGTGAGTACATCCACAATTACTTTCTAATCACTCACAACATTCAAATGAATTACACCAGTGCTAGGTTGCTAACTTCAATAGCAAAACCTACCACATTTTCTATGCACAGAATTGGAGGGGGAAGGACACAGGAAATCCGCAAATCACCATTTAGATTTTTAATTCTGAACCAGTTTGGAAAAAAAAAGAAAAAAAGAAAAAAAAAGAAGAATAGTAAAGGAGTAAGTGCCACTCCATGAGAGCACACATAACCATACAGTGTTTACCTGTTTGCCATTGCCTGGCCTCTCCTCTCCTCCTTTTCTTGGTTTTTTGTTTTAGCACTCTATTAGTGCTAATGCTATCACAAATCTGCAGGTATTGTGTTGCATTACCGTTTTTGTTTTCTAATCGTGTATCCAAGTTATTCCCTAGAAACAAAAATTAGACACCATAAAAAATCTTAAACAATTATTTTCTTTGGGACTGATGACTGGAATTGCACAGCAAAATGTCTACTTTAAAACAAAACAGATCACCCACTCCTCTGCAATGAACAGGTTTTTTAAAAAGTGCCAGTACAAAGCATTGCCTTTGGTGGCCAAACTCAAGAACTTAATTGTTTAAACAATTAATAATTTTCAAGTACATTTTTTGCTATCTTGTAGTCTCAGAATATTAATTTCTGACAGGTTGTGCCAGTTACTTTCTCATCTCTATCTAACTTGATTTTACTTCCTAGCCAACGGCATCATCTCTGCTCTGACTACCAAACTATACACAACTAATGACTTCCCCATACAATTTGAGGCCCACAACACTTACAGAATTGTTTTCATTTCAAAATAGAAGAGAAATTACTATTCAGTTCTTCAGCTTATGCTTTATGAGTAATTTGTTACATTCTCTGATGGGGAGAATCACAACACATTGATGTATGCTGCTTTAAAGACACTAAGTTACTTGTAAAGCTCTAGACAGCATATTTGTGTGCCCTTACCTGCCGCTTGACCATCTTCATATCTTCTGGGTAGTCTTCTGTCATCTCCTGCAGAAAATGGTATTTTAGTCGTTATAAATTTAAGTCCTTTTTAAAGATGATGGTTTTGAAAGTCCAAGAATGAGAGAAAACTAACTTAAGTAGTAAGTAACAGCTTAATACTGTCCAAAACGAGCTGTGCAGTTCACATCAGTTCAGTATTTTGCAATTACATGCACCAGGAAATAAAGATCGTATCTCTGTCAGTACTTGAATACTCACTGAAGATGTGCTTGCATGCTTACCATACTGTCTTTCCTGCCTCTCACTAGTAATAAGCTTGTTTCTGGAAAGTTCTAACCTTATAAAAAAACCTCAGATGTCCATCTAGAAATTAGAGGGGACCTGAAATCCACAATTTGTTCCTGAGATCAAAGTACTTTGTCCTTATGGAGTAGAACTTGGCAGATAAAAGGACTTCCACCCTACCAGCCATTCCACTCTCCTATGAGATGGAGAAGTCATACTAACAGTTTATTCCTCATTTTGAATTGAAAGTGTTTATTGCTACATGCCAAAGCCTGGTGCTTCACAACCACTTCATCACTCAGCTACTGTGCTCAGAAACAGAACGCCACCAAATCTAAACTACCTAATTTGCTCACTTAAGTAAAAGGCATTGATGATCTTGTACACTTAATATAATTTTAACATGCCAAAATCCTAGAAAAGAATAAATCTGAAATAACAGAATATTCAGAATTTGCAACATATCCTGTTACTTCTACAATTTGAAACATGGCCGCAGAAGACATATTTTGTTTTTCTCACTTATGATCTAAAGGACTAGCAGGTTTAAAATATGTTACATAAATGGAACTGATCAGGGATGAATTTACACATCTCTTTTATTTTTTAAAGGTATTTCCCCTTTCTCCTAGTGAATATAAAATATTTAAGGTTATTCTTGCTTTTGTAAAATCCTTAACAGATGACTTCATCAATCATCAAAAACGTACACACACTGTACAGCTGAGCTGGTATTAAGAACAAGGGTACCAAAGTTCTTCAAACAGCTTTCCTTCTTATTTCATAAAACTCAACATGCAGCAATCCATTCATTGCATGCAGGACAACCAACTACTACAACAATATGACAACTGCTAGGCAGGCTGGCATTGAGGGAAAAAACCAAAAGCACTACAGAAATGAGATTTTTTTTTCCCCTATCTGAATTGCAAAAAGCCAAGGACTTCACATGTGAAAGGTTGTGAATTACGTGGAAAAGAATTTTTCACAGCATTTTATTAGTTTCACTGACTGGCACTGCTAAAAGAGCTGAAGGAGCTGCCTCCAAACCCCCACTCAATAGTGAAAAATTGTGACATTTGTACATAGAATCTGGAAACCAGACTGGGAAAAAAATAATGAAAGGGATTTTCAAAAAATGAGCATAGAGATTCCTACCATAAGCAGCAGCCCAAGCAACAGGAACAAAAGTTTTATTCACACCAGTCTCTTCAAGCTGCGTGTCTGGAAGTGATGTAGCTTCTTCTTCACCTACAATAACTTCCATGTAAACTTCATCTGCTATTTCAGCACAGCCTGAGTTAAAGGAGAAGAATACATTTTACATTTTATTCTGTACATTTTAAATTTTCCTGCATTTAACTTGATTTCCCTCTTATTGATACCAGTTATAAATTAGTTTTCTTCCTCTGGCATTTAGAGCCACACCTTCCCTTAGGGGGTAACTGTTTATTCAGACATTCCTTAAAGAGAGAAAACACACATCAATAAAAGCAAATACAAATTCAAGTATACAGATTTACAGATTTTAAAATGATGACATTTATTTGCCACTTTGCCAGAAAGAGAATTAAACATGGCAATTCACATAGGAAAACAGAGGTGTTAAAAAAAAAAAAAAAAAAAAGAGAGAAATTCAACTAACCTCATTAACTTAATCTATGGACATGTTAAATTTAACATAAATAATGCAATGATGGCATACAATATGAAAAAGTGCATCTTATCCACATCACTTTAAAATAATAATAACCTGCTCTTTATTTTTAGGGAAGATGAACTTAGTTTGTTACTACTTCAGGCTGAAGAATCCTTCAGAAAAGTTTAAAAAGTTCTTGAGAATGATGCTTATATTGTTGTACAAAACAGCACAAGAAACAGAAATGTTTCATATTATGCTTACTAATATCTTCATCTTCCTGAGAAGAGTCCTTAACAGCCATGTAAACCATTTTTTCTCGCTGCATTCTACCAACACCTCCTTGTTCAATTACTCCAGCTACCGAATGTCCATTGTGAAAATCACTCTCTGTGACAATTTCTGTCCCACCTTAAAAAAAGAAGCCAAACACCTTAAGTGCATGTAAACAAAGCCAATCTCAACACTAATTTCAGACTGAAGTGTTTTACAACAAAGCTATTGTATAAAACTCATCCTTTTGAAAGCAATGGTTTCCAAAACGTCGAATTAACATAGGAGGTAACCCCATCACCAGACAACAGAAGTCAGATCCCAGGCATGACAAGAGGAACTTTTAAGAAAATTAGAAATTTGGTCACTGTATAACAATGAAACTAACACTGATCCAAAACATCAGCCCAGTAAGTCTGCGTAGGAGGGTTCAACATCACGCAGCTAGAATGAGAGGCAGCAATACGCATTATGCTCCCATAATACTACCCACAAACTGCAATCAGCATAAATGAACTACCAAACAAATACCACTGCATTGCTTCTAAAGTCAAGCTGGATCACACGTAGCACTCTGGTCCCCAGATACAGAGGTTTCACTCAACTGGACTTGCTGGATTCAGTGTTAATAAAGAACACTTTATTTTTCCGCTTTTAATTTCTATACGCTCCCCAAAGCTCTGATTGGCATCATGTGCCATGAAGAACTTGAGGGAAGACACAGAGACACCCCCATAGTCCTTAGGTTTATGAGGGCTGAAATTACAACCAAGGAATCCAACACAAAATGTGGGAGTAAAATGGAAACTAATGAGAAATGATAAGCAGTGCCACAGAGGCAATTAAAGCCAAATCTTTCTTTTGGGACTGACTGTCAGATTACATTTGGAATACGTACGTATGTGTGCCAAAACAACTGGTCATTTTCAGTATTTATTATTCTATTTTTTACTTTTCCATATTTACCACAAAAAATGCAGGGGATTTTACTACCACAGCTTATTTTCAGAACTTTCGTCTAAAGTGGCTCAGCCAGGACATCTGTCCAAGTAACAACAGACTGCAATGCACTGACACACAATGAGACCAATGCTATCAGTAATAGTACTATTAAGAATACTTGTTACTCACAGCATTCAATCATGCAAAATCAAAGAAAATAAGTATCTATGGAAAAAAAAAAATGCAGCTGTTCGGCCACTTCTGTATTTGGGGTTTGGTAATAAACGACATTCCAACACTGAAAATAAATATTGCTCGTCAAAAAATGACCTGAAACATTGAGTATTATCAGCATATGGGCAATTCCTTCCAATTTCACTCTGAGGAACAATCCAGTCAGTGAATTACAAGACAGAAAGACCCGCAAACACTTCTCCATACTACTGGAAAAAAACACAGAATTTAAAGAGGTACCTATTTCAACATCATCTTCAGCTTCAGCTTTAAATATGTATACTTTGATAACTTCAGAACCAAACCCATCATCTTTAGCCACTTCATCATTTGTCACTTCAGTACTGATTTTCAAGGGAGTGCTTCCTATGTGGTCCAGTTTTTCTCCAACATCATCCACTGTAAAGATAAAAGAGCAACAATGAGGCTCAAACATACTGTCACATGTTAGCATGATTTTCTCCGCTACTATCCCCACACATAGTAAAGTTTTGCATACATTAAGGGCCTTTACAAAATAAGTCATCTTAAGGAACTTAAAAGAAATTCCAGAAGCTCAATACTCGTTCTGTTGCAAATCTGCAATCATTTCATGAACTACTAAGTGAAGAACATGAGGGAACTTTGGTCATCAAAGTATGTAGTTTTGCCTGAAACTATTACACTGCAGAAGCAAAAATGTATCAGTAGGTGAAATCAAACAAGTCTCCATAAAAATGTGAAAAGCTAGCCCAGGGTTGCCTGTTACAGTGCAAGAGTTCCAAGAAGCTTTACTACTCTACAATACTCTACAATACTAAGATTTAGTAGTAGACACTCTAATCAACAGTGGTATCTCCTGAGTATACTCCAGTGACAGAAACATGAATAATTTTCAATTTTCTATCTAAAGGAAATCACGATTTTATCAAATTTTACCATTTGAAAACATGCCAATTAATAAAGATCATTGTATAGCATACAGCTGATTGAAAGATGAGACAAAAGTAAATCCAAGTAGTATTATCTAAAGTTGACTTTCTTTATGTGTACACATTTGCTACTATTGCTATTTGATGTATTCCGGCCTACATATTCAATAAAAAATACATTAAAACCATTAGAAGTTTTTGTCTTTTTACCACTGTTTTGGTAAGAAGAGCATGCACAAAGATCTCCACATATGTATGTCCCAAGTTGCTAACATGGAGGACAGAGACCCAAGCGCCTTTCTGACACACACACTGCCACCACACTACTGTCAGTGGACAAAATTAGCTCCTTTGTAGATGGCCAGCACAGGCCTACGTAACACCCACAGACATCCTCTGACCAGGGATGAATCCCCCCAAATGTAAACAAAACCTGAAATACATACATTTCATGGACATCGCAATGTACTGCATATATAACATGTGTAACACTGGGGGGGGGGGGGGGCTGAGTTTAACACTTCTGTGAAAAGAGCGCTTCATGACTACGACTGTGAGCATACTCCATGGGGGTGTGGAGATTTCCCCACGTTTCTGAGGCTCACCTTGGGATGCTGCAGTGCTCCCCAATGCCCCTCTAAGCTTCCTGCTCTCTGTGCTGCCACTTCTGCTCCTGAAGAGCTGCTTTTAACTACTTCAGGCTACAGCCCGGTGTGCTGAGGTACACTGGAATTAGTTTAGGCTTTTCTTAATACTCAAGGCAGTCACGTGAGATGGTGCAGAACCCATTACAAAAACAACAAGATGCCTTTCCTGCAGCAGGGCTGGAATTCAACACAGCAATCCCAAACTAAGCTCCTCCCACTCACAGACAGGATTCCATGGAAAATAACCTATCCCAGTTAAACCATTTTCCATCCGCACATTCAGGAACCTTATTTTTATTTCAGAAATTTTGAGCTGCATCAGAAGAGTACAGAAATTAATGAGAGCACAACTAGGTGTAAAGCAGGTAAGCATAAATAAGTATTTCATTTTAAAACTTCTGAATATTACATTTTATATTATTCTATATTTTGATAAAAACAGGAGAATATATTTAAAAAAAAAAAAAAAAAAAAAAAGAACTGTTAAATTGTTTCTGTCTGTAAGTAACAGACTGACTGAAATGCCCCAGTGCATCCCACTTGGATCAGTGGAAATAATGTAAAATTACCCTCAGAAAAAAAAGATTTTTGTTTTGTAATTAAAAACATTCTAAAACTCTACAAAAATTACCACCACCACCACCAATCCCTTATCTGCTAAAATCTGACATGCAGTACATTACACTCACATTACCTTACAGGGCAATGTAACAGTCAGAGTATCGATGCCACAAACAACAAAGCCACAACTTATCCACAGCCTTCAAAACACACATTTAATTTTAGTACAAGGAACATTTCCACTGTGTACACAAATCTATGACGGATCAGGATCAGAGGCAACTAACAGAGAAAGGCAGGGGTGATTGTACAAACAGCTATATGACTAGATACACTGCCAAAACATAGAAAGAGAAGCTGAAGGCTGGGTATTCAAAATCACTAATTGCACTAATTGCTGCCTCTGTAATCTTACCATTGGCAAGGAGCAGTAAAGTTATTTTCAAATCCATAATTCAAACAACATGAACTTTTTCTAAACTCATGTGTTTTATAATCATAACATGTTGGTTTCACACAGGAAACAGGCATTTCAGTACTGAAGTAGTACAGCAACTTCCTACTGAACTGAGACGACATCAGTTACATGTGGTACCCTTCCCTCACAGAAAATATCCCCAATTATTTAACTGAAGTTGGATGACTGTATCTGGTGAAACAGCATAACAATAAGCAAACCATATTAGAGCCTTACCATGGCATCAATTGCAACTCAAGAAAGATTACATAAAGATTAAAAGAAGGAATTTTCAATTTTAACTTTTTTTCAATCAGATTAAGGATTTTCACCCAAAAATTTAGTGTAAACACATGAATATGGTACACATGGTTACATGCTGGTGCTGTATTTCACCAATTCAAATTTGTAATGTTCTTTAAAAAAAAAAAAAGAAGGATAAAAAGCCATGCTTAGAGGGACAAACTCACAGCAGCACTTTTAAAATCAGCAGTGACTCCCACACCATTGACCATCCTCTGTGTTTACCAAGATCTGTAGTCTCTACAATTTCAGCTAAAGTTATGGAAATAAAGGGAAGTCTGCATGCAGAGGGCCTTTGAAATTACTTTCCTGGGAAAGTGAAGTGAAATAAGAAAACCTGAGAAGAACCAAGTGGGCTGAGGAGCTGTTACTGCCACAGACCACCAACTGTAAGATAATGCAGTTTAAGTACCTGCAAGAAAAGACACTGGCTGAACAATTGATACTCCTTAGATTGCCATCTTATGCAAACTAAACTTGGTGGTTTCAATCAATTATTCAAAAACAGATTTAAATCGGAAAAAAAACAACAGCAGGACATGTAATCTTTGTCAAGTTCCAAAACACGGGGATTTTTTTTTTTCTTTAAAGGCTATGAAAATATTCTATGGTCTAAGTGATGGGACTTAATTACACACTGGTATCCCAATGTCAAAAGAACTGATGCCTTTTCCCAGTGATAGTTCCTAGGAACAGGAATGCTTCCTTTATGTCAACAGAAGAATATGAAAGTGCTTTCCACATCTGACTCATCTACCAGAAGCACTACATATTATTATCTTGTCATTTAAAATTAACTGAAAAAACACAACCGAAAACTTTTATAAATATATGCTGAATCCTCCTGAATAACAACGTTTAAAGGAAAACTCAGCACACTTCTAGTATTAAACTTACCTTGGCTGTTTTCAGGTGTGTGATGTCCAGATTCACCGTGGATTGCCAGCTCCAGGTTCACGTGATGCCTCAGCATGCACTATGCTGGTGATACCACACCCACCATAGGAGCCCATAGGAATAACACAAGGGCAAGATAAGTCCAGTGGTTTCACAATTTTTCATATTCTTCCAATGTCTGATATACTTATTTTATATCCCATTGGTCACAGTATAGGAGTACTAAAATGTTCAGCAAGCTATTTAACACTGTACTGTAATACACTAAAAAGGAGGCGGCGGTGACAGTACCTTACCCCTAAAGGCCAGCTCCAGAGTTGCTCTTTGGTGGGTATGAGGTCACCAACATAGTGCATGCAGGGCCAACGCTCGGGTCGGGAGCTGGCAATCCCCTGTGGGTCTGAATATCGCAAACCTGAAAAACAAAAAAGGGCATGCTTTAAGCTACACGTGTGCTAATCCCACCCTGGCAAAATGGGATGCACTGCTTATTATATTCACATCTCAGTACAGAGACGGCATGATCACACCACGTGCATTCATCCTGTATTCATTTCCTTTGAAACGAGTACTTTCTCAGCAGGTATTCCAGAGATTTAGAAAAGGGGTATTGTGCATCTCCCGTGGCACACCCCTTAACTGCATCAAAACCAAGCATTTATGCTTGCAAAGCTGATTTTAAAAGCTGAATTCAACAGTGCTGGGACAGTGCCAGAATCTACCCGTCAGTGTATTTAAGCCAAAATCCCCAGCAAAAGAATAAGCTGAAATTTTAAGTTAACACTCATGCTCAGCTCAGCTACACGCTCTAAAATAAAAACATATATACATATTAAAAAACACTTCTAATATTTTACAAGTTCCCCACAATGTGCTCCACAGCTGGAATATTCCCCAAGGGTACAACTGTCACACTGTGTATAGTTCCCCCTTTTCAGCTTCTGAATTTCACTAAATACAGATACAAAATATTATGAGTCTTTAATATTTTGAAGTGATCTACGTTAAAATTTACTTAGAATTTAATCAACCCTATGAACACACCCTAAAACAAACCACACCATAAATTAACTTTCTACAATATTCAGTGAACATCTGAAATTAAAAATGTAAGTAAAAATGTCTTTAAACTTGTTAAACCTGTTAAATTGATATATTTATCTACTATACACAGACATTGTCTTCAGAACCATAACAAATTAATGGCCAATTTATAGAACATAAAATAAACAAACAGAAAACGTGCAATCAATGAACTGCATGGGACTCATTCACTTTTGCTGAAAAAATAACAGAAAATAAAAATCAACAGTGCATCCTTTGTCAGTTCCGGCTGGCTCAGAGCACAGCACAGCCTCAAAACTTCACAGAGGCAAAAGCCCTGCCTTAATATGCACCTGATTACTTTCAAACAAAATTCCAGACTAATAATGTCGCTTCCAACCACGATTACTCAGACATATCTGTCATACAGACAGGCAGAAGTGATTTGCTTAAATCTGGGTCTCAGACTGGCTTTGAAACACTGGAAAAGCCACGACCAGTCTTGAGCACACCTGACAACACTAGGTATGTACAGCTGGGGTCACCAGGTAACCTACTGAAGGCTGAGATGCTCTTGTCTAAGGACAGCGACTGTTACAATCAAATCACAGATCTATCTAACAAGAATTCCAAAGATGACTTTACTTACAATTACAAAGGTGCAGCTGGAAATACCACGGTTACAGAATACAACTCATCGTAAGTACTCTGTCAGAAAGGAGGAATTTTTTCAGTGAAACTACTGACTGTATGAATGGCGTTCCTTTATTTACAAACACATGGGATGTTTTATATTGCAGGTTTAACTTGCTTTTAGGCTGAGGATTTCTTTTGGCTCTCCTACCAAAGTAGTTGCAACTTCCATTAGTGGCATGTAACATTACAGAAATCACAGGATGGTAACCTTATACTGAATGAAAAATAAACGGCAGAGGGACAGTGTGCAGCAGTACTATGAAAAGTGCTCTATTTCATGCAATGAAATATTTAAATCATCACAATCGCTGATCTGCCACACCCAGACATTTTTAAATGGAGCTTACTGAGAAGAGATGGACGTTTCAGCACTTGGCTTCTTTTTAACAAACCCAGAACACATTGGGTCTGACAAAATAAAATCTGTTCTGATGTGCTGACGCTGCAATACCTGATTTGGAGAAATCAAAAATCCCAAAAACCATCATATTTTACCTGATCTGTGTGTAAGAGCAAAAACTGCTATCTTAGGTATGATTTAACCACTGACGAAACATAATATACCTAAGGTATAAATTCACTAACCCTTTTAGTAGCTCTTGCTCAACTCATAGACTGTAACTACACAGCTTCCTCAAAAGTTTGGACAGGGTCTGAATGCCATGTGGAAACTGAAGTAGGCAGCCTCCTTCCACTTACAGAAAGTTTCTCAGTTAATGTACTCAACTCCTTAATGTCAAGTTGTGTCCACAACAGCACAACATGCAAGAAAATGGCTGTTACTGTTTTTAATGCAGCTAAACAATGTTTTGTTGACAAGAGGAAAAGAAAAAAAAAAAAAAAAAATGTATCTTGAAAAAGCTGCCTTCTTTGTTGGATTCTACTCATCAAACCCATCATGTCATTTCTTTGTGAACCTGCATAATACAGTATTATACCTCTGTTTAAAAAAAAAAAAAAAAAAAGTTTCCTACTCAACATGTATGTGATTTTTAACTTCCATATGTTTTTTCTTAATTTTGGGGAATATCAGTTTCAGAAACAGAAGCCTACAGATTCAACAGCTTGAAGATCATTATTTTTCTTGCTGTATCACTAATAATTATTTTCACTATGCAAACTCAAATCCAGACAAGAAGAATTAAAAAGAATTAACTGGAGAGCTCCAGTACAGAGTGCAGCAAGGATCCAGGTAACGTGATTTCTCTCCACTAGACCACTTCTACTTAAGGTAATCTCCTGTGCATGTCTACCTTTGTTTAACTTACAAGATATCATTAAGTAGTCTTCCGATGTACTCTTGCCATCATCATCATCTTCTGTTTTTATAGTCACTGTAGAGCCAGGAACAGTACCAGCTGCCTGAACGACTGTTTCAGAATCTGAGTTTGTTACAAGGACTTCTTCTGAGACCATCGTAGGTGAGTCAGCTGCTGACACGGAGTCTTGCACCACGTGCTCCAAATGTCCATCGGGACCCGTAACAAGGTCAGCCACAAACACCTGGTCAGGAACTCTAACAGCTTCTGTTATTAGATCAGAAGTCAGAACATGATCACTGGTATCTAGTGCTTCTTCAATAGCCACATCAGTTTCCAGAACAGAATCAGGAACAATGACACCCTCTGTTACAACATCAGTTTCAGTGATGATGTCTGGTCCTTGCACAACTTCAGCTGCTAAGCCATGGTCAAGAGTTATTCCATCATCGGTAACAACATCAGAAACAAGGACAGCTTCAGGGACTGACACAACAATATGATCTCCATCAATATGAGCAGTGCCAGCCATTCCAGCCACTATGAAACAATTAGGAATGAGGAAAAAAAAAGGTTAAAATTATTGCATTAGCAGAGTTTATCCAAGGAACAGAATAATTGTGTAAGTGAGGTAAACACAGATGTAAATCTGTTATTTTTCAACAATCTATACTTTGCACCTCACCAGAAAAGACTGCTCAAAGTAGTCCATGTGCTAACAATACATTCTTTGGTGGTACAATAAAAGGACTCTGACACTTAAGACTGGAGAGGCCTTGATAAAAATAAGCATTCTATCATAAGCCATATTTATAGCACAATTTCCAACAACTTGCCACATTGCAATCAATAGCTAGAAGTAGAAAGCAGGCCAGTCATATTTGAAAGCTACTTTTCTATAAAAAAAAAAAAAAGTGAATTGTTGTAATGCATCCTGAAATAGCAGATTGAATCTTAATGAATAAAACATTCACTTACAAGAGTGAAAAAAATACTGGAATTATTCAACACTGCTGCAAATGCGATTATTTTGGCACTTTGTGAAAGACATTAATTAATCACAGATTCAGTTACATCTGTAAATTGTTGCTACCTAGAAAGTTACTTGTTGACACACAAAGACTTCATTTTCCACCTCATTTACACCTCCTAAGTGAGAACTGGAGACAGTCATCAAGGCAACCAACAAAAGCTCAGCTGTACCTGCACCAGCATGCAGATGTAACAGCAGACCAGTGGTATTTCAAGCAGAGGCACACACTACAGCAGCACTGAACTCCTTACAACATCTGTCCCACCCACAGCACTCTGAACCACAGATGGCTGTTATTATCTTTTTAAGTTACCTCAATTTTTTGGGATAGGTGATTATTTCTAGCTGAGTGACCAAAGCATATACAAAGCCTCATTATACATTTACTAATATTTTGAAATTTCTCCAAAAAGCCATGCA
The DNA here is from genome assembly GCF_019238085.1 of Lagopus leucura. Classification (NCBI taxonomy): domain Eukaryota; kingdom Metazoa; phylum Chordata; class Aves; order Galliformes; family Phasianidae; genus Lagopus; species Lagopus leucura. Next base: position 6,686,533 of record NW_024962270.1, read on the forward strand.
AACATCACTGTTGTACTAGTCAACTTCACATCCTGAAATCACTTGCAAACATACAGCAAACCTAAGAACAGTCTTGATGTTATTAATTAATGTTTAACAGATAAAATGTTTACCGAAGTCCTGCATAATCATAGCGTGAGGCATTTTGGATTCTTGTGTTTGCAATCCAAGACTTCCACCACCCGGATCCATATTCAGCAAAATTCATTCACAAATAACTGCAAAAGCAAAATCAGAGTTTGTTAACCACAGCACCATTGTGTTTGTCAGCTTCACTGGATTCATGTGTCACACTAACAGAAAACCATCCACAAGTTCACTAAAAAACAAGCAGCACTTCATACAACTCACTTTGCTTTCTCCCCACAGCTTTATGCTTTGTGACCTAATATCCCATAAATGTTACCATCTGTAAATAATCATGCAGTACTCAAAAGAATTATTCACGCAAGTGAAATCAAACACGTTAATAGTTCTTTTCCTATGTAAATCTCTGGTTACTGCCTGGCCTAGAACAGTTCGTAATCTGTGTAATTAAACCAAGAAGTAGAGGAACCGACTTTGACTTTACTTCTAGGAGCTGCAAATACAAGAAATGTCACAACCTTCAATTCCCCCACTGCAAACTGAACGTGAAGCTTTGCAGCGTCATGGGGCCATCTCCATAAGTAACACTCACATTCACAAGCAATATAGGCAGTAGCATCAGGCCATCCTAACAAAACAATGTAACGCATATTAGGAACCAACAACCTGATTAGATGTAACTACTATCCAGAAGCAGAAATTTGCCATGAAGACTATTATCTTTACAGGAAATAAACCACAGGTGACAGTGAGGAGAAGCAACAATCAGAAGTCACCTGAGCAGGATGACCACCTCCAGGCCTTACCCTACCAACCTGCACCAGCAGCCAAGAACAAGGAGCCACCTGTGCTCAGCCCCTGGATACACTTTCAACAAATTATCAGGGCTGGCCAAGACGGCTGCATGGAGCACAGTGCACTGAGAAGCAGTTTTTCAGATTCTTTCACGATTTTCTATCAGCTATCTCAAACATGTGTCAATTTTTTCATGTGTAGATTTCATTAAGCAGATTAAATGGCAGTTAAGTTTTGAAAAAAAGCTGCACTGTGCACGACATTTACGAGAACAGAAGTGCTGAAGCAGCTTTTCAGCAGCTGTGCGTGAGCCCCCCTGTATCATCAGAAAATAGTCCAACACAAGACCTAGCATAAGATTTCAGCCATGTGCAGTTAGATGCGCACACAGTGCAAAGCTACCCAGTGCAGCAGCAGGAACCCTGTGTAAGAAATGGCAGTGCAGCATCTCCACTGCCACAGGACTTTGCAGAAGAAACAACAGAGCTGACCTGCCTTCTGCACCAGCATCTCCATTCACCAGCCCAGCTCCATCCACACTGGTTGACGACTTTCACAAAATTATCTCGTTATTTTAGAAATCTGATCTTCCAAGCACTATCCCTTCTGTGCCACCTCATTTCTGCAGCCAAGAGAAAGCTGGTCCTACACAGCCATCTGCAACGTCCCTCTGGTGTAAAAACAGTCCTGTGCAGCTTTTTATAGAGCAGACCCACCAACCAGTTGTAAAATTCCTGCTGTTACATCTTAAGCTTCCTTGCTTTGGTGTTCCATACCTGCTTTGCTACTTTGGCTCCTTAATGCTCAGGGGCTTCTGTTTCCCAATTTATCTAACACAAAGAAATACAAAACAGTAACAACCAATCTTAAGCAGACAAAATAAAGATGTGGAAAAAGCAATCCATGCTTACTGTAACTTCATTATCAAGGAAGGAAATGACCAGAGGTTATTCTTTTACACTCTTGAAATCCTCAGGTGAGAAAGCAGCAAGCAGCCCGCAAAGATGGAGATTTCAATCAACAGTCATCGCTCCAAACGAGGGAGGCTCCAACTTAACTGAGGACACAAAAGAACCAAAGAACTGTTATCACCCAGAGTCAGCATTGCCCTTTAATACTTTTTCCCTGCAGCATAGTTAAAATCTATTTATCTCAAGTTGTCTTGAAATCTACAATGCAGATTCTTAGAGAAGCAAAAAAATGAATGTATTTCTTCCTACAGAATTTACTCTACAACAATCTCCCAGATCATTTCTGAAGGTACTTAAACAGGGTAAGTTGTTTCCACAGACCAACAAATGCTATGAACACAAAAGTCAAACATCACCAGTGAAGAAAGCAGGCTAGAACTTAAATAACACAATCCTTCAAACATTCACATTTCAATGCAGTTTTAAAATTTTAGCTTCAAGTTCCAATTCATTCATTGGTGTAAGAACCATAGAGCAGCTTCAGAACTTTAATCCAGTGCTCAACCATTCCTAAATCACTGCCACAGCACCTGAAATTCTTCAGGTCATTAACAAATGCTGATACAAGGTAAGATACCATTCCAGACCATAAACAGCTCATCAGATGGAGCATCCAATGGAGCGATTTCAGAACTAATGCAGCACTCTCCAATATCCCAACCACAGTCACTATCCTCAGGGAACAAGGTCACTACCAGTCTGAAACTACAGGAGAAATATACTGGGTTTTGTTCTTTCTTAATGAGCAACTTAATTATAGACTACGCAGTTTAGAGGCTCAAATATATCATATAATGTACTACACAAAAAATTCAGTACACAGTAAGACTATGATTTTAATTTAAATCTCTGCAAAGAAAACTAATCATCACTAAGAATAATTTTTCCCAGTTAGTAACAGGAATATGAAAGTGATCCAAGTTCTGGGATGGCAGCCCCTGGGCATGCACACATCTTAAATTCTGCACTCACAACCAAGATGGACAAAGATGTGCCAGCAGGGAACATGCAGAGCTGTGCCCTGGTTGATGCAACTAGCATCCAAGCACTGTGAGTACACTCTCATGAGCCCTTGGTGCAGGCAAAGGGCAGAGCAGCATCAGCAATTAAATGAGAGATTTTCTTATGCCTAATTTTGGATTTAGAAAGAATGCAATGACAGCAGGAAGGCCCCTAATGCTTGGACAATTAACAGATAAGGCTCATGGCTCTGCTATAATTGGTATTTTTCCTCACAGGTCTCAGTAACACAGTTGATTTCACACACTACACATCCACACAAATCCGATTCTTATAAGCAGCACAGAAACACGGCACATTGATGAACTGTGGTTCTTCACAGCTTCCTTCTGTAGTACACAGCATTTCACACCCACACAATTACAGAAGGCATGTTCCAATCACATATTAAAAAAGGACATTGAGAAATAAGCCAGAATGCCTCAACTCTGGACTCTGTCACAGCCCTGTGTTCACACACATCTCTCCTCCATGAACCTATCATGACATCAAGTTTTTCCTCTTCCTTCTCTCCTTTAGGTATTCAGAACAAAATGCTGCAAAGTACTTCATTAGCCTCAGGCAATAAAATAATTTCACTTTAGAACATTCAGTAACACGTTCATTGGTTTAATTGCAGCATGCTACCTTGGTCAAGACCAGGCAATACACTGTACAACAAAAAGGGAACCCAGGACCTTTCTGTCTGGATGCAGGAACACATGCAATGTGTAAACACATGCAAACGCTGTGTGTAAAACCAAACCTAACGCTTGGCATTGGGGGACTACCACACTTAACATCACTTTGTGCATGTGTTGATGTCCTGTGATGCATTTTCATACAATGCACACCTGATGGTCGGCCTTAGCTTCTCCTCTGAAATAGTATAATTCTTCTCATTAATATTTAAGACATGTTTACATATAATGAAGTAAAATGCAGCATCGGACTTGGCCAGGAGCTGCAGATCCTCTCGGGCTGCACGTGACATTTGGTTAAACTGAAACTCAGCTACAGGAGTGTTCCAATATAACACAGGAAACAAACTCAGATGTAGCTAAGAAATTCAAACCAGATGTTTTCAGATTCTTCCACCTATTAAAATTCGAGTTCAGTATCAACAGAAAAGAATTATCTTCCCCTGAAAATATTTCAACCGCGTTTTCCCTTTCAAATTTTAATGCAGCAACCCACAGAAATGGAACGGCAGAAACAGAACAGACGGCGCCAATTCAGAAAGCAACACGGAGCACAGCGCGAACCGTGTGCACAAAAAGACCGGGAGTTACAGCTAACGTATCCGTTTTAAAGCCCTTTACTGCGATCACCGATCCACGGAGACATTTAAATGACAAAGACGGCGAAAGACCGTCCCGCCGCCCGATCCGCGCCCCAAGCCGCACGGATTAGGGATACAGACGCGCATCCCCGCCGGCAGCTCCCGCCCGAGGGAGGGACGGGACAGGGCAGGGCAGGGCAGGGCAGGGCCGGGGCTGCGCGGCTGCGGAGCGCTGCGCGTGCCCACGCACCGGGCGCGCCGCCGGGCGTCGGGAACGCGGCGCCGGGAGCCCGCAGAGGCGGTGGGCAGCGCCCGGTTCCCGCGCTCCGCAGCGGGGCTGCGCGGCGGCGGCCGAGGGCGGAGCGGGAGCGCGGAGGCGCCGAGACAAAGGACCCCGCGGGACGCCGCCCGCAGCGCGGGGGCCGGAGCCGTCCGTGGGCTACCCTCGACGCGGCGGCCTGGCGGCCGCGCCCCGGGCCGCCTCAGGGCTCCCGTCCCGCGGCGGCGGCGGGCCGGGGAGGCGGGGATAACCCCTGTCTCGTCGAGCCGCCGCCTTCCCCGCCCCGCCGGCCGACATTTTGTTTTCCGCCATTTTCTGGCCGCCCGCAAAGGGCCAAGCGGCCCGCGGGCACCGCCCGCCCGCCCGGCCCGGGCCCCGCGGCACAACGAGCCGCCCCGCCTGGCCGGCGCTTCGGACCCGCCCGCAGGCCTCGGGCGCGGCCCGACCGCCTCCTTCGTCCCCGGTCCCGCCGCCTCCGCTCACCTGTGCGGGTCCCCGCGCCGGGCGGCCTCTCGGCGGGCTGCGCCCGGGTGTCGGGCGGCGGGAGGGGGGGAGGCCTCGGCCCGCAGGACTCCGCCGCCGCCGCCGCGGCCTGGCATTCGGGTCCGCCAGGGCCGGGCCTGCACCAATCACAGGCAGGGCCGGGCGGCGGGGCGCGAGCGCGCGCGGCCTGCTCCCCTC